>NC_138549.1:126314767-126740787 GCF_964273705.1 Natrix helvetica
AACATTGTTTAGTTTTTAAAATAAGCTTATTCTGAGATGAAGGAAGGAAGGTAGGAAGGAAGGAAGATCCCCCTTAGTGATTTCCAGACTGTATCTATAGTGATGCCAACAGTTGCTTTAGTTTGGCACGATTTCTGTGTATAGTGAGGAACAATAAGAGAATAACAGAGTTGGAAAGGATCTTGGAGGTCTTCTAGTCCAACCCCCTGCTCAGCAGAAACCATATACCATTTCAGACAAATGATTGTCCAATGTCTTCTTAAAAACTTCCAGTATTGGAGCATCCACAACTTCTAGAGGCAAGTTGGTCCACTGTCAGGAAATTTCTCCTTAGTTCTAAGTTGCTTCTCTCCTTGATTAGTTTCCATCCATTGCTGCTTGTCCTGCCTTCAGGTACTTTGAAGAATAGGTTGCCTCCCTCTCCTTTGTGGCAGCCCCTCAAGGACACTCCTTAGAAGATAATAAAGGACATTGCTTAGAGGACATGGCTTTCTTGGTTTTGGGGTCTGACAATTACATAATTAATTAACTATGGGGCTTACTTTTGGGGACACATTATACTATCCCTATTTGTGTACTGTATGTACATGTATATGTTTTATATATGTACATGTGTTGTGTATGTGCTATAAAACCTTTCAGGAAATTATTGTAGAGTGTAAAAATATTTTGAATTGTATGAACTTTCTGGTATCCCTTACAGTAATCTTAAAGAATCAATATGTTGAAAGATCTGTTCAATCTTTCATTGATAAAGATGTTAGAATGGGAGGTTTGCCTTAGAATAATCCCAGTATTGAGGAGGAAAGAAATGGTAGGCCAAACCAATATTTGTCTTCCTGTTTTTAGACACCAAGCTGCATGTGTGTGAAGTCTTTCAGAGAGCTCCTTCTTGAAATATGACTGAGTGCATTGCTTTAAGTACAACTGAACCAGATCAGGAAAAGTGCAAGGTATTTTAATGCATGACCTGGTCTTTTTCACTTCCACAAAGCTGAAGATTTCTTGGGGTTTCTCTTATTCTGGAGACCGTTATTTAAGAGATATACCGCAGTATAGATAATACATCAGTGTGATCTGTGATATTCTTTAATAACAGTTCAGTCCTCTTTGAAAGACTTGTTCCATCTGTGTATGTAAAAAGACTACATGAGCCTGTGTGCTTAGCTGAAATAAGTTATGCCTCTGTGCTGCTCCTGATAAAATCAAAGCTATTTATACTGTTACCTGTGCACAATAAATCAGATAAGAGAATCTGTGGGGCAGGGAAGGCCAAGTAAATAATCCACTCTTTTGAGTTAGAGGCAGAAGGAATATGGAACATCTGGCTGTTACTATGACCACATAAATTCTCAGAAGATGTTGTCTTAATATTCATTCATTTGATAATAGGTGGCATTCCGTATATCAGAATACATCTTATTAAATAATGTGAAACAGGGATGGGAAATCTGTAGCTCTCCATGTTTTGCCAAATAGCAGTTCCAAGTCTCTCCCTGGCTTGGAGTATGGCTAATAATGAAGAAGATTTGAATGTATAGATTTGCCAACTTCTGACAAAAGGTTTTCCATCTTGGATGATAATCCATGATTCTCACTGTCTTTGTGTAGTTAGTGCTAACCAGTTTGTTTCCAACTCAAAATTAGAAAAGTACGAAAAAGTATAGTTTCTAATGACAGAGGCAAGTTGTATTTAGCAGGTAATATATATTGCAGCATATTTCTGGGTCTGTTTTTTGGCTCAAAATAGCTCCATAGCTGCCTGTAAACTACAATACAAATGCAGAAGTCAATGTACGATACAATGAAGGCAAGGTAAACAGCAGCTCTCTGAAACTGAGCTCACAATATCCAAATTAAAATAAATGAAATAAAAATACCCAAACTCCCAACATATCCTTCCTCTTACCTTAAAGAAAAACAAAACTGTTGTTCTCCTCCCCAAATGTTGAATGAGTAGGAGTAAAAAAAAACACACACGCAAACACACACACACACTCTCTCAAACAAACTCAACAGGTTCTTGCTTTTTAGCAATAAATATATGCCTCATTCAAGCTTTATGGCAATCTGAAATTGTTGGAAAATGACCAACTGCATGGAAATGGGAAAGGCAAGTGAGCAAAAGGAGGTTTTGGTTGTGACATCTGAGTAGAGTCAAGGTGTTACTGATTCAGTTAATAAGATCCTGCAGGGAAGATAGCAACATCTGCAAAGTTATGAGCATCATCATCATCATCATCATGGGATTAGAAGACATTACTTCTTTTTTTTTATCATAGATACAAGAGAAACCAGGTGTAACAGTGTGGTTATTCTACTCTTTGATTCTAGACTGAAAAAAGTATAACAGCAATAAAAAGTATTTTGAATATGAGCAAAACGCCTAATGCTTTATAACTGGGTGTTTACCAAATTAAAATTGGTAGGAAATGTTTTACTAACTCATTCTCACTCCTTTGCTATTTTAATGGAGCACATCAGTGGTGAGCTCCAGATCCCATCACAACCGGTACACTGTGCATGGGGCCAGGCGTCCTAGTCGGGCACATGCCACTGCCCTGCAACACCCAGCTGCTCGGTGGTGATTGTGCAGGTGCCGCATGCTGTGCACAGTTGTGCAATTGGCTGGTCGTGTTATAAACAACTATGGAACGGGGGTGGGTGGGTGGGCCAAACGAGCCACTGTACCAATACGGTGGCCGCTGCTCCCGGCTACTACCGGTATGGCTGTACTGGGTCGTACTGCCCAGAACCCACCAGTGGAGCACACCTTTACACACCACTGGAAGGTTGGTACCTTGGTTTCCATCAAATGAGAGGCCCTACCTTACAGGATGTTAAAGGGAGCAAGGAGAAGCACATTCAGATGTGCAAGATTTTGACATTATAGCTTCTACAATAAAAGTAGTACTTATCTGCATGGCATTGGTTTTCTAGTCTGGTCTACTTGTTGAAATTACAGGAAGCAACTTTCTATAATAGCTACAACAGTAGAAATCTTTAGCACTAATCTGTACCACTAAAGATCTATTAGCCATGCAAGTTTTAAAGATACTATATTTAAACATATGGTTTTAAAATGATGGAGTCAGTTAAATTATTATTTTTTATAAAATTGCATGTTTAACATTGTATTTCAGATAATAATTCAGGATTTACAGGGTACAGTAAATAGCACAAGTATCGCCTCCAAAATATCTTAGCTAAGCACTGGGTCCATACAGCACAGGGTCCACGAACGTTGTAGGACTAAGGAATATACTTGGTCTTTGGATAGCAAGTTAAAACCATACCCTAAAAAATAATGGCTACGGGCAGCACAAATGCTAGGTTCAACTATATGTTACTTTCATTTAATTAAAATTAAAATATAATTAATATAATTGCGCTCCCAACATGTTTCTTATTATTTTGCTGGTTCATTTATTATTTTTAATATCATGCACCACTTGTGTCAGGGAGATGGGGAGACTTGAAGTTCATATAAACCAGGAGTGTCAAACCTGATTTCATTGAGGGCCACATCAGGGTTGTGTTTGACCTTGGGTGAGGGGGCATGGCCAGCTTGACATCACTCGTGTCGAAGGCACCTGTGATGGCCCAAGAGCTCTGTTTTCGGCTGCGACAGCCTCCTGCAACCCTCTGCCTGTGAAAATGGAGCTTGTGCAAACCGCACTCCATTTTTGCTGGCAGAGCACTGTTTCCGGCTGGTCTTTTGCCGTTTCCAAGACGACCCCATGGGCCACATCTAAGCACCTTTCGGGCCAGATGTGGCCCACAGGCCTTGAGTTTCACACCCCTGATATAAACAAATGAATGTATTAAATTGGTTTCACTTCTGTCAAGTTAAAAAAGACAATGGGGTCTGGCCTTTCTTGAAATTAGGTAATTTAAGGTGACCAGCCATCCTCCTTTAGGGAGGACAGTCCTTCTTTTGTAAGTTTTGTCCTCCCTCGAAAAGTGTCCTCCTACATGTCCTCCTTTTCGATATTTGAAGACTAATCTGTTGCACGTTATGTGATGTATTTGTATTTGACATGACAATTTGTCAAGGCTCGGTATAGTGCAGTATAAGGTGCGTTTATGAGAAGCATGCGCTCCGCATGGGAGACCTTGAGAGAGAGCGTCGCGTGCAAGTGGCTTTGTTTACTTCTTACCGAAACACGACACGGCACATACACACGCAGTAGACTGAGATTGAGATTGAATGTTGATACTCTAGCTGCAGCACTTGCCGTAAAATTCAATATGAAGGATATTTCTTCTTCAGATATTTCCAATATATTGTTAGAAGATGATACATTGACAAAAAATATTAATTCAATGGAAAAGTACTCATTTAAATAATAATTAACAGGCATGTAAGCATAATTACAATATAAAATGTTGCAAATGTTTTTATTATGCATATATCATATTTTAGTGTATTATTGTTGCAATGAATAAAATATTTCTTTTATTTACGATATTTTTCCCCCAATTTATTTGTCCTCCTTTTCATTGTAAAAAAGTTGGTCACCTTAGGTAATTTCCCAATTTAGTTTGTCCCCACCCTTTATTGGGGTGGGAGGGGGACAGGATTATTTGTAAATATCAATGAAATGTGGAACATGAGCAGAGGCAACAGATGAAGGGGAGGAGAGGGATTTTTGGGAATTTATTTTTATTTGTTTATTAAATTCCTCACACAGAAAAGAGACCTCTTCCACGAGCTGCAAACGCATGGCTGAAGTTTCCAGTGTGATAATAATATCATGATTGTTTAGTATATCGAAGGAAAGGCCAGCTTTTCTTTCTTAAAGTAAATATTCAGGGAGGGGAGAGCATACACTAAATTACAAAGTGATGGCTTCTGTTTGATGAAGATTGCCAATTCCTAGAGCACTTTCTGATACGGAACGAAACAATCATTTCTGGGAAAGCTTCTACAATGCTGCTGTATGAGTCACCTCAGATCATTTGTTTATGCAGATGTTTCTGAATCACATAGAAAATAGCTTGTTAACTATAGTACCCCTAGACTCTATCCCTCAGTATTCATACTGGGCTCTGTGTTACAATGACTAAAATTATGTGTGTGCGGTCTGCCTTCTCTCCTCCCTGACTGCCTGCATGTAGGACCACTTGTTCTATTCAGAATAATGATGGGCCCAAAGCTTCTTGCTTCCTGCCTTCAGCCCCCTGCCTGGCTGCAAGGAGGGCTTGTTGTTACCGGCAGTGTAATTATGGGTGTTTGGTCTTACTCTCTTCACCTAAGGTGTAATTTACTTTATATAAAATGTGACTCCACCACCCCTCCAAAGCTGCTGCATCCAGCTGCTCATCTTGTGTGCAAATTGTTGCTATTCTGAGTGCCCAGCAGGAGCAGGAAGGAGCCCAGAGAGTAGGAAGCAATAGTGCTGTGGTGAAATTGAAGAGGTTTTTGGGATGAAGAGAGAGATTTGTCAGCCTGCCATCTCAGGTCTCCATGGAAATTTGGCCACTGATTTCAGTGAATCTTCAGTTTTCTTCTCATGCACTGATATTCCTCTCTTTCAACGGGTTCCATTTCTACCCAATAAAATTCAACAATTGCATTAGAGTATCCCCCAATTATATACAATTCACTGTTGTTGCTTCACAAATGAATTCAATTGGCGCGTGTTTTGCCAGAAAGGAAAAGAGAGCAATTGCTATGAAGTACATACATGGCTGGAGTAATACATGGCTGGAGTAATATTTGAAAGAAGACACTTTATTATACAGTTTTAAGTCTTCTGTAAATTAAAAACAATGGAGCAAAAAAGTGACCAACTTAAGTAAGTTTCAACAGAGAAATGACAAATAGTAGTCCTAAAATCTAAACACAACAAGATTAAAGTTAATTATAAGAATGTTTGGACATAGTAGCATTAATCCACTTTTACAGTATGTTTCTTAGTATATACTGTATTCGTACATAGTCCAGCCACACACAAATCTTTTCCTTTTCTCTTTTTGACACTGGGCCATAATTTCCCATGATGTCTGAAGCACATGATATTCTAACCTGATTCAGCACTAGACTAACCCCAGCAATGCTCTAAAAGGGGAAACATCATGAGACCTAAGGATGAAGCGCTCAGGCTCATACATAAGTCCGTTTCTAAGCTAAATTGATATCCTGTCACATGTGTATATAAAGCATGTCCAGATGGATCTTATTTAACAGAATAACAGAGTTGGAAGGGACCTTGAAGGTTTTTTAGTTCAACCCCCTGCTTCTGCAGGAAGGCCTATAACAAAGAGTCACAGTGGTTACAATGCAGTATTGCAGGCTACTTCTGCTGACTGCTGGCTGCCTGCAATTTGGCAGTTTGAATCTCACCAGGCTTAAGGTTGACTCAGCCTTCCATCCTTTTGAGATGGGTAAAATGAAGACTCAGATTGTTGGGGACAATAAGCTGACTCTGTAAACCGCTTAGAACTGTAAAGCACTGTGAAGCAAAATATAAGTCTAAGTACTATTGCTATTTCAGACAAATGATTGTTCACTCTCAAAAACATCCAGTGTTGAAGCACCCACAACTACTGGAGGCAAGTCATTCCTCTGATTAATTGTTCTGTCAGGAAATTTCTCCTTGGTTTTAGGTTAGTTCTCTCTATTAGTTTCCATTCATTGCTGCTTGTGCTCCTCCAGATGCTTTGGAGAATAGGTTGATCCCATTTTCTTTGTGGCACACCTTAAATACTGGAACATTGCTATCATATCACCCCTAATCCTTCTTTTCATTAAACTAGACATATCCAATTCTTGCAACTGTCCTTCATATGTTTTAGCCTCCATTTGTGAGGCTCACATACCAGCCTAACAAATCCTTCCATCTATAGAATTTGGAAGGCTGGGCTAATAGAGGTCCCCCCAAAAGTCCCCAAAATAGGGATACTTGGATAATAAATACATAATCAAAACAAGGATGCAGTAATGCATTTGTCCTACAGTTTCAAAAGTGCAGGAACTGTTTTCTGTGCTATGCAGTTTCTCATTTTCATTGTGGAAGAAGTAGTATGTGAGAAGAGGACAGCCAATATAAAATTGGGATGCTACAGATTATTGTCACTGGGAGATTCTGAGGAAGGGGGCACAGTTTTGCTCATGCATGAAATGGCAGATCAACTTCATGCCAAATAACAGAGGGTCACAAACCCATTTATTCTTTATATAATCACTGCTGATACATGATAATATATAATGGGATGACAGGCAAGGAAGTTCACTTTTCTATTTCTATTTCTCTCCGCATGCATGTATATGTAAAAGAGAGACAAACATTTCTGTAATGATATTTCCACTTTTATCAGCTTGGATTTTCTGAAGTCACATGCTGTGCATAATATAAGTAAGCTATATTCATGCTGAAACCCTCTTTTCCCTTGCAGGCCAAGATACAAACTCATGCCCTTCCTCCAGGACAACTTCAGAGGTAGCATCAGCAACTTCAAACTCCATAACCTCTACTCCTAGTTCTCAAAATCAGACCACAGTTGTGAAAGAAGAAATCTCACTGGAAGAACGTCCAACATCTCATAGATCCCTGATGAATGGAAATTCTTCATCCAACACAGAATCCGAGGGCAACTTCACAGCAGCAGAGGCAGTGACGTGTATGTTTCTTCCTTCCAATCACATCGTCTTTTTCCTTTTCTTTTTTAAATTGAGAAAGAAAATATGACGATAAAATAAAACAAAGTTACAAAATGAAAAATAAATTGTGGCAAAAGAACGTTTTAAAAAATGAAAGCAAGTGTATGTAAAACAGTGAGTGAATGGAAGCATCCCAAACATCTAAGCAACAATATTCAATATTTCTATCTAGAACAAATATTCAACAAACAAGGTAATTTTTAGGGAAAACAGTTTTAATATAGCTAATAAATACCATAATGAAATTGGAAAAAAGTCACTTATAATAGATTTTTTTAAAAGACCCTTTGTCGTTGTTTGAAAATTTTCAACTAAAACAATTTCCCATGAATTTAAATATCTTTGATCGACTGAAATATTTATTTCAATTTTACATTTTGGTAGTGATAACAAACTAGGCAGGCAACTGAATCAATTTTTATTTATTTATTTAAATATTTGTATTTAATAATATTTATTTCTTAATATTTACAGAAAAAAATAGAAGAATATCATATGACTTAGGAAATAAGGCCAATAGTTCAAAAACAGGATTGATTACAAAAGATAGTTTTTCAATTTCTTCAAAAGCTTGTGACCCAAAAGTTATGCGAATTTGGTACAGCCAGTAAAGATGATAATGCAAACACATATATTTACAATCTCCCAAACATATTTGAATACAATTTGTATTTTCTAATTTTTGTAGGTGGCAATTTTATTTATGAATTATGCTGATGTTTAATTCTTGGTATCATGCTATAGAACAGGGGTGTCAAACTCAATTTCATTAAGGGCCACATCAGGGTTGTGTTTGACCTTGGGGAGCCAGGGTGGGTGTGGCCAGCTTGACGTCACTCATGTTGGGTGCCTATGATGGCTCCATTTTTGGCTGTGATAGCTTCCTACAACCCTCTGCCAATGAAAACGGAGCTCAGGAGGATCGCCCATGGCTCTCCTGAATTCCATTTTCCCTGGCAGAGGTACTGCGGGCCGGTCCTTTGCTGTTTCCAGGGCAGCCCTGCAGGCCACATCTAAGCACCCTATGGGCCAAATCCAGCCACCGGGCCTTGAGTTTGACAGCCCTGCTGTAGAACGTTTGAATGCAGTTTTATGTTATACTAGTTCCAATGAACATAGGGTTCATACCATACAATCCTCCTTGAACTTCTTAACCATTGCAAAAGAGCATGTTGTTGTTCACCTTAACAAATTCTATACTATGTGCTCTTAATATAACATTGTAATATTAAGATATTGTTCTTACTATCAACAGAACTAGCATACACTTTTGTAAATGCTCTCTCAATGGGTGAGATTTAAATAATTTAGGTGGGAAAATGAATGGATTTCTCTGATTTGAAATTCATCCGTTTGCTTTTTAGAAATGTTCATTTATCTAATTTCATCAACATGCAGAAAAATATAACATGCAGATGCTCCAATCCTGATCCTATTCATGGCAGTGACGTGCAGTTAGGCGAGGCAAGTGAGGCAGAGCCTCACCGCTCTCATCATGAAAAGAAAAGAAAATGTAAAAGGAAAAAGCTGAGCAAGTTGCTGCCTCACCGTGGATGACTCTGCTTAACTGTTAAAAAAAGCCTCAAAAAAAGCGCCCTCTAGAGGCTTTTTAGAGGCTTTTTTTAACAGTTAAGCAGAGTCATCCACGGAAACCAGGCAACGAGCCATGCTGTAGCACACACACTTTCCCCCAGCCTCTTTCTTTTGGAAGGCTTGGATCGGCTCCCCTCCGGCTTCTCTGCCTTTCCTCTCACCCCAGCCTGCCAGCAGGAGGTGAGTGGGTAGGCTTTATTGTGTTCCAGGCATTTCCCGCCCAGACAGCAGGCTGCATTTGCAATGGTGGAGGTGTTTGGGGAAGGCAGCAGGGAAGTGGGGGGGGGGATGGCAGAGGAGCTGCTTTCAAGCCACTGGAAAAGATATCCAATCCAACTTTTGTGTGTGTGTGTGTGTGTGTTTGTTTGAGAGTGAGTGAGAGAGGGAAGGGGGTAGGAGAGATAGTCCAATCCAACGTGTGTGTGTGTGTGTTTTTGAGAGAGGGGGAGGAAGGGAGGAAGGAGGGGAAGGGAGAAGAAAATGAAAAAAGGAAACTTATTTCGCAAAGAAGAAAAACAAATGCTGTTGTTTTAAATCGGAACTGAGCATGCCTGGCTGTGGAATTCTGAGAGTTGAAGTCCACAAGTCTAAAAATATTTGAAACCCACCACTGTGTCAGTGCCTCACCAGCCATAAACCTCACCGCACGTCACTGATTCATGGTGTCCTTTTATGTCAGTTGCAGTTTATGACTGATTGGCTAGGTATACTCAAACTTATGGCAAACCTATGTCTTTAGTTTGGCAACTTTTAAATCAGGTATGCTTCGGATATATTGTATTAATAGGTACGTTTAATTATTAAAACTGAATTTTGACTTGCAACATGTAACAAAAGTGAAAAGGTGAGCTTTTCAGCCAGTAGAAGCATTGAGGTGAGATTGTTTGGGCCTGGAAGTTTTTTTGGCTGAAGTAAAGACAAACATAGTTTGTTCTCAGATGAGAGACTAACAGTAATGTTAGATAACTGTCAGGACTGTAGGATAAATTGGGAAATAAAAAAACAAACTGGAAGCAAACAGTGGTAATCTTTTCCTCCACTTTTACTAAGAAAACCACCTTCTAGTGTACGTGTAGCTGTCAATTGAGCTCATCTGAAGGGCAGTGCTCAGACTGAGTTGAGTTCTAAAATCATAGTATCTCTGCAACTTAACATAAGAACCAATTCTCTTTACTTGGTTGCTAGTATAATTTAGGAATAAAACAACTTTTATATAATGTAGCCCAACTTACATTATAATAGTACGGATGTAGTTGAAGCCAAGTCAAAAGAAAGTCGTATTGCTATTCCAAATATCAGAGAATGACATTTTTATCAGTGGCTGTGCCTTTGAGTTAAAACTTTTTGCTACAAAATCTATTTTTCCCCAAATAATAAAAATCATATTTCTTACATTTTCTATCTATAAATGTGGCATTTAAATTTGATTGGTTTGTTTGCTTTGTTTCTTCAGCAAACAAAACAAAAAAAATCTATTAGTTTGAATGCAACTCTCACTCTTTTTGGTGGGCTAGTTTGAGAGAAGCTGCCTGTTGACTGCATAAATCTGAATCAAAGAGACCTTTAGAAATAATTGAGATTGCTAGTGGAGCACAGGGTGTTGGTCTGAAAAGGGAGACTGTTGGAGGGCCAAGAAAAATTGTAATAATGTGCTGGGAACAAAATTCTTTATCATCAGCAAAAATCCCACCTGTAATTATCTTATTAGGGGAGTCCCCACTCTATAATTTTATCCCTAAAATAATGATGATTAGAATGGTTCACCCATGCCACTGCAGTTAAGGTCATGTCGATGTGTGAACCCATATTCTCTTGGGCTCCACTGAACTCAGCCAGCAAAAGCCATTCTTAAACTTAAGCTGAAAGTTTTTCCTCTCGGAAAGCATTTGCATACAAAGACAGAACTCGCTCTTCTTATTCTGCAGACATAGCTGTAGATATACTTGGATCTTGACAACCATCATTGTATCAGTAACAAATTTTCATGAAAAAAAATGCTATTTGGATGCTAATTCAGCCATTCCAAAGTCACAAAAAGGAAACCACAATGCAAACTGTTTTCAGAATGCTGATGTTTGCATACCTGGGTCAAAGATGGGTCAAAAAACAAATTCTATTTTAAGAAACAATTTCTTTCCAAAAAAAATGGGGGGAGGAGACTGTACTCCTAACAAGTAGCCTAAGGAATGTAAACTTGATTCAATTTTAATTATAATACAGTATACATAGGGTAGAGGGACATGGTGGCTCAGTGGCTAGGATGCTGAGCTTGTCGATAAGAAAGGTGGGTCGTTCGGCTGTTCGAATCCTTAGCACTGTGTAACGGAGTAAGGCAGTGCTTCTCAATTATTTTCTGTCATGCCCCCCCTAGGAAGAAGAAAACATTTCGCGCCCCCCGTAAATAGTATCATGTCTATAAAATTGTTATAAGTACACCTCTGCATAACACTGTATCCTTATTAACGTATAAGAGAATAAAAAAAGAAAGAAATGTGGATCAATTTACAACAAAGAATAGCTTTATTAAATGTAGCAGAAAAGATTTAAAGGAGCACAGGATTTAAAGGAACACAATATTTAAAAAAAACTTTAACCTGCAAAACAAAAATATATAAAATAATTTGAGCTGAGCCCCCCTTTATGGAGCCTCGCGCCCCCCCTGGGGGGCCCGCCCCACTATTTGAGAAGCACTGGAGTAAGGTCTCATTACTTGTCCCAGCTTCTGCCAACCTAGAAGTTCGAAAGCATGTAAAATGCAAGTAGAAAAATAGGAACCACCTTTGGTGGGAAGGTAACAGTGTTCTATGCACCTTGGGCGTTTAGTCATGCCGGCCACATGACCACGGAGACGTCTTCAGACAGCGCTGGCTCTTCGGCTTTGAAACGGAGATGAGCACTGCCCCCTAGAATCAGGAATGACTAGCACATATGCATGAGGGAATCTTTACCTTTACCTATACATAGGGTATAGGTGATATATGTAGTAATATGCAGCAGTACATACCACCTCTTAGTTCATAGCCTCATAGTTATGAATTAAACAAGATAGTTGTGGCTAAGAGGTTAAGGACAATATTGTAAAATGCAACCAAACCTTGATTTGGAATGCTTTGAGACCATCAACTGAAAAGTGTTCTAGAAGAGGAGTCCCCAATCCCCAATCCGTGGACTGGCCCCGGGCATAGCAAGCCAGAAACCAGGACGTGCAAACTACTGAAGCCCCATCCGCAGGATGCAGGCAGCATACAAAACCACACCCCTTCTGGTCTGCGGGACAACCTCTGTCTATGGAAGAAGTCCCTGGTGCCCAAAGGTTTGGAGACTGCTGTTCTAGAAATCTTTAAAATAAAATTGAAAATTGTTAAAGTTGAATGTTTCATAATCATGACAAGTACTCATTGGCCAGAAATTGTTTCTATCTATTCTCCAGGAAAATAATCCTTATAGAAAGCCAATTTATTGTTCCATTCTGTCCCGTTCTTTAGGGGGGGAAATATTCACAGAATGCTTTCATGCTCATTTCATGCAACCATTATTGATCATCAACAGCTCTGGCCTGTAGCTAAAAAAAAAAATCTTTTGATGTTTTATCTGTCTAGCTTAGCATTCTCTTATGTGTTTGTCGCTGGGTTCGTAATGAAATTCTGCTTATAGATGATTCCCCTAGAAGGAGAGTAGTTCGGTTTTGTTGCTTGCAAAGAGTGCTTTTGCAGGACTGAGCATCCAATTTTATTGATCAAAGCAGCTAGATATTTCCTGCCTTTACCGAAGGATGTATACTTAAATGGAAACCACAAGTTACCAGTATGCGTCCTCGCACATTCCATTCTACTTGTGTTCTCTTCGATTCCAGTATTCATAATAGCGAGTTGAGTATGAGTAGCACCCTTTTGATAGGTTACCCGTAACTAAAGAAACTAGGATTGTACAGCCAGGCATCTACTGTGCATTTCCTGGCTCCACAGTATCTTGACACAAGGAGCATCTTGTGCTTGAAGGCCATGCATGGTGCTCTCAGTATGACTCAGTGTGGCCTTTTTCATCTGGGAAGTCCAGGAGCCCTGTCCAGCTGACACCCCACAAAGAATATAGCTTCTGTTTCTTGAATTGGCTCGTGGTGTCTGTAGCTTTCAACACTTTCTGCTAATTCATTGCTGCTTTATAAATCAGAGAGAGGAAATGTAAAACCCACCTCCCCACCCCCCAAAAAATTCAAGACCTACTGGGGGCAGCTTTTTAACCAACCCACCCTTTTGCTTGGCTCTGGTCTAACAAGATTATGTTATTTATTTATATATCATATTTATATGGCAGCCCATCTCACATGAAAGTGGCTCTGGATGGTATATAGCACTTATAAAAAAGTCATCGTTTAAAAAAAAAGGGGGGGGGAAGATATTAATTACAAACCCTGCAGCCTGATAACATAGATGGATCTTGAGGGATTTTCAGAATGTTGTGAGGGATGGCAATAATCTCACATACATAAATCCATATGTATTTATAGTTCATCATTTGTTTAAATTATGCTTTGTTTCCTTCAAATATATTTCCTGGCCAAGATAATTTAATTTTTCCATGGATCTATCCATTGTTCATTAAGTCAACAATTTTAAGACTGCTTCAACACATTTTGTATACCCAAGGATCATTCTGCACTCTTCTGATTACAGGAACATTGAGACATTGCTTAATTATAGTCTTCAGAAAGTTAAACATTTGACTAACACTGGAAAAGTTGGGATGGTTTATTTAAAAGTGTACAAAGTGCTCCTTTACCTTTTCTCAATTATTTTGAGTAGCACTTTTTTTAAAAAGCTCAGTTTGTTCTAAATTCACATGTTGTGCTGAAGTGACAATGTGTTTTGGTGAACTTTGATTTAGTGCAGCGGTTCTCAACCTGTGGGTCGTGACCCCTTTGGGGGTCGAACGACCCTTTCACAGGGGTCGCCTAAGACCATCGGAAAACACATATTTTCGATGGTCTTAGGAACCGAGACAACAATTTTATGGTTGGGGGGGGTCACCACAACATGAGGAACTGTATTAAACGGTCGCGGCATTGGGAAGGTCGAGAACCACTGGTTTAATGCATTATGTGAACCCAGCCAATTATGTCTGATAACACTTGGTAAAAGTCCATGGTGTAAATGTGTGAACCAGGCCATTTTCTGTATATCCGCTTCATTCCAGACATAATATAGACTGTAGAAAATGTATGCACCAAAATTAGAACCTCATCTGGGTGAACTACTACATGAAAGATATAGTAGTATGTCTGATTTGAAAATACATGGCAGAATTGAAACATGGACTTCAAAATATCATGTCCTAAAAGGGTTTAACTAAAGCACCGCCATTAGTTTTCAGTCTTTAAATTAGAATTTTTCTGAATTTATGCTTAAAGGAGTTTTGAGCATTCTCAGCCAAACCACAATCAGTTAACATGTTGCCTCCCCCAGAGTGGAGTTGCCGTTTAACTTTGGTTTAAACTTCTTTAAACAAGCTTTTAACTTCTTGCTCCTCCAGGAGCTGGTGTATATAATTTGAAATCCAGCGTGCTGGTGACGTGGCGAATGAATTATGTATATATATGATCTCTTAGCCATAAATTCTTAGAAAGTTTCATTGAAGAAAATGCAGCCACACAGTTACAGTTAGACAGGAGTTTACAATCATAGCTCTTTTATTGTCACATGGTTTTGCAGTGGAAAAGAGCTGAATAACAGGTCAGCCAGCACTGGGCTTGTGTAGCAGTACTCAGAGAAGACAAAAAAGCTGCTTCACACAGAAAAAGCCACTCCTCCAAGGCATCACATACAGCAGGGGTGTCCAAACTTGGGAACTTTAAGACTTGTGGACTTCAACTCCCAGAATTCCCCAGCCAGCATGGCTGGCTGGGGAATTCTGGGAGTTGAAGTCCACAAGTCTTAAAGTTCCCAAGTTTGGACACCCCTGACATACAGCCAAGGAGTTCTGCTCTCATCACCACCACCAAAGAAGACTTAAAATCAGCAGTTTTTCCCAGATAACTCCATTTCCTTAAGGGGTTTCTATTTGTTTGTTTTGGACTTCTGCTGTGATCCTGAGTACAATTACTAGTATATAAACACAATTAAAGTTGAATGGAAATACTTCCATATATGTATTTCCTTTTTAATAAAAAAAAACTGGCACAGAATGAGTATTTAAATTACACTTTTCATGCAAACCATGTTGCATTACATCGACTCAATTTTGGCATGTGGTCAATACAATTTTCTGAGTTTTAAAACTCATAAATCATTCTTAAGAACTCAGAATTTGATTCTTTATTACTATTTATTATTAGCTTACTATTCTTCTATTCCACCTTTCTGCCTGATAGCAGGCCCAATGAGACTGAATGCTTTAATGCTCTTTAAAAGTCCTGTTGATTTACAGATGTTCTAGGTCTTAGAAATTGTTGAAATGCAGAAAAAATAACATATCATACCTTAGTCTACATGCTTAGTTTAGCTTTTTGTCATATAAAGTCTAAAACCTATTTTAAAAAATATTTATGAAAATTCTCAGTCATCCAGATCATGGTTGTCCCAAAGGTGCTTTTTCAAGAGGCAACTGGACTTTCTGGGTTTTCTTCAAAGATGTTTCGTTTTGCATCAAAAAACCTCTTCAGCTCTGACTGGATGGTGAGGAATGGAAGGATTTATACTTCTTGCAGACAGCTGGTCATTTGCATTCTTTTAGAGAGTTGTTGAGGCCACCTGGAAGTTTATCTGTGTTGTTAGTGTCACCTGAGTAGTAAATGGGTGTGTAGACTTCTTGGAACTGTTGAAAGGACTGTGTTGTAGACTGAAAATAGATGATGTCATATTCCCCCCCCCCTCTGTTGAGAGAAGGCTGTTTAGTTTTAACATAGATGGCCTCTTTGATCCCTCTTTCAAACCAGTGGTCCTCTTTGTCCAGAACATGGACTTTGCTATCTTCAAAAGAGTGGCCTTTCTCTTTTAAATGCAGTTGGACTGTTCAATCTAGTCCTGATGGGTTTGTTCTCCTATGTTGAGCCATGCATTTATGAAGTGGTTGTTTTGTTTCCCAATGTACTGATCTGCACATGGCTCAATACACTGTACTGCATATACCATGTTGCTCAGTTTGTGTCTGGGTGTTTTATCCTTGGGGTGGACAAGCTTCTGCCTTAGTGTATTCTTCAGTTTAAAGTGTGTATGTTGTGTTAGCTGAAGATCCTCCTGAGCTTTTCTGATAATCTTGCAATGTATGGAATGACAACATTGGTTCTTTTATTGTTTTCTGTGTTGTCCAGGGACGTGCGGTCAGGGGAGGCAAGGAAGCAGGGCCTCACCTCTCTTCATGAAATAATAGTATATAATATTATATACTATATAATATTATAATATTATATACATCCGTCTGGCCGCGCCCGGGAGATGCGGAGGCAGAAATGTTGTCGGCGCTTCCGGATGACGAAGGCACGAAAGTGACTGGGTTCCCTAGTCGCTTTCGTGCCTTCGTCATCGGGAGCGCCGACAACATTTCTGCCTCCACCCTCCGCAGCTCTCGGGCGCGCCCGGACAGAGGTAGCCAGAATGCGCCGAGGCAGTCTGGCGGGCGAGCGACCGAGGATCAGGCTGCCTTGCTCGCTCTTTCGTCCGGAAAGAGCGAGCGAGGCAGCCTGATCCTTGGTTGCTAGCCCGCCGGACTGCCTCGGCGCCATTCTGGCTACCTCCATCCGGGCGCGCCTGGGAGCTGCGGAGGGTGGAGGCAGAAATGTCGGCGCTGCCGGAGGACAAAGGCATGAAAGCGCAGCCGCCTGAATGGGAAAGCAACGAAAGGGGCTGCGCTTTCACCCCGCTCAAGCCTTGCCGCCTGCATGGGAAGCCGCCTGAATGGGAAAGCAACGAAAGGGGCAGCAAGGCCGGGCGGAAAAGCAACAAAAGGGGCAGCGAGGGCGGGCGGTGGCTGCAGGTGGCAAGGCTTGAGCGGGGTGAAAGCGCAGCCCCTTTCGTTGCTTTCCCATTCACCCCGTTCAAGCCTTGCCCGAGGGAGCTGGGGATCGGGCTTTGGGTTGGTGGGAGACCTTGAAGGAGTGGGGGGGGGAAGGGACTGGCACCGGTGGAGAAAGCAATGCTACGCGGATCAGTGCACTCCGCGGTCCCCTTAATGTTCACTCAGGAAGGCGGAGAATGGGACCACGTGTGCTGGAGGCTGAGGCAGCCTCAGCCTCCTGCACACGTGGTCCCATTCCCCGCCTTCCTGATGACGTCACCAGCCTCACCAGCCATAACCCTCATCGCACGTCACTGGTGTTGTCTGTTATGGATGAGCTCCTGTAGGGTCTTTTTATGAGATTTGATGAAGACCCACTTGGCATAGTCACTATTTTAAAAGACCATACTATTTTAGCTTTTGGGGAAAATATTTCCAGACAGTAAATGTCTATGCATATGTAGAATATGGGAACATTGTCCTGGGTTTGAAGGGCTTTATAGCTGTTTCAAACTTCAAGGGCAATTATTGTTAAGGGAAAAGGAACAACCTCATCTTTAGCTAGTTTTTTCTTCTTCTTCTTTTTGACTCCTCCTGTCCTACCTTACAACATAATTATCTTTGATTACTACATCATGTTTGTTTGCATCTATCATGAGATAAATTTATCTCTGCTCACTTGTGACCAACCTTTGTTGCTCACAATTGAAGCTGATAGTAAGGGAAGCTACTTCTCTGAGAGCTGACTCATGATGGAACAAATCATTGCTAATCCCTTAGTTGCCCTGAAACAGAAACAATAACATGAGGAAACTTTTAATCATTGTTATAAAGCTTTACTTCATCTATGAGTTAAAATTCATAAAGATCTTAGTCACAGAAAAGAACATTGCTGGGGACCATTTTCAGTACATGCCTAGCTAATAGATTTAATTGCAGTAAGGACTGTAGAGAAAAAGCAGACTTTAAAAATAAAGAGAGTTATTTCTCAGAATGCCTTCTGAGACATTAAAGCCAATAAAATGATTGTTCCAGGTGCAAGTTATGCTTAGGAGAAACAAGAAGAAATAGATATAATTCCAAGAAATAGAAATAATTCTAACAAATCTATTCTCTTTTGATCCAATAATAAAATGCTATTATCAAAAATGATAGCACAGAATCTTGATTCAAGATAACTCTCATATCCCAAATTTACTTTTTTTCAAGAGGCTATTGGACTTTCTGGTTTTTCTGGTTTAAAAAATAACCAGAAAGTCTAGTTGCCTCTTGAAAAAGCACCTTTGGGACAACCATGACCTGGATGACTGAGAATCCCCATAGAATAAATCTCATGTGTACATCTACTCCCAACTTAATCTTGTAGAAGCTAAAGTTACAATTTTATGCTGTCCTCTTTGTATATCTGTTTTTATCCAGGTACGTTCCAAAATATCATTCCTGTTTTTTGAAACTAAAGGTTAAAAAATTAGGCATAGATTCTACTGATTACTTTGCTTCTACCCAATTTTGCAGAGGTATAGATATTACATAAAGTCTGGTTAGAATTTTTTTTTCATTTTTTTTAAAAAAATGAATGCATCAACTAGTGAGTTAACTAAAAATTCTGTATAAAATGGTGATAATAATTGGAAAAGAAAAAAATACACCCAGGAAATTGAAAGAAATCCAGATGGTGAGCATTTCGTTGACACTGAATAAAAGCAAGATGATTTGCTGTTTTAAAGTTTATTTCTTTTTCAAACAGTTTATGTTATCTATCAAGTCAAGATGTATACAAAGCTTCTTATATTGCCTTAAACAATTAGGACTTTTTTAGGAGAAAAAATTGTCTTTCCTCTTCCAACAGGTCAGCCTCAGAGCCGTGTAACTGTCCAGATTTCTTCAGCCTTGACTTGTATCCCGTTGCTGCAAAATGGTGCTGGATATCTATCAGATGACCTCAGCAATTCTAAGGGAGAGACTGGCAATGGGATCTTATGTTCTGAACTTAGATCACTGTCAAGTTCCCAGAAGCCTCATCGGAAACTGCAGTCCCATCACTCCATCAACAGCCATATCAGCAAAAAAAGCAAGAGCAGCTCCAAATCAGCATCCTCTCAGATCCCTACTGAAGCACAAGAAGGTATCTTTCTGCTTGCACGACTATTTTCACTTGGTCCTCTAAATGATAGAGGCCATGTTCCTACTTGGTCTTTTTATTGTGACACAATCCAAGAATAGCCTCCAGGACTGTAAAATTGGTTAGACTTTGACCCCCATCCCCTTCAAGCAGTTGTTTGTAACCCTAGGACAGGGGTGTCCAAACTTTTTGCGAGGAGGGCCAGATTTGGTGAGGTGAAAATGTGTGGGGCCGATCATTCAGCCTGACATTCTTTGAACCCTTAACATTAAATGCGAATTAACTACCGTATTTTTCGGAGTATAAGATGCACCAAGATTTTGAAGAGGCAAATTTAAAAAAAAAGTTTTTGCACTCTCCCACGAAAATGGGCCTTTTTTAAAAAGGGCATGAATAGCCTTTAAGAGGCTTCAAGAGTGCTCCTGGGGGCTAGGTGGGTGGGCAAAGTTGAGCAAAAAATGGCCCATTTTTTGCTCATTTATGCCCTCCACAGCCCCCAGGAACACTCTGAAAACCTCCTAAAGGCTATGCACAGCCATTTTGGTGAAGGGGGCAGAGTTTTGGGAGGCAAAAATTTTGTATTCAGTGTATAAGATGCACCCAGATTTTTAGCCTCTTTTTTGAGGGGAAAAAGATGCATCTTTATACTTCGAAAAATACGGTATTTTATGAAAGACTAAACAAATAACTCCAGTGGGGAGAAGAGGCTGTGGGCTGCTTGAAATTTGAAAAAGGGCCACATTTGGCCCCTGGGCCGCACTTTGGACATGCCTGCCCTAGGAACTTTAATATGCATGGACTTCAACTCCCAGGATTCCCCTAGTCAGCCATGTTTGGTGGAGGGATTCTGGGAGTTGACGTCCACACATCTTAAAGTTGCCACGGTTGAAAAAAGCTGCTTTGGAGGGAAATCAGATGATTGCAGAAACTTAAAACAGGAGGAATAGAGGCAGAAGAGTTATAGTGAAGCATATAGGATGAGAAAGAAAGAAAGTATAGTTCTCATCCAATCCAAGATTGAAGAGGTTTTTCATTTACATTAGTTTTGGATTTCCATCCCTTTAAGAATTTGGTTAATTAAGATAGGCTATCATCTCTAAGTCTTCAACTGGTTCTTCACCTTGGGTGATTATTAAGAATTGGACCTGCTTTTTAAAACACAAGTCCTTGATCCCACAACATTGGTATCCTTTCCATTCAGCTTTATCCACTGACATGGCCAAAGGGTGGTGTAAGACATCCTGTATCTTTTGGGCTAAAGGAATTACTTATATGTCCACTGTCTTCGAAAGCATTAATTCAAAATAGGAAAGTTCTGGGTAGTCATTCCTTTATTCTTTGTTATTTAATTATTTCTGTGTCCCTGTATGGGAATAGCATTTCAGGAATCACGATAATATAATTTTGCTGCATATAAACATAAGTTGGGGGAACATTTTCTGCTTTTGAAACTAGGCAGGTCAGGAGTTTGAATTCCATTGCTCCTTTCTTTCTTTTGTCTACACACTTGCATTTTGTTTTTCAATATAAATGCCAAACTCCTGCTTCACTATGTATTTTCCCCACCCTTGCAAATTGCATTCCTGGGTGTATTATGGTTTTTTTTTAAAAAAAGATGGGTTTTTTTTGTGCAAACAGGGGAAGACAGTTAAAAAGAGAGTAAGTACTCTAAGCAAATACTCATTTATTTATGAGACGATTTAGGAGAATTGCAGTTGAAGCTCCACAACTATCCACAATTCCTGAATCTTTCTTTTTTGCAGCCTTTCTCTCCTACCACAATTCCCAAAAGCTACTTGAATGGTTTCCTGTCATTTTAATGTGGGGAATGCAAATGTGTTATAGCCACTCATGCAGCAATCATTCAAACTTGCAACAATGCTGAATAGGGAAGACTCATGAACTAGAGTTCTAGTCATCGTAGCATCCCCACAATCAAATGATCATGGTCTGGGAGTTTGGCATGTGCATCACAATTATGGTATCACAGTGAGCAGGAGCCCAGTAATCACAATTTCAAATATTCCCTATTGATTTCCCACAAGTGGAGTGGTAGCACAGTCACACGACATCATGCTTTAAGACAATGTTGCTTAGTGACAGCAATTCCAGTCCCAATTTCCAAGTCCTAGGACTACCTGTACAATAAAACTGTTATGAAAATCTTAATATAGGCATCATCTCTATTCAAGGGTTCCAAAAATAAGGCACCTAGGGTCTAAGGTCCAGACCTCAAGTGAAATCAGCTAAAAGTGATAGTTTTATATTGAGTTTCCAGCCAGCCTGGATTCTTCCTGCAGGAGATCAGTGTTATGTGAGCAATATCCTTGAAGAACAGGCTTATCTGGCACATCCTGTAGAGATTTTATAGCCACTTGTCCTTAAAACTCCCTCAAAATCAAGAAAAAAACCCCAGTACATTCTGCACAAGGATCTCATCCAACAACACATCATCCATTGTAGTCAGTACTCCCCCAAATTTTCCCCAATCTTTTTTTTAAGGCACTGATTTTAAACCTTAATGTTGTTTTAAGGTATTTTTAAGACATACTTTCATTCTTGAATTTACTGGGGGCTAGTGGTTATTCTACCAGAGAAGCCCAATGGCAGTTGTTTCCAAGAAATTGATGGAAGGACTCTTACTTATCATCTGAGAATTGTTGGACACCTGGCCCATCATGAAATTTGCTATATACCCTTGACAATGGGTGGTATGTTCAAAAGGAAAGTCCTGCATGCCTTCAGGGTTCTGTAAATTATGTCTGGGGAATTCTACCAGAAAAGCTAATGCTAGGAACATGGGGGGGGGGGCTTTTAGTTCTGCAAAAATCTAGGAGGGCTACAAATACCCCTCTCAGTGCTATAAATAGTGAGACCAGGAAGGTTTAATCAAAAACCCTACTATCTCTGGAATTTTATTGAGAGCTCAGAAGGCATTATCTTCTATTTGATACTCTTCTGCATTTTCTTATTATTTCTCCCCCTCCTGTCTACCTTTCAAAGCAAATCTGTAAACTATAGAAAGATGGACTAGCTACACTGTAGATTGATAGTATTATGAGCTGTGCAGCTGAAAGTACTCCAGACTTGCAATCAAAACTGCCAAAATATTATTAGGGGTGATTTTTGTTTTGCCTCCCAAATAATCACCTACTCACTCATACATTCAGCCCCTTCAAAGACCACTAGTTTATATTCTGATCCATGGAAGCTAAAATTTTATATTATGAGGCCCAGCCGACACCACCTCCATCTGCATCTGCATATTTTTTACAAAATCTCCTAAGACTGGTCCTAGGAGCTTTCAGATGCTGATATGCAATTGGTTTGTTTCAATGTTAGTGCTCTTCTTGGCATCCTTACAGCTTCAGAGTGATTCCTTTGCAGCATCGTGCTGTACTCTAGCTGTGCAAAAAGTGGTCCATCATTTCTTCTTCCTTCCCATTTTGATCCAGCCTTCCTGCCCTATTTCAGCCTCTTGTGCTTGGCTATCTGTGGCTTGCTTTTGATAGTCTTGTCTCTTTCTGATTCCAGACTGCTGCGTCCACTGTATTCTCTCGTGCCTCTTCTGTGAGTTCCTGACCCTCTGCAACATCATGCTGGACTGTGCCACTTGTGGCTCCTGCAGCTCTGAGGATTCTTGCATCTGTTGCTGCTGCTGTGGCTCTGGGGAATGTGCTGATTGTGACCTGCCCTGTGACATGGATTGTGGCATCATTGATGCCTGCTGCGAGTCAGCTGATTGCCTGGAGATCTGCATGGAGTGCTGTGGCCTTTGTTTTTCTTCCTGAAGCCAAATCTTGATCCTTCAACAGAAGCTGTTGGAGTGAGACCCTTAGACGAAAACTGTGCTAATTAAGTCTCTGTTGTTGTTCTTTAGTTATCAGATGGCTGAGGTTTGAGAAGTTCCAAGTTTGACACCAGAAACCTGAATAGAAGAGTCGACAGAGTTAATTCTATTGGATTCGATTCTGGGTTCAGAAACTGTTTAGAAGATGTGGTTCTTTTTTTCCCAAGACTGCAATGAACAGTTTGAAGAAATAGCAGGATATCTCCATGGAGTCATCGTCTTTATTCTTTGTCTTTGCCCTCACATCAGAACTTTCCACATGGAGGCTGGGGAATAGCAGTGTTCCTGCTGCCTGAGCCAAATACCAGAGAAGAATAGTTGCACGACTAGCTATGCTGGTTGGGTAAGATCTGAAGCAATTACACAACACCAAAGATCATTGCAGACATGCCCAGGCTGTATTTAGTATGACAATGAGTCATGCTACTGGTCCAGCAGCAGGGGTTGTTACTGCTGCCTTATCTGATGCCCATTAGGTGGTAATTAGCTGCCTCCTGGGCATCCAAAGCAATGGCAGCTCACCTAATGTTTTCATGCAGTTGTTCTGGATTTATCCCTGGCATACCAACTAAATTCCTCCAGTAACGTGATGTAAGGAACAGCCCCTAATTCATCCATACTAATGTAGATCCACTTGGTATCTGTCAGCAATTAGGAATGGATTTTTCCTGTGAATTCTTGGATGGGACCCATATCTCATTCCTGCTGCTCCGTCTGCCATTTGTCTTTTGATAGAGACATGTCAATGTTGGCATTGTATCATTCCATGTGACCAGAACATGGCACTCTTCATTTTCAATGTACAATGTTGAAGGCCTTTTTGCCACTGCTGAAATCTGTCAGGAAAACGCTTTTGAACAGATTGGAAGAGATTATTGGTCTAAAAGAAGACAAGGGAAGCTGCTGTCCTTTGCTTTTTCTCACAGCAGGAAAACACTAAGCCTAACTCAAAGACACCGGATATGAGTCACTTGCTATTAAAAAAAATCATATCCTCTTTAAAAGAAAATTGACATCAAGACATCCATTATCTTGGGGAGAATGGATGAGACAATTTGTAGCATGTAAGGCAGTCCTCTGCCTCTTCGTAGTCTGGGAAAAGTTTTATATTTTGTCTGTTGTTACTGTAAATAAAAATATTTTTCACTTTTGACTTTAAATTGTTCAGTGTTGTGCACCGGCTTGGGAATTGAAAGTACTATACATTTCAGTTGAAATGTTTCTTTACATAAATATAATGCCTTAATACAAAATATACATACAGAATGCTTCTTGTTGAAATTTAGAATGTACAAACTTCAACAATTTACATTCCTTATAGTGTAAACATGCAGGTCTGTGGGGGAATTTACACACACTTCTCTTGTATTATCAGTATATGAAATTGCTTTAAAAGAACATTTTAATTTGCTTCCAGTTGCAGCTATCCCTCACTAATCGGTCTTGAAAATGTGTCCCAAAATATTGTTTTAATACATTTTGCAAGAATCAGAAATGTTTCTAAACAGTGAATCAGTTATCTAGCATAGGAGTAAGAATGTGATCACAAATATATACACAAACTCCAAACTTTGAAAATAAAATCATGTTAAATTGTCTTAATTGAGACAATTAAGTTGTCTCACCTACAATTGTTCACAGTTTCAATCGCAAATTGACTTCCGTGGACCTTACTTCATGCTTAAGTGATCAGTAGAGGGGGCGTGCATAAGTGCACTAAGGTGCCTATCGTCCTTGTCATTGCATTTTTATTCTCTTATTCTTGTTATCATTTTTGTTTGACAAATTCCAATAAATGAGGCCACTCACTTGTGGGGTGCCGCAGGGATCGGTCCTCTCGCCTCTCCTGTTCAACGCATATGTGAAGCCGCTGGGTGAGATCATCCGTGGCTTTGGGGTTGAGTACCACCTGTACGCTGATGACACTCAGCTGTACATTTCAACCCCAAACCACCCCAACGAGGCTGTCGAAGTGATGTCCCGGTGTTTGGAAGCCGTCGGGGTCTGGATGGGGGACAACAGACTCAAACTCAACCCCTCCAAGACCGAGTGGCTATGGGTACCGGCACCTCGGTTCAGCCAGCTGATACCATCGCTGGCCATAGGGGGCGAACAACTGTCCCCTGTGGAGCGGGCGCGCAATTTGGGCGTCCTCCTTGATGCCCAACTGTCACTGGAGGACCATGTGGCAGCCGTGGCAAGGGGGGCGTTCCACCAGGTTCGCCTGGTGCGCCAATTGCGCCCCCTACTGGACCGGAGTGCCCTGCGCACGGTCACTCATGCGCTGGTGACGTCTCGCCTGGACTACTGCAATGCCCTCTACATGGGGCTTCCCTTGGGACGCATCCGGAGACTGCAGCTAGTTCAGAACGCAGCCGTGCGGGTTATCCTAGGGAGTACACGTTACTCCCACGTAACATCGCTCCTGTGCGAGCTGCACTGGCTACCTGTGGCCTTTCGGGTGCGTTTCATTGATCACCATCTTTAAAGCGCTCCATGGCATAGGACCTAGATATCTGCAGGATCGCATCCTACCACACACGTCCCTGCGACCTATTCGCTCACACAGGGAGGGACTCCTCCTGGTACCGTCCGCTAGGCAGTGTCAGCGGGCGACGCCTAGGAGTAGGTCCTTCTCTGTGATGGGCCCAACCCTCTGGAATGACCTCCCCCCCGACATTCGAACCACCACCGACCTCCGCTCCTTCCGTCAAAAGTTAAAGACTCACCTATTTCAATCAGCTGGCCTGGCACTTTCTTAGTTTTCCCTCCCGGGGATTTATTTTAATTGGGTTTGGGTTTTTAATTGGGGATGTTTTTAGGGTTTTAGAATATATTTATTTCTTGTACAGCCTATCTCCTCCATCCAAATGTATTTAATTGTTTTATGATTGTATTTTTTATCTGCATTGACTGTACACCGCCCCGAGTCCCTTCTTGGGAGAGGGGGCGGTCTAGATATCCAAGAAATAAATAAATAAATAAATAAATAAATAAATAAATAAATAAATAAATAAATAAATAAATAAATAAATAAATAAATAAAATGAATAAAAATAAATGGCAAACAGTCATTTAAATATCAAATTCTTTCAAGGGCAGAAATTTTTCTTCTCTTTTGGGAGTTATATGAATAAAGTTATATGAATAACATCCACCTTATTATTTACCACTCAAAAGGATATTTCATGTACAAGGCATCTGTTGGAATTCACCTTAATATCCCTTACTGCGTTACCCTGTCTTATTTTCTTTTGACCCCCGAATTAAGCGCTTGGCTTTATTTTCAGGGAGATTTTATTATTTCGAGGTGCAGGAGCTGGTGAGCATGGTCACCTCATAGCTGCTGCTGTGTTGCAATATTTTGGGGGGAGGGTTTATTTTAGCACATGCGCTCAAAAGCCCTGTTGGGCTTATTATCCAGGGAGGTCTTATTTTCAGGGAAACAGGGTAGAAGTATAAGATTTTTATCTTCTGTTTCTTTTAATTACTTAATTTTCCCCCAATATAGTTTTGCTACTCACCTGAACTATAGGCATGTCCTAAGCTTGGCCATCTGGCTGGGAGAATTGCTGGCTTGGAATCCTGCAGACACGAGCAAGGGAAGAGTTAACCAGGCTTTAGGGAATTAATTAACAACAGATGTCTTTAGTTTCAATTAATTAATCTCTTGCCACATTTAGTTTTTACAGTTCCCTGGGAAGCCATTCTGCAATGACCAGCTGTTCAGATGCCAAGGCAAGCTCAGTGCTCACAGGGTTGGTGTCTCACGTAGTAACTGGGCAGGGAGTAAATGGGTTTGTTGTTCTTATATTTGTGTTGCACCAGCTAGCAGACAAACAGACTTCCCCTGAAGTTAGCAGAAGTGACGCATTGTACATCAGGCTTCTCAGACAATTTCCCAAGGATTTATGGGTCAGCGGCCAGGAATAACTGCGATTTTGGAGATGTTAAAACTCAGTCTGTATTAGAAAAGAAAATGTAGTGTTTTGATCAATTACAAAGGAAAGGAAGGCACAGATTCATACATTTGTAGGGAAATTGTTTTTTTAAAAATGAGGTTATTTATCTTCAACTGATGGTTCATGTGTACAGCAAATTGTCATGCTGAGTAAGCACTAGTCTCACGGGTTTGTGGGGGGGAGAGATGCTTTTAAAAAGGGAATGGACAACCAATAACTCTGGGGCATATAGACTCATAAAGCAACAGAAGATTAGGCACAACCCCTTCTTAAGTTATGCAGAGATGCAAACAGGGCAAAAGGCATAAACTCTTTAGATTATAGGTTTTCTTTCCAAAAGATTTTGATCTACAAATAAAGACAAGAGTAGATTATTCAGAAGCAAGGAGATACCATTTCTGCCCTGGGTTATTCTACCCTTATTAAAACACAACGCCTTTAGAAACAATGTAGTCCATAGTGAATTCAATCATTGTCTATGCCAGGGGTCCCTGATCCCCGGTCCATGGACCGAGACCAGTTCAAAATGTGTCAGCAACTTGCCCCCACAAACAAGTGACATCTCATCTGCAGGATGCAGGCAGGATGCAAAACAATGCCGCCTCCCATCCACGAAAAAACTTTTCTCAATGGAACAGTTTCCTGGTGCCCAAAATTTTAGGGGCCGCTGCTCTATGCCCACTAGTTTATCCCCAGTGCCCTACTAAGACTTGAATTAGGATCTCCTTCCAGAGCTTCCTGGATAAGAATATCCAGAATATTCTTAGAATGCCACCTAAAATACTGAAACTAAACTGGAAGTCATTCTTTGGTTCAGCCAGAGGTGGGTTGCTGCCGGCATTACTGATGGTTCAGTGCGCAAATTGCTCGGTTCGCGTATGCGCATGCCATTCGTGTGCTCCGTGCACATGCACAGTTGCCCATAAACAGGTCTGTTCATGTGCAGAACATTATAAAGTGGGGAAAAAACCATGCGGTGCCAATCAGGGAACCAGTTCAGAGGCGTGGCAGGCCTGGGTCGCCGAACTGGTCCGAACCGGTAGGAACCCACCTCTGCGTTCAGCTTATACACAATTTAACTCTTCCTTCTATCTGTGGCTTTATTCAGGCAATATCAATGATGGCTTTGGAGAAAACTACATCTAACACAAATAATGCACTCTTGATTTCACGATAGAAGATAAAAAGATCTAGCTTTCAAATTATGCATCAGACAACTTTTATCCCATCTTCATTTTTCAAACTACCTTTTAAAGATTATTTTGCTTCAAGCAAAAAAAAAGTCATTTACATTAACTAACTTTAATATCCTGACCTTAAACCTAGTGCAGAGGCAGCTCAGTAGCATTCTTTATTTAGATTGCCACTGCCTATGTTCAGGTGGAGCAACTGAAACAACACCTCACATTTTTGTGAACTATATCAGGTCTGGCAATTTTATTACAGTATTGTATTGCATCCAGTCTGTGTTTGTGCAGAGTCCAAAACTGTACAGTTTTTATTAGCAGATATTTCCACAGAAACGTCCAAAAAAGTCACTAGATTCTTCTCGATGGCAGTTGCCATCAAAAATCAGTGGGCTCAACCCCACCCAGGCTTGGATTGGCCAAGTGTCATTTATGGGACTGATACGTACTTTTCCAATGTCAGCTACCGCCTTATTGTTTATTACTATTTTATTACTTTACTTTTTGAATGTATGTATAAATCTTATTCATTTCTATGTGTCTTTAATTTATCCTACTTGTTACTTATGCACTTCTATTTTTAATTTACAATCTTTGACAAAATAAAGTTAAACCATCTCAGACGCTAAATTCCCTGGAATCATATGGCTGAAATTCAATGTGTATCACAGAAAAATAGACCACAATTTCATAGTAATTTTGATTGAAAACAAACTGGTTGAAAACACCCTTAGAAAAGCGTATCATATACTACAGTAGCAATAAATCCCAGCCACTCCACATGCATGCCCTAAGTTACTTGTTCTGTTTAAGGTTTACAGTAATGTTATTGTGATCCTAAACCAGGGGTGTCCAAACTTGGGAACTTTAAGACTTGTGGACTTCAACTCCCAGAATTCCCCAGCTGGGGAATTCTGGGAGTTGAAGTCCACAAGTCTTAAAGTTCCCAAGTTTGGACACCCCTGTCCTAAACAGTATAATTTTAAAAAAGTTTGCTCCCCCTGTCTTCTGAAAGTATTACTGTTTAAGGTGCAATTGTTTCATGAAAGGAGAGTGTAAACATATATGATAATTAAGGGTAAACCACAAACATATTATGTTTTAGAGTTTACAGGTAGCAGCATCGGTTTGACCTTACCTGAACTTGGAAGGTAAGCAGGATTATGTTGGTCTAATTCTTGGCAAGTTACTATCTTATGGTTATTAAGAAATTTATTTGAAGTCAGCGGGAGTCAAAATAATTTATTTTTTAAAAAAATAAATAGATTTCCCCCCACAATACAGCAGCACAATATAGTCACACTATATTATGAATATTTAATGTGAATCTCCCATCCAGTGTCTGTATCAGAGGTGGTATTCAGCCAGAGAGTGGGGAGGGAATGGGGATTTTCTTGTACCCTTCCCCTGCCACGCCCACAATGCCACGTCCACAAATCCGATAGTAAAAAATTTGACTCCCACCACTGGTTTGTATGTAGGGTTGCAGCCACAGTAGAATAATTTGAGATAATGCAGCCAAACATTTGACTTAGCTGTGCGAAAATTTATTTAAGTCACACATCATAAAGTCATTTTGAATGGCCTTGATATTGTCATTCTCTTGTTGCATGAACTTCTTTCAAATAACAAATTAAAATTAAAATTGTGAGGATGAAATGAAACAAAATTGCAGAATGAAGAATAAAAACAAGGAGGCAGAAGAACGTGAATACATATAAAAAGAGTGGTTGAATTTATTCTGCAAATATGTTTATTGTGCAACACTTTCCATACAAAATTTTGCACAGTGTGGTGTTCCTTTTATTTCTTTCCCAGGAGAAATGTTCTTAATAGTAAAATTCTGTTGATATTTCAAGTGCAACTTGATGAGCCAAGATCAGATCAAGATCTAAATCCTGATTCTAATTTTTATCCCTTTCAAACTAAAGGAATTACTGTATGATATTTGTCAAAAGATCTGATCTTTACTGAGATTATGGTTTGACTTCCACTTTGATCTACTCTTATATAACAGCAATATTGCTACTCAACAAACAGATAGGACATGTTGAAACCACAGGGGCTCCTAGTACTATAGCAAATAGATATACATTCACATGCAAGAAGCTCTTAGGGAAAGCTTTTCCATTTAACTGCCCCATGCAGTGCTTATTCTATCAAGAGAAGACAGCCAGATGGACTATATATTTATTGCCTTGGTCAGCATCATAGACAAATGAGAGACCATAACTACAGGAAAATAAATATCCCCAGAGCATGTAAATCCCCTAAATTATTTTTGTCACTCTTTTGGCACATAAGAAGTAGAGATTTAAAGAGCCAATACAGGGCCAAGCAACGCTTTAACTTTGGCAAAGCTAAATTGCCTAGGGACCATAAAAATGGCAAATGTGATGGTAGTTACATTCAAATAAAGGAGGAATCAAACTTGCAAAAATGTTTTGTTAGGGAAAAAAAGGGAAGGAGATAGATTCAAATCAGTTATGTCTTCAAGTGAGGACGACCTGTTCACTCAAGACTACTATTAGCCATCCAGTCACAATGTGTTGGAGGGTGGAGGCAGGGGCTAATAAGCACTTGGCCTCTTGAACATCCATTGGATTGCCTAAGTAAGGATGATGCTTGTGAAAAGGTAAGCTGCAATCAGATTGTGCTTCTAAATTGCTACCTGCATTGGAATGATGTGGGAGGGATGTGAATAAACCATTGCAATGGCCTATTCTCTACTTCAGTGGTAGTCAACCCGGTCCCTACCATCCACTAGTGGGCATTCCAGCTTTCATGGTGGGTGGTAGGGGTTTGCTGTAACTCTGCTTTATAAATTTTATAAAGTAAAGTTACTTCCCTACTTTATAAATCACCATTACTGTGGAACCGGTGGGCGGTTAGAAAAGTTTACTACTAACAGAGATACAAAAGTGGGCGGTAGTTATAAAAAGGTTGACTACCCCTGCTCTACTTAGAGAAACAGCCAGTTCTCCTATCTTTTCTAGATCAGTGGTAGGCATTCTTAGAAGCATTGGAGCATTGTGACTTTCTGAAGGAAGGTAGTGCATAGCCAAAAATGACTCTTGTTCCTTTTTTTGCCTGCCAGTGAGTTTGGCTGCGTATTTCAACTGTCTCAAATGCCTTCTGCATGATCTATCTGTGCGATGTTTGTGTAACAGAGCTGATGATTAATAAAATTTTACAGGACCTGCCCAGGCGATTTTAGCTGCTGTTAGGCAAAAACACCTTCTACATGAGATTTTATTACTAGTGACAAGCAGAAGAAAAAGGAACAAGAGTACCCCCTTTCCCAATTTCTGAAGAAAGTGATTAAAACTGTCTGGCCTCTTTTGTGGCTTTTTAAACTTAACTTAAATTGTGGGGGCGGGATAAAATGGGGATGGGAATAGATTCTAAACTGTTTCCATTCCAATCCCATTCCTAAAGTCTCTTGAAAATTTCAAAATACCACTGAATTTCAAAGGCACAATCTTGGAATCCTTAGGGGGATGCAAAAGAGATGTTGGGTGAGTGTGTGCGGGTGCTGCGTGTGTCCCATGGATTTCACACACCTGCTCTGGAGCCTAGAGTGGCTTCTACCGGTTCGTAATAGCAGAGGCAGCTTCTGTGGTCTCAGATATAGGCTTTTTCTGGGAAACTGGAGGCTAAGAAAGAGGGGAGAAAAAGAGCAGGCTACACTGCAATGCCTGGAGTCCAACCTCTTCTCCACAAATTTTAAAAAAATAGAGGATGTGGGCAAGAGGAACAGATTTGTTTAATATTGCAAATAAAATGGTCCTAACAAAGCCAAGAGAGTTTTTTCTGAATTACATTTGGAAGTTAGGAACAAGGAAATATTAACTGGATGAGGACTGGCTGGGATGGACATCCTCTGCATGGTCTGACACCCATTATGTGTCACCTGGAATTGCATTTCTTTCCAGTTTTTCAGGGAGGAATGGTCATTTGACAAATAACCCAAGTGGTGATTGCTCTGTGATAGGATGTGGCTAGCACTGCTATACTATCCTCTTGTGGATAACAGCCAAAATCTTCTCTGCTCTAGTTCAATCTGGCACGTTCTTTCACTTAAGGCAATCATTGCTTTCTGCCTCCAATGCTATTCTGAGTTTCAGAACAGCAATAAAACACACCTTTTTCTTTTCCACTGCACAGCCTTTCTCCTGGTTGGTCAGGGACCAGATTGGCGCCTGCTGTGGAGTGCAGTGAAATGGCCTCTGAGGCCAGTCACTTGACTTGCTCCTCATCTCCAAGGGCCTCTGTTGGTCACCTCCCCTTAGCAAAAAGATGGTTTCCTCCCCTATAACAAGATGAACATTGAAAAAGCATGGAAAACACATGGCACTGAAATGAGCCAAGCCAAAAAGAAAAATAAATCCATGGGAGATGAAGACTTTTGTTTAATCACCAGGCTGCACTGGGCTGTCTCTGTTAAAGCAGTGCCAGCGCAGAGAAGGCTGCAGTCTATTAAACTTCCTTTGAGAGCCTGCCAGACTGACAACAGCTGGAAGAAATTAACATTTCAGATCCATCAGCCAACTTTGCTGCTTTTCCCTCCAGAAAACAAATGGCTTGACAGCTATAGCCTTGGCAGTTTCTCCTTGTCCTGCTCACTTCGGACAATTGCTGGCGTGATTTTGCATTTCTAAGATTCTCTTAACTTCTATCACCTTCTCCCCAACCTGCAAAGAGAACAAATAACGGGGGGGGGGGGAATCCAGTAAAGGGGGCTAAGGATTGAAAAGTCCTTATAGGTCTGCTTTCATGGAAGGCCTGCTTCTGTGAAATCTGCACTGACATGGATAAACAGGTACCAAGGGAGATTTATAGCCCAGGCGAAGAAGCAAACAAAACACTAACAAAATTTCCACAGTACTTCAAGCCCACTGAAACATCAACTGCTGTCCTCTTCAATAACTCAAAAAAGTTAAGAGAATTGGTCATGACATTGTATTTATTACTTTAGAAATATTTGTTTCAACTGTTTTTCTGAGATGGCTCTCAGAGTTGCTAACAGGTGAAGCACAACACACTGGACATTTAGTTAAAAATAAACATGTTGTATGCAAATTGAAATACAGTATTTAAAAAATTAAGAAACTTGGTGGGGGGAAGAAAATTAAAACATCTTTACCTAATATCAAAGAGAAAATTATAGTGTCACTGAATGCATTGCTTGAGGAATAAATTCTAGAACATTTTGACTTTGATCAACTCGGGTTTCTTGCCTTCACCTCTTTTGAAAAAGTTAATATTTCAGGTAGCAGAAAAGGAACATCAGTAAAGAAGATGGGAAAGGTGGCCTAGCCGTCAATGATATGCAGACAAAAATTGTTTAGCCTTACATCCAGCAAAAAACTGAAATGTTTTTAATTGTATGGCAGTAGTGTGGAATCATGTGAGATGATATCCTCAAAGCTTTCCACTAAGCATCACAAAAGGATACAGCTAAACGTGGACTTCTGACTGTAACTTCTTACATTCTACAGGTAGTCCTTAACTTACAATCAATTACCATACTTTGCGACCATCTGAAGGTACGATGGACCCCAAAAATGGACCCCCAAAATGGACAGTTTGAAGTTCCAACATCCAGGGATCCCTGCAATGACATAAACACATTTTGGTGCTCAGAAAAATACTACATCTACAGCTGTTTTCAGTATTCTGTGGTCATATGATCAAGAATTACATTCCCCCCCCCCCCCGAAAAGCAGCATTTGCTTCCAGTTTCTGGGGGAAAATGCCCCAGAGTAAACAATGGATTTTCTTAATGTCTTCTGCACTCACTTAATGACCACCATAAAAAAGGTCATGAAATTGGGTGTGGTGGTCACATGGTTACCAGCTTTATGATGGCCATGACGTATTGCACGCTCAATTACAGTCATAAGTTGAGGACTACCAGTATCCATTGTTTCATTCTGGCCGTCTAGGGCTTTTAACCATAAGAGTGTATTCAATGGCAAGACTGTTACACCCCCTGAATATATTCAACAGCCATAAATAAAGCATTCTTTGCCTCTTTCTATTTTTAAATAGAAATATTAAACCCTGCTTGGGGAAATGCAATAAATAGAATTATCTTAAGAAATAAGTAAATCGCGCTTTTAAAAGAGAGATGCTAATTTGTCTTTGCAATTTAAAGATTTACACTTTACCTGATTTTCCTTCACCTCCAGTTTCTCCCCAGTTGAAGACTTTAGTTCTGTCTTGAAACCCTTTGCATTTTTATTGACTAGGAGTGGAAGAATTCCAAATCTGATCTGCATTGCTATCTTATAACGTCTTGTGGGAACAGAAGCACTTTGGTTCCTGTAATATTTAACACAAGGCCAAATTGGCAGGCTGACATCAAGGTTGTGCCAAACTACAATCTGTTTGGAAACTTCAGCCTCTCAGCACAGCCTTGAGAGAAAATAAACCATAGTTTTATAAATTCTGTTTTGCTATTAGACTCGAGGAGAACAAAGGCAAGTTATTTGAAGTTAAGTCTGGTTGGTGCAAAAAATGAACATTCTGGGGTTCTCCAGGATTTTTAGACTTCAACTCTCATCAGCCCAAGCCAGCAATGACAAGGATTTGTAGGAGATATAGATTGAAACTTCTGGGCGATGCCGACTTTTTTATCCCTGTAGGTGAAGAGAAGTCTGAAATATAATGAGAATAATACAGGCCAAGAAAATGAGTACTTCTGAGAATGTTATGGGAAATTTTATCCAAAGACATATGTAAGAATTTGTTCTCTCTCCAGAAACAGATCAGTTCCGAAGTGTGACTGCCCTTGGCCATAATCTTCAATTGCAAACTGGCAGATAAAACTATTGTTTTGGTGAATTTTCCCAGGAATTTAGCCCCCATATCTCTATAATACTGAATTCTTCTGAAAATCTGACCCAGCTGATAAAATGCTACCAGTGCATGTCTGGCTATTTGGTCCATTAGGGGCATATAATGATGTAAGAGACCCATAACTCTCTCTAATCCACGGTGGCACGGTGGTTAGAATGCAGTATTGCAAGCTAATTCTGCTGACTGCCAGGAGTTCGATTCTGATTGGCTCATGGTTGACTCAGATTTCTATCCTTCTGAGGTCAGTAAAAAGAGGACCGAAATTGTTGAGGGCAGTATGCTGACTTGGGAGACCACTTAGAGAGGGCTGTAAAGCACTGTGAAGCGGTATATAAGTCTAACTGCTATTGCTAGCCCAGGGCCTGGAGGAAAATCCAGGTTTTAAGGCCTCTTTTAAATAAGGTCAATGTGGGGGCAAGCAACTCTCCGAGATACTCCAGAGGGCAGGTGCTATGATAGAGACGAGACATAGCTTAGATCCTAACAGTGATGTTGTTTAATGGATGGAAACTGAAGTTAAGTTGACTTTAACTGATTGTACAAGATGACCAGAAACTACAAAAAGTAGATGATCTGTCAAATAACAAGACCTTATGCTGTGAAAGACTTCGTAAGAGCATATTGAATTGCATCTGGAATTTAAGATAAAGGTTCCCTTTGCACATATGTGCTACTCGTTCCCGACTCTAGGGTGCGGTGCTCATCTCCGTTTCAAAGCCAAAGAGCCAGCGCTGTCTGAAGACGTCACTGTGGTCATGTAGCGGCATGACTAAAGGTCGAAGGCACACGGAACTCTATTACCTTCCCACCAAAGGTGGTCCCTTTTTTTCTACTCGCATTTTTACATGCTTTTGAACTGCTAGGTTGGCGGAAGCTGGGACAAGTAATGGGAGCTCGCTCCATTACGTGGTGCCAGGGATTCGAACTGCCGAACTGCCAACCTTCCTGATCGACAAGCTCAGCGTCTTAGCCACTGAGCTACCTAGTAACCAAATAAAGCAGAGGTGTTGCACAAGAATGTTATGGCATTCCTATGGATTCCGTATTCTGTACTAGCTGCTCCTTCTGAGTATCACATCTTTTGCTGAGGAATAAATGTAATATATTCCAAGGTTCAACACTGCTTAGTCTTTTCCTTTAAGATCAGCTAAGTGCTGCTCCCTTTCAGTCATGACTGAGAGCTTTCCCAACTGCCTAGGATTGGATCCAATACTTTGGGAGTTTGAGAAAAGTTGTTCTAAATAAACAATAGGGAAATGATTTAAATTTCTCAGGCAGTTTAGTGATATTGCAACTGTTTGAATAATGGTTGTGTTTCATTGTTGCAGTTATTAAAATAAACTCATATAATAAATAACATAATTCTCCCCATCCCAAAATAAAACATTGGTTATTGTAGCTTAGTTCGCATTGGTTATCCTGAACATTTGTACACCGAATTGGCATTCATTTCCTGTTATAAAACTTATCATTGCATTGTGACATGACTAGCGGCAGATGTTTCCTACCTTTATCATTGTGCTTATTTGCTTTTTCACTGATGAAAAGCTATGTGACCTCTGCTTACGTCTCACATAAGCTTTAATCCCACCTCTTAACTTTATGAATCCCACCCTCAATTTTCATATAATTAAATTTCACCCCTAAATGGCCAGTTAGACCCTTTTATGGATATGAGACAAGAAAAAGTCTTTGTGTTGATACATATATTCAAATTTAGAATTCCAGATTTGTTGATAGCTCAACTGCAGTTTCTTTAGTTCCTATATGTAAAGAATAGTTGGTATGGCAGAGTGAGAGAAGATTCAAAAAAAGGCCGAAGGTAGAAAGCCACATATCCTGACTGCCTTTGTTCCCTCAGGTTTATCCATTGTTGCCTACCAGTTGCTTGTAATAAGCCAGAATGAAGTAACCATGAAAAATACACTTTATTGATCTCATGGGATTCCTTCCTACAACATGGCAAATCAAATCCATATTTATAGACCAACATAACCTGTAAGACAGAAAGGGTAAAAAGAAGCCATCCAGACAATTTCATATGGAGAGACCAATTTTTGCACCTGTTCCTTCATACAAAACCAGACCTTCCATCAGAATGTGTGACATTCATTCTATAGGAAATGGATCCCAGATACCATAATTCCACATTATCAGATTACTAACAGAGAATGTAGGGTTATCTGAAAAGAAAAAAAGTCTTTGTGATGATACATATATTCAAATATAGAATTCCAGATTTGTTGATAGCTCAACTGCTGTTGAGCTATATTATATTTAAATATTGTCATATTCCCTCTAGTTTGGCAAAAGGCATTCCCTCATGTGACAATGTGACAGTGTAAATCTCCATTCTGTTTTACTAAGGTTTTGGGGGGATTTCAGTGACATTGATAAGATCTGGGGAAAATCAGATCAGACTCACCAGAACTGTGCATTTGGTTCTCTTTAAAACAATCTGCAGAGATGAAACAAAAAACTAAATGTGATTTTATGTGATTTTAAATTCTGCATTGCTGTCAATTGCTCAGATCCCTATCAAATATGGGGCTAAATATTTTCATGTAATATACAGGTTTATAAGACTATAGATGTTACCAGCTGGCGGACAAGTGATAGTTATCCATATCAGAGCAAGCACCAATGGAAAATTTCTGCCCAAAGAATAAAAATAAGAACAAATATGATATTGGTTTTAATCACAAGCAATCAGATCATGAGAATTTACAAAAATCACTTCTGGACTCTTTTTTTAGACCGTATTTGGGTAGTATAGGTATGTAGTTTATTAGCTTAAGAGAGCTAATAGTTTTTTTGTGACTCGCTGATATTTGTAAATTTCTCCTTGGATATTTGCACATAGTAAGGTTGTCTGATAAGAAAATGGGGATAATATGATTCTCTTACTCAGTCTCCATTTTCTCTGAAAATAACCTTTTCAATGATGTGTGCAAAAATGAAACTGGATATTCTATTTGTCAGTATGTTCTAGTGCAGTCTTCTCAGAGGGTAGTACTTAACTAAACTGGGTTTGTTTCTTAAAAAAACCCTAAAAAGGCTCAAACTTAGTCATTGGTTGGTTAATAGATCACCAAGAAATCCCAGGAGTGTAAATGAAACTGGAATATAAAAAAAAGAGGAAAAAATAGAAGTCAGCCACAAATCACATCTGTCTTTTTGCACAAAAAGAATATGGATGTATCCATGAAATCACCAAAACCTTACAGAGACTTTAACTAAGTTTGTTTATAAGTATGGGAGGGAAAATTTACCCAAATAAATGACAACAGCTGGAAAGGATGCAATAATCATTTTATTTTCTGAAGCTGGTCTCTTCACTCAGACAAACCAAAAGCAAAAGCCTCAAAGTTACACAAGTCTTACATAAGATGCCGATTAAAATAGTTTGAGTAAGTATGCTAGCAAAAGGCCTCAAATACAAAAATAATTGCTTTACAATATGATACATCAATCAATCAGAATAGAACTGGAAGGGTGCTTGGAGGTCTTCTAGTCCAACCCCCTGCTCAAGCAGGAGACCCTACCATATCTACTTATATCAGACAGGAAGCTGTCCAGTTTCTTCTTAAAACCTCCACTGATGAGGCACTCACAACTTCTGAAGGCAAGCTGTTATTTTTCTCACTGTTAGGAAGTTTCTCCTTAGTTCCAGGTTGCTTCTCTCCTTGATTAGTTTCCACCCGTTGTTTCTTGTCCTGCGCTCTGGTGCTTTGGAAAATAAGTTGACCCCCTCTTCTTTATGGCAGCCCCTTAAATACTGGAACATTGCTATCACATCACCCCTAGTCCTTCTTCTCATTAAACTAGACATACCCAATTTCTGCAGCCATTCTTCATGTGTTTTAGTCTCTAGGAAGTGCCAAGGAGGTGCTGAGACTGTTATTCTAACAAGCTGACCCACACTTGACCATAGAAAGAAGTGAAATAAAAAGGCAGCATAGCACATCCTTGAATCAACAACCTCTACTAAAGCCATAAATTATGTAGGTATTTAAATCCTTCCCAGCATATTATTGGCACATACTTAAAAAAAAACAACCAGAAAAATGTAACTAAAAGCATACAAGCAGTCCTCGGCTTGCGACAACAAAGGAGTCCAAAGTTTATGTGGCCAAGAGAGACATTTGTTTAAGAGAGTTTTGCCCCATTTTACAACCTGTCTACAACAGTTATTAAGTGAATCATTGCAGTTGTTAAATTAGTAACACGGCTGTTAAATGAATCTGGCTTCTCCATTGACTTTGCTTGTCAGAAGGTTGCAAAAGGGGATCACATGACCCTGGGATTTTGATCAGGTGACCATGGGGTTGCCGCAATGGTGATACGTGTGAAAAATGGTCATAAGCCACTTTTTTCAGTGACCTAACTTTGAACAGTCACTAAATGAACTATTGTAAGTTGAAGACTACCTGCATAAGTAATATATTTAAAACAATTATAGAGAAGTACAATACATTTAAATCATATATTTTTAAATTTCAGCTGTCCACAATCAGAATCGTCAACTTTAAAGTTATTTTAAAGTTATTTTAGTTACAATGCCTCCATTCATGATTAGTTCATGCAGTATCTGGAGATTTCTTCACTCCCAATAGCCATTCCTAATCCAATGACAAGAAGTGCGCTCTCCCTCCCTCCTCCCCCAATCACAACTTTTTTGTGAGCTTTTATGCTGGAAAGTTTTTCCCGATCTTCGCCACTTTCCCCCCCCCACTTTTCTTTCTTACCAAAGGGAAAAAAAGGCAGAGTACTTTCACCGTGTCCCTTGATTTGCAGGAGATGGGAGAATCTCTAGAAGTGCCTATAGCAATGATGGCGAAGCTTTTAAACACCGAGTGCCCAAACTGCGTGTGTGCATGCCCAAACCGAAAGGTGTGTGTGTGAATACTCACATGCACGGACATGCACGAATGTGCGCATGCACAGCAGAGACCCAAAAACCAGCTGGCAGGTGGGAGGCGGGACAGCCCAACACCAGCAGCGCAGCAAGAGGTAAGATCTTTTTCTTTCATGAGCTTCTGTTTCGTCATTTGCAAGTTGGATTCTTATTTGAGAAGTGGGCAGCTTCCAGATACATTGCATTTTTCCTGGCACAGTAAATAAATGCTGGGCTTTTTTTGTTTGGATGCTTTGTTCCTCCTCGAGTACAATATGTATTTACTTAATTGGGTATTTCAGCTACGCAATATTTTATCTCTGCCATTTGTCAAATCCATACCTTCTGATCCCTGGTTCTCCAGCTGAACAAGGGTCTCCCCCCCCCCCCCTCCAATTTCATTTCAGGGCACTCAGGGCCAAAGCTAAGAAAGCAGAGGGTCCCCTGCCCAAGAAAACACCACATTCCTACTATACCTGCCTTTTCTAGAAGGGTTTTTGAGGAGAATGAAAAGACTGTGCTGACTGACTATAAAATGCAGGCCCTGTAATTCGAGCAAAAGCTTTTCGGCAAAGACTGTCAGGAAGAGGTGCCTCATAAAACCAAATAGTGATTTCCTGCTCCAGCTGGCAGGGGTTGTTTTCTTTATAACACACTGCTGAAATTGGAGAGGAGATGGTGTTTAAACATCTCGCTCCTGCAAGAGTTGCTGTGTGCCTGAGACAGAGCCAGCAGTCAAAGTGCACAAGGAAAGGACAGATGCCAACATTTGAAAGCCATTAACTGGGAATATTTGGGAGGATAATTAAAGAACATACCTTTAACCCTCTTTGAAAATATACTGAAAGGGCGTGTGTCTTGGACCTATGGAGGGAAAATATGGCGATTTTTACTTTTTTTTAATGCATATCTTTTATTTTAAAAACCTCCTCTCCTAACCCAAACAAACTATCTGCATAACTTCATAAAACTAAAGCAATTTGCTCACACTCATGATGGATTTCTAAAAAGAGCTTCTAAGGTTCAGGGCTTGTGGAGAAGGGTTACTTGGCACTCGGACTGCATTTGTTGTCCAACACCCAATCACAGCCAGCAGTGTCAAAGGACATATGGCAAAGGAAACGCCATGCGAATCAACTCTGGAATCAGACCTATCTACTCCAGCATCTTCTCTCTTGGAAATTCCCCAGGGAGATACAGTCAGATCAGCTGCTGTTTTGTAACCTCTAACATTTAACACACTTGTGTTCAACTATGCCTGAGAATAGCTTACTGGTGTCCACTGCAGTTCTCTGGATCAGATGGACTACACTTTCCAGGATCCCCATGTTGGCCAGTGATTGTCAGGCTTAGTTCCGACTCATCTGGAGAGCCTCTGATTGTGATGATAGTAGATCTGGGAAGACAGCCATCACCTTATCACAAGAACTCAATGGTTATCTCTAATGTCAGACAAGTGACAAGCGATGTTACGTGCAAGCAAGGACTTGCTTCTGTTTTGCAGGATAAAAGACAATATTTGATGAAAAACTCAAAAAGAAACACTGGTGAGTCAATGGAAAAATAAACAAACAGACTGTAAACCAGTGTTTTTCAAACTTGGCAACTTTAGGATGTGTGGGTTTCAACTCTCAGAATTCCCATGCTGGTAAACAATACACATTTTAAGAAGGAACTAGGAGATTCTGGCGCTGCTTTGCTTTTTCTTTAAAAAAATAAACAAGGAAAATTATTAGAAAGAAACCCCTCACCCTTAAGAAAATCAGATGCAGAGTAATAGAAAGGGCACCAGTCACTTTCATCTCTGGAGATACATGCAAACTGAAAAAAACTCATTTCTTCTTCTTCTACACACTCCCTGTTTATGTTTGCATCACTAGAACACAATCATTTCTTTTGGACTGAAAAATGTGATGATACCAGCATGACACAGTGGTTAAGGTGTAGACATTCCTCTAATAACGAACGGTTGAATTGCAAACTTTTGCCAATACAAACGAACTTGTCTACACTCAGCAGTTGGGAGAAAGCAGGAAGGAGCCATCTTCCTGTGTGCAATGTATATATGCAGTGCATCAGAAACCAACCACTCCCACTCTCTACCTATCACTGGGACCCTCTAGGTCTGAGCTGCAGAGAGGTGCAGTACAGTTCTTACCCCACACATGTGGCAGCATTGTGACCAAACCTGACGAGTTCAGTAAACCCTGGATAGTGGCAGGAAAAGGTGGGAAGGGAAGTTGGGAGAAGGCAGGAAAAGGTAGCATCCAGTGTGCTGCCCACACATGTGGTATGGTAGGATCTGCAAAGCAAACATGTAAAGTTTTGGCTGGGCTTTGGGAAAAGATGTTGAGGGCTGCATTTAGGTGATTGATTGATTTGATTGATTGATTGATGCATGCTTTCAAGTCAGTGTTGACTCAACTACCTGGACTAATCTCTGCAGCTTTTCTGGGCAAGCTTTTGGAAGTGGTTTGCTGTTTTCTCTTTCATAGGGCTGACGGAAAAAGTGACGGCTTCAAGGTCACCTAAGTGGCTTTGTGCCTAAGGTGGGACTAGAACTCACAGTCTTCCAGTTTCTAGCCTGGTGGCTTAACCATTACAGCAAAATGGCTCACATTTGGGGTGAGGCCAAGATGAAAACTAAATTTCAATTTTGTTTGGAAATTAATTAAAACCAAACATTGTTGTTTCCCCTTCTGTCACATTAAAAAAAATATTTTGATAAATGTTAGAGATTTAAGGAGATGCGCCTCAGGTTTTGAAGTGCTGAGGGTGGACCTACATCAGGGAGTGAAGCTATAAATACATACCCTTCTCTCCTTTCTTCCTTGATGTCAGTGGTAAAACTTGAGAACTATGGCATTCAAGTAAGACGAAAAAGCATAGAAAGACTTGGTTTTGCTGGACACATTTAGATGAAATGAAAATTTTGATAATACAAACCAGCCTTCATCATTCTCTGGTTGAGGATATCAAAGAAAAGCTCAGATGTCGGCTGAAATTCTGCCAAGTCAATGAGCCTGGCCAGTTTTTGTTTGTCATTGGATGGCCTGCTAAAGGCCATTTTGCTCTTTAAATAATTGATTGTTCTCCTTATCTCTTCAGTTAACATTTGTCAATGGGATTACTCCAAGAAGCTAGATTATTTACAAACCGCCTTCTCCTCCAAAATGGATTTTAATACTATCGCAGCACAGATACCATCCCAAAACAAACATGGCATCAGATTATCTCCCTCTGCCACGCTGGCGTCTGTCCCAATAAAAGGTGAGCTTTATTGTTGCAGAAAGATTTAATATAGCAGTTTTACAGTTAGGCTGCTCCTGCTGGCTGTGACTGATAGGATTCAGACTTACGTTATGTTACATTTATTGCACAGATATTAGATATTTCCCAGGAGCTAGAATAATGCTATTTTAACTTAGACTGCAACTCTTTGGACTTTTCCACATAGCCATTAGTTTCACTGCCCACTCTGTTGCACTTCCCATCCTCACAATCATAAGAACTCCTCTTGAGGAGACACACTCCCTTCTGCTGAGTAATAGAGGAGCACTGGAATCACAGTTCCACAGCATCTTTATCTCACTTTAACCATTGCTCCCTTGCAAGCCTTTTCATGGCAAGATAAAAGTAACCTTTTCTGCCTACCCAAAGCTGCTGGACTGCAAGAACATGGCTTTGCCATAATACACTGAGGTAAAAACTGGTAGGAACCCTCGCTTCTGACCAATGGAACCCATGCACATTTGCAGTTGCAAAATGAAAGCATTGACAAAGGAATTGCTTTGTTGCTAAGATGCAATAAAACTGACTGCAGTTGGCCAAGGGTGAAGATATGCAAATGGTGGTGTATGGAATGTTCGCAACAAATGAAATTTTTTTGTAGGTCATGCTGAAGTTCCCTAGCACATTTATGATTCTTGCAATCAAAATCTTGCAAGAAGCAAACCGGGGTGCCACAGTTTCTAAGGGCTTAAGTTCACTTTGCTTTGATGTGGAAGATGTTCAGATGTCCCATAATGGAAATTGTTAAAGGAAAAACATCTGCATTTTGAATACATACTGTAGGTGTCTACTATGGCTTATTTTGGACAGGTATTCCTTGTGGAATCTTAACCATCCCAGCCTATAGACAGCATGGTAGAATAATTTGTATGTTTCAAGAATTTGCCTCCTTCTCCCTATTCCTCTGATCACCAAGCATCTAATTGTCTCAGCATGTCTAGAAAAGTAAACAAAAGAAGAGAGAGAAGGAGGGAAAAGCATGTGGCTGATTGCCTTGGGTCAAAAAGCAGAACTAAGGGATATAATATTTGATGGCAGAAAATACGTCCATACTTCATTTCTTTCTGTTAAGTTGTTAGTGTCTACTGTAAATCTGGGCTTCTAGAAATGAATGCCGCATTTCCAAAATTTTAGGAAAATTATTTTGTTCTTTGTCAGGTTTTGCTATAATTACATTGATCCAACTTAAAATAATAACTGGCCTTTTCAACCATAGTACAAAGCTGTGAACAAGTGTTGACTTATAATTTGCAACCTCTATTTGCACCCAAGAAAATATGACAATTATAGCACAAAATACTTGATGTTTTTAGACAATGGCCTATGTACATGCAGTAGTTGTTCTCCTAGTCATTTCTATTTGTTTTGCTCCTAGTTGTTTTGGCTATGTTTCTTTTGAACTTTTTTTTTTTACATTCTTAAAAGGAACTTGGATTCTCTGATTGTGGCTGAATTTTTCTAAGAATGAAGATGAGCCATTTCTTGATTCTTTGTCCCAGCAGCCTAGGTTGCCACCTATGTATAAATTAGTGCCCTGCAGAGGTGGGTTGCTGCTGGTTTAACCTGGATCGGCCGAACCAGTAGTAACAGCGTTGGGAGGCTCCGCCCACCTGCCAATTTTTCTGTGCATGCGCAGACACATATGCAAAAGTGTCTCGCGCCCGAACCGGTAGTAAAAAAATTGGCAACCCACCTCTAGTTCTCTGCCAAAGAGTTAAGAGTTTTCCTTAGGGATTTGTATAATTTCCTTTCCTGTTCTCTGCCCCCCTCCCCTTCCCCATGTGCATTGTATCTTAAGTGCTCTCCCTAGAAGTTTTTTATGGCTATTTCAAATGTGACAAACTTGATCTATTTAAAGAGACTTGTGAACTTAGTCCTACCGTATAAAGTATTAGTACTGGTTTTAGTAAAGTATTAAATGCAGACAGGATTTATTAGGGGAAGAATACTAAAGAATACTAAAGACTGAATACATTGCTTTTGAAGTTTGGAAGGATTTGTAAATTAAATTAGATCATAGTTTACTAATTCAAGGCAACTGGCCCAAAACGGACTTTACTTTACCACAACCATAGTAACTCAAAAGTTTGCATAGCTGTAACTGAGAGCAAGAATAAGCCTCTGTGTGATATTTATACCTGCACCAGCTATTTTATGAGGGCTTTTTTTTTCTATCATGGTTTCTTCCGATTTGAATACCTGCTTTCTCGACATTGTAATAAGCTGGCCAATAAATTGCATACCAGAGAGAGACACTTCTGCCCTCTGCTGGGAAGAATGGAAATTTCTATAGAAAGATGTTTGGGAAAGGGGCGGGGGGGGGGGAGGCTTTAAAAGAAACTTCAAAAAAATCCCCATTTCTTTCTCTGACACAGATTTTCTATGGTAAATCTTGAGAATGTCTTTGAGATCTGCGTTTACCATTCAGTGGAAAAAATACCGTGATAGCATTGTGCTCCTTGATGCCACACTACAAATCCATTCAGATGGAAAGACTGACCTGATCTCTACAGTATTATACAATGTCGAACTAAGCCAGTTTTCTCTAACCTAATGCCTTCTGAGTATATTGGGCTACGGTTGCCCCCTCTAATTCCCAGCATAGTAAAAAAAATTATACACATTTAAAAGTTCATAGGTTGATAGACACTGCATTAGAAACAGTCCAAATGGAAGAAAATGTTAGCTTTTCAAAATATGCCTATTCAAAATAGGACACTAATTATAAATTAGTTTTGAGCCTTCTATTTTTTATATATTGGCTGTCCTCCACCACTTTCCCCCTTTAGTAGCAACATTAGAAGTGCTGTCAATGTCGCACACTAAGACTCTTCTGAGTATTTTTTATCAAGAAGTTTGCTGCCTAGTCCAGTCCATCAAAGTTCCATGAGAAGTCCAAATTATTCCTTTTTAGCTAGAGGCAGTTAGTATTTTCTTCCCGTTGAAAGTTCCTGCTTTAAGGTTGACTCTGGATTTCTTTTGTTAGTTTCTTGGAGTTGTGTGCACCATGGGATGGGTTCTTTTCTCACAACTCTCTCACAACGTTCCCTTTCTTTCTATCCATAGAATGTTTTTTGCAAGAACAGGTTGAGGCCTAAGGTAACTATAAATTAAGAGGTTTGAGGCGTTTCTTGGAGCTTGCTCATATAAGATGCATTTGCTGCTTACTGATGCCCTTTGGTGGGAGGAAAACCTCAGAGGGGAGTTGTTATAGTAGTAGCCTCATTCAAAACCTCATATTGTAGAGAACTATAAGAAAGCAACACTCAGTAAAGTACTAATACATAAGTATATGTTCAAAGAATGAGACATAGGTAAAAAAAACAGATTGGAAAATATAATGAGGAAAAGGGAATGTAAAATGGCAAATAAAGTTAGAACCGGATTTGCTGGAACACCATCCGGAAAATACACCAGACGGAAGAGGAAAATAGGCAACCACAACAATAGAAGATAAAAGGAAGAAAGGAAGAGGAGAGGAGAAGAGAGGGAAGGAGAGGGAAAGAAGAAAGAGGAAAGGAGAGGGAGGTGGGGAGGGATAGGCAGAGGAAGAGAGAGGGTATGAAGGGGAAGAGGTAGACAGGAGTAGGGGAGAGGAAGGGGAAGAAGGAAAGGGAAAGGAGAGGAGGAGAAGAAAGTAGAGAAGGGAGGGAGGGAGAAAGGAAAGGAAAGTAGGATGGAGGTAAAACAAAGTAGGTATATGGGATGCTAAGCAAAACAATCCTGATCATATATTTTATTTTTTATATGGAAAAATGACTGTTTAAAAGTGTTAAAATGTGATAAGAATAATAACTAAGATAATGTATACTTGTAAATGTGTGTATGAGACTAAAAATAAAAAACTTTTTTAAAAAAAGAAAAGAAAAGCAGCACTCAGCCAAATGTCATATACTACGTTTTTATGGGACACCTAAAAACATATTTTATGGTACAATTAAAAGATTGGACTGGATCAGGATGTCCTTTATCATTCAAGTTCTCACTTTAATACGCTGTCACAAATAGCATTTGATGTAAATTCTCCTTTGTTGGGTCTACAGAGGCATTCAGCTGCTGGCACATGGGGAATTCTTCCCCAGTTCATGCAGAATGGTTTCCCTGAAAACTTGGGGACAGTGGATTCATGGGGACAACCCCTGCCTTGTAAAGGACCAGCCCAGACCCACCTCGTCAACAACAGAAACAAGAAAACAATGAAGGTCAAATGGGGCGTGCAGGATAGCAGAGATCTGGGAATAGCGGTTGATGGTAGTGAATGTAACTGGGGCTTGGTCCGAAAAGGCTATGGGTCTCCTGAGGCAGCAAGAAGCCCCTTTGTGCCTCACCGCTTGGCCTGGGCTTTGCACTGCTCTGCAGCTTAGAAGTTTCTTGCAACCCCAGAACTGCAACACACCAAGAAGTCCCTTTGTGCTTCCCGGGTCACAGCAGCTTTGCACCACGCTACTGGGCTGGGCTAGGGCAGCTGAGGCTTGTAGGGATGGCTGTGGCTTTGCATTGCACAGCAGCCCAGGGATTTCTTCAGGAAGGGGTCTTTGGTGCTCTCTGAGCTTGGTTGTTGATGATGATGTTACCTAGTTTTGGTAATGAAATGTCTGCAAGAAAGCAATGAAGCTCAGAGAGCACCAAGGACCCCTGATTTCAACCCTGAGCTATAAATATTCTCCTTCATTGTTTCTTGCAACCCCAGAGCTGAATATACCAAGAAGCCCTTGAGCCACAGCATATTCTTTCTCTGATCTCCATGCATTCACACACATTTATTTATGTATTTATTTATCAACAAGTACAAGGAAACAAGTATGAAAACACATGAAAAAATGGTATAAATAAATGGATATAAATAAGCAAAACATAGCCATAAACACATAAAAAGAGTATACAGTATATAAATGGGACAGTAGGACAGGGATGGTAGGCACACTGGTGCGCTTATGCACGCCCCCTTAGGGACCTCTTAAGAAATGCGTAAGGTCCACAATAGACAGCTTAAGGTAAAAGGTATGTGAGTTAGAGGAACTAACAACAGGATCAGTAGAGTCTTCCATATATTTACTACTCTATTGCTGAAATCGTTTTTCCTGCAATCAAGATTAGAACGGATTACATTTATTTTATATCTATTGATAACCCTTGTGTTATTCCGGTTGAAGCAAAAGTAGTCATTAACAGGTAGGACGTTATGGCAGATTGTCTTGTGCACTAAGCTCAAGTCGGAATGTAGACAGTGTAGTTCAAGGTTACCCAGGCCTAAAATTTCAAGCCTGGTGGTATACGGAATTTTATTACCAGCAGAGGAATTGAGTACTCTTCTTGTAAACACACACACTCACTTCACATGCTCTTTCCCTTATCTCCCAGAGCTAGCACCATGTTGCAGCAATGCCTCATCAACTAGTGTGGGATCAATAACATTTCTGCTGGGTCCTTCTGCAGGGCATATCTATTCTTCCCAACATTTAGACAATGTTTCACAGCTGATTGTTAATTCAATCCTCTTTCATATAGAGAACAAATTTATTGACCCCGCCATTTGAAACGTGACCTTCAGTTCTTGACCACAAGGTCCTGCATGTAGCCATAAAGAAATCAAATCACAAAGCCAAGAAGTGAACTGACCCCTGTGCTGATTGATTTGGGTTCTTCTTGGGAAAACTGGATTCATCTGATCTGAATTCTGTGGAAGTTTTCAATTTACAGAGCTATAGACCTAAATTAATACTTGTGACCAGAGAGACAGAAATAGTTGGATTTAAAAGCCGTGTACCCAGACGTGTATTCACAAGAACTTTTATTCTATATATCCAGTGTCTAGGGTACTATTACAATTTCCCAGTTATATCCTTTTACCTTGGCAATGATAGAGAGCAGAATCACGTAAACAGAGCCAATTATGCTGTACCTAACCTTTCATCCTTTAACACACATTGCTGCTATAAGAACAACAACATATTGCCAATGAGGCAAATAAATTAACTCATTTCAAGTTCAGCATGAGCATAAGGAAAGAGGCTGAGATAATTTCCGAGAAAAAATTAGAAAAAATTTGGAATATTTCTCGAAAAGCTTAGAGTTTAAAAATAGCATTATGAGCTAATTGGCCCCAATTTAAGCAGAATAAAAAGGGCCAAATCTGACCCAAAGCACCATTTCAAAGGGGGAAAAAAGCTCACATTCAATAATTTTGACTAAAGCTGACAGGATTGACACTCTCACATAGCAGAAATTTGGCAGCCTTGGCCAGAAGTACATTTTTTTAAACTGAAGAAAAAAGTTTTTCCAAAGAAGCAGCAGTGCATTTTCACAAGAAAATGTTTTTTTTTAAAAAAAAAATGGGCAGGAGCTGTTTTACATTTTCTTAAGTAATATTTACCCTACAATAAATAAATAGCTTTTCTTGTTCATAGGTTTGTTGTTTTTTAAAATAACTGTATTGATTTGAAAAATAACAAGCAATGCAAAATAAACTTAGAAAGGAATGATTAGAGAGACTAGAAAGTGCAAGAAAAAAAGAGAAAGAAATAACAAGAAAAGAGAAAAGAAATATTTAAAGTAGTCACTTCATCCCAAATACAAACAAGCTTATTAATTCTTTACCTGCACAAGGTTACATACAGGTACCTCTTCTTCCATAATCTATCCCTTATCCAGATCCATAAATCATGGTGTCAGCAAAAAGTCCCAGAATTTTATAAGAACATGTTTTAGATTAACCTTGATAAAACAAATCAACTTTCTACTCTTTCCTTTTGCTTCTAGTAATTGTGATCTTTAATTTATTTGGATGTTGTCATAAGCTTGATATCTCTTCTGTTTTTTTTTTCTTTTTCCCATCTCACAGGCTTCTTCAAGCCCTACAGAACATGATCATATTTGGCTAACTCATCTAAGGCAATGACAGTTATACACGCTTACCTTAAGTGTTAACAGGTGCAATTAGATAACTACATTTAAAAGGGAATTGTTGGGAATATGGTTTGTGTTGTCTATGAAAAATTACAATACTTTATAACTAGAAGCAGACCACAAATCACTAATTGATCTTTCTGACAAATCTCCGAATGAATGTACCATTCATATTCAAATGTTGAAATATATACTACAGAAATATGTATTGCTGGCATTTTATATACTAACTAAATTCATGTTCACTGCATGTTAATTATTCATGTCCATGTTCGTTCATGTTCAGAATGACTCCTCATGAGCCATACTGAAATGAGGAAGTATTAATCTCAAGTGCATAACTATAACGTGACTCTATAGTTCCTCCCTATTGGAAATGGAAGACAACAAATTAAGAGCAAGACAAATTTCAACTTTTTAAAAAATTATGTTTGAAAAAAAGATTGTCAAAGGGCTAGCCTGAGACTCATGGAGAATATGTTATTACCATTGGAGTCTACACACATGAAGAAGTTGTTTTTAAAAATAGCAGATTGAGATTCCTCAAACCTTTCAGTAAGACATGAGGGCCAGTCATGGATTGAAGTGTGAAAAAACAAGTATAAGATGTCATATTCAAAGCAAGATACTACAAGTACAATCCAATGCTGTTTAAAATGTCTACACAGCCAGCAGTCTGAGCCCATCCATATCCAGATATATACATGGTCTTCTGTGATAAGCCGAAGGGCAGAAAGAGGGAATAGTGACCTTCCTCCCATATTTAGGCATACCAGGGGTTGTAACACAAATACATACCTATTTCCCTGGCTCAACTGATAAGGAAGAGAGCCCGTGGCTTAGTGGCTAAGACTCTTGCCTAAGATATATACAGCCCAGGTTCGAATCCCAGTAAGGGTATGGCTAGCTGATGAGAGCTAATTAGCTCGAAGTAGATCTATACTAGTCTCCCTTTATTTATTTATCAGTACAAATACAACACAAATATTTAAAAAAAGGCAACATTAAAAATAAAAATATGGTTTTCTGCCTGCATGGTCTTCTGTGATAAGCCGAAGGGCAGAAAGAGGGAGTAGTGACCTTCCTCCCATATTTAGGCATACCAGGGGTTGTAACACAAATACATATATGTAAGGGTATGGCTAGCTGATGAGAGCTAATTAGCTCGAAATAGATCTATACTAGTCTCCCTTTATTTATTTATCAGTACAAATACAACATTATGTATATATATATACACATAATGTTGTATTTGTACTGATAAATAAATAAAGGGAGACTAGTATAGTATTTGTACTGATTTGTACTGATTATATATATATATATATATATATATATATATATATATCTATATATATATATATATATATATATATATATATATATATCTCCCTTTATTTATTTATCAGTACAAATACAACATTATGTGTATATATATATATATATATATATATATATATATATATATATATATATATATATATATATATATATATATATATATATATATATATATATATATATATATATATATAATCAGTACAAATACAACATTATATGTATAAAGGGAGATGTATATAAAAGGCAGCATTGCTCTTTTCACCTGTATTTATGTTTTTAGGAAGCATTGCTTAGATGAGAAGGGGGACACAACTCAAAATAAAAGAGAATCAATCAATTCTGCATAATTAAAGATCTTCCTTCCAAAAAATTAGCTGAAGTATAGGAAGACTTGGCAGAGGAATATTTTTGGATTAAATCATAAAATGGCACCATATTGTATCCCAAAAGAGTTTTGATCAATCCAAAATGTAATGTCTAATTTTCTCCAGTTAAAAATGGTGCATTTTCTTCCATTCTTTTCAAACAATTTTCTTTTATGCAGACCTGACAAAGTAAACAAATTCATTCTTTGTGCATGAAATTAGCATTTTCATGGTTCAATGTAGATAATGGAATCAAAGCCTCACAAAAGGTAAGAGCTGGGCCAGTTATGCTGGTAATGGATTGGATTCCATTTTTCATAAATCATCCACCATTTGTCACACGGGCCACGTAGACATGAAATGCCCAAACCTCACCAGCATTATGGAGAAGAAATACAGTTTACGTCATCTAGTTTCACAGAAATTAGATTCCATCTGTGAATATGTTTTACTTCTGCTTCTCTTGTTTGAGTTGAGATTATCTTGAGTGGCTCACAAAGCAGCAGAAACTGTAGAAAGTTTTTACAAGAAATGTTAAGATCTGCCTAGTAGCTTTCACGATAGTTGGATTACCCTAAACTGCATCTTTGGTATTTAAGCTATTTCTAAATTCTAGAGTCTTAGTCTTTAACTGAATTAATTCATACTGTACATTTTCTGTAAAGGTAAATTGTCTGAGAGCTTTCATAGTCTGAGGTAATTAGGAGACAAAAGGAAGAACCTGGCTTCCTTATAACTTACTCTGAATAGGATAAATTATGTAATTGTTAATTTATTATTAATCATTAAATGTTTAATAATTTAAATATCCCTTCTTACCTTCACTTGGAATATGTGTTAAATTTAAAAGGATCTGAAAATTTGGGGATAGGCGGGGGAATCTTAAGCCACGGCTTCCATATTTTTTAAATTGGGTTCCTAAAATGGTTTTTAAATTGTGCTGAAAAATGAATTGGAAAAGGATGGTGACTCTTTAGACCAAAAGCTCTCACTAATATCCTTACACAGGCAGCTAAGGGAACAGTGAGGTCTGCCACGCTGTCAGCCCCCTCATTCGCAAAAATGTTTAAAACCCACTCGTGATTTCTATACATTGGTTTAATGCAATCTATATGCTTGTAGAGAGAGAATATGAGAACTCCTTCAGCCAGTCACAGTTCAGAGTCAAGTACTCTTTGTGTTATAAAATATATGGAAAGTGGGAGGGGGCAGAGGGAGGGGCTATGGCCAGGCAGGCCTTCCAAGGGGAAAACAAAGGCTCTAGTCCAAGCACATGATAATCTCACTGGAATGCAGGCTTTAGTCCTACCTGAAGCGAGAGAGGAAAAATGCAAAGAATTTTTCAGAGCACGGTGAGGAGATGGAGCTTTTGTAAATTTGCTATACAAACTTTTAAAAAATTCAAAGTGATAATGATCAGTGGAGATAAATGCCACCCAAGATGTACAGAACATCCCCATATCATCCAGGACTTTAGAATATCTTTTCTTTAGATTTATCATTTGATAACAATTTGCAATTTTTAATTTTTTTTAAAATTTGGAATCATGTCCTTACACATTTTAATCTGTCCCAGAGTAGGAGAAATTTCATTTTATATGTTACCAGAGGAATCATATCAAATGAATATTCTATTTTTTTTAAAAATAATCTACTAATAGCACCTGCAAAAATAGTCTGGAATAGTTACATTTACAAAGTACAGAAAATATGGAGGGAAATGTTTAATTGTACCCAAGCTTACATCATATTTGGCAATATTTTATATCAACTATCTTATCCATACTGAGTAAAATGTTGGCTTAATTTTTTTGAGGTTTTGAGGTTTCACTCTAATATATTTTCTGTGCACTTTTCTACATGCAAAGTTTTGTATGTGGTTTCTATAAGGCAGGTACAGTACTTTATACTTCTGAATTGAATACTGTATTGCAGGGGTGTCCAAACTTGGGAACTTTAAGACTTGTGGACTTCAACTCCCAGAATTCCCCAGCCAGCATGGCCGGCTGGGGAATTCTGGGAGTTGAAGTCCACAAGTCTTAAAGTTCCCAAGTTTGGACACCCCTGCTGTATTGTAAATTTTAGAAAAACTTCAGGATTCTCTACTATCTCTATTCACAAATAGCAGGAAAGTAGCAAATCACTCTATCCTGTTACTTCTTGTGTGAAATGTTATTATTCCTCTTCCAAACTGTTCTAAAGTGGTACCCTGATTAATACACAATATATTTGCATAATGGAGCTAGAATAGTGTGACATAAACTTCACAGATGTAGATGCACATGTTTTAAAAAAAACTGAAAAATGCAAGGCATGAAGCCAACAAAATGATAGTGTAATCACATTGGCTTTTGACATCAATCATTTAATTAATTAAATCATTGAATTGTATTTGTGGAAAAAGAATACAGTAATAGTCAACTCCATTTTCAGACAAACAACTGTCTCATTGGAACATATCAGAAAGCATGTGTGAAAAGAAGCATTGCTCTCACTTTTCATGTGTGCAAAATGGGCAGGTATTCCTCACAGCATAGATATTTCAGGCAGTAGCCATCATGCTAAAAGGTCAGTCAGTCCTCACAACAGCTGGGTCAGTGCTGAAAGAGGTTTTTGCCACGCACATGATGTATTCAGCTTCTTTTTTGAGTTGTTGGGTTGTTGGATCCAATGTAAGTACAGTACAACGGACTGGTGCAAATTTATTACCATATGCAAATGTGGTGACTGAAACATGGAGTCTTGTTCTCTGGTTTCTTGAGGTTCAAATGGTCGAGAGATTGCCTTTCTGGCCTTCAAACCAATGCATCTTAGAAAGCAAAATTTTGCCAAAAAAAGTGGCGGGAGAAGAGGAAGGGGATCAGGAAATCCCAAGGAATCTCATTCCCATTGGAAGTGTGACTTGAATTGCACTTAACACAAGCTATAGGCCACATGTTGTAGAGGGATGTAGAGAGACCGCTGAGAATATCTTCTGTGTTTCCTGTTCATCTCCCACCCTCTTTGGTGTTTCTTTTGCTAATCTCAGGATTCTTCCATACTGACTTTGTTCCAGTTAAGAAGATCTAGCTAAGCTTTGCTGATCCTAACCCCTTATATTTCCTGTAATAAACTTACTTTTTGTTAAAGTTTTAAAGAGCTGCTTCAGTAGTTGCTCAGGTTAGAGTTCTGCTCTGTGAAAACAGGCATTGCCTAACGTTCTGCTGAGTCAGGGTTAATAGGAATGGAGGAAGGAGATGGTCCCACGATTGAGTCAACTGAGGGATGGTTATTAAAGTGTAAAATATCCCAGCATTAATTTTGATTTGTGCAAAATAAAAAGTGAGGAAGGTTGCTTTTGGAGGATGCTTCACAAGAACCCAATGAATTGTTAAGATCTTTGTTCACCTCTATCACCCACTCATTAATGCTTCATGTGTTGCATTACAAAAACATCTGCTGTTAAAGTCTTGACAATCCATACTTCATTTTCAGTAGCTATTAATGACTAAAATTCAAGAAGAGTAGAATTGCCTGAAACTTCATATTGCCCACTAATCCAGATGTCCAATCTAGTAACATTATGAAGTAAAACACTCTGTTGTGGCAGTGGTAGGTTCCTACCAGTTCGGACCAGTTCGGCTGAACAAGTAGTGGTTTGGTGACCTGGGTCACTGGAACTGGCAGCGACCCAGGCCTGCCACACACCCAAACTGGTTCTCTGGGCAGCGCCATAGGTGCCGCCATCTTGTTTTTGCTTCTGAGCATGCACAGAATTTTTATTGCACTGTGCATGCATGCACAGTGCGCATCAAGCATGCACACAGCGCGCACATGAGCAAACTGGCAGTAGTGCCCGCTAGAACCTACCCCTGTGTTGTGGGCTTTAGTCACATGATGAAAGCCTTTCATATAAGAGTAATAGCTTCACTGAATCAAAGCAAACTATACTTCCACACTTACCGAGAGACAGACAGACAAACAGGTGGTGTTGGATTAGAATTAGGGACATCCAGATTTAAATCCAGTCTCAGCTATAGAAGCTCATCAGATGACTTAGGACAATTCACCTTCTCTCAGCCTATGAAAATTTACAGAAATGTTGTCTTAGGGAAAATTTATAGGAGGAAGAATTAGTATGTACACCAGTTAGTATGTATTCCAACTCAAACTTCTGGTGAAAAAAAATGCAACACAATCAAATAACTAAATATTTTAATGATAGAAATGATTGCATTGCAATTAGCACAAGAAGATTTTGAACAAAAATCTACTGCTTAATTTGTGCAAAAATCCTACAACAAGACATTTTGGAAGTAATATTGATGGTAATGATACATGATGTTGGGCTTTTAAATTTCACAGTCTGAATTCCTCAAAATCCTCTTATGTTTAGTAATTTGTGAGATTAAATATTTAGCCTATGGTTTACATGTGCTGGGAACAGAGGTGGGTTGTTCCTGGTTCGGCCCGGATTAGGTGAACCGGTAGTGGTGGCGGCGGGAGGCTCCACCCACCCACCCGGACACCTCTGCGCATGCGTAGAAGCTTCTGCACATGCACAGAAGTGTTACGCGAGTGAGCAAACTGGTAGCGCCAGCATTTGCAACCTACTCTGGCTGGGAAGCTTGAATTAGTTTTCACTTTCCAACACATCTATACTCAGAAATGATGATCAGAGCAATATGGAGGATGTGAAAAAAGCCCTAAACAAATGCCACTTCAAGATCAATGATAGATATTTCCTTTAGTTTGTAGCCCAATTCTTCTTTAAAAACAAATTAAACGGAAACAATGTTTATAATACAATAATACAATAGCAGAGTTGGAAGGGACCTTGGAGGTCTTCTAGTCCAACCCCCTGCCTAGGAGGCAAGCTGTTCCACTGATTAATTGTTCTAACTGTCAGGAAATTTCTCCTCAGTTCTAAGTTGCTTCTCTTCTTGATTTGTTTACACCCATTGCTTCTTGTTCTACCCTCAGGTGCCTTGGAGAATAGTTTGACTCCCTCTTCTTTGTGGCAACCCCTGAGATATTGGAACACTGCTATCATATCTCCCCTAGTCCTTCTTTCTATTAAACTAGACATACCCAGTTCCTGCAACCTTTCTTCATATGTTTTAGTCTCCAGTCCCCTAATCATCTTTGTTGCTCTTCTCTGCATTCTTTCTAGAGTCTTTATCTATGCCTCATTCTGAGAAAACTACCTGTCCTCAAATAAATCATTCTTACTTTGGAATCTCAGAAGCCAAAATTTACTTTCAGCATTAAATAGTAAAAAAATATGCAGCTAAAGAAATAGGGGAAGAAAAAAAATCCAATATGCCTCGATTTGACAATATTTGTACATTCCCACTGAGCTAAAATGTAGTCAAGTATCTAACTAATCTACATACAAGCAATCCTTTTTAGTGAGTGCCATATTTAATGACATTCATCGTTATGAGAGAAATGAAAAAATAACCTTGTGATCAATCCTCATATTTTTAATCTTTGCAAGCATATAGAGCAAAACAAGTGAAAGTAATATCATATGCATAGTCACAGTTTCACTTAGGGACTGCTTCCCTTAACCAAATTGTCATTTCCAATTGTGATCGTTAAACGGGGAATATCTGTATTTCAGATACTTTTAGTTCACTTGTAAATGTAAAATGATTTCACAAAGTTTTTTAAAATAATGTTTCAACACTTATAGTCTTTGAATATTTGGATAAAATATTTATTAAAATTAAAATGATTCTTCAATAGGAGCATTACATTTTAAAACCAGGAAAAAGTTTACCATCTGTATTTCATCTATACTGGTATGGTAAGATACAAATTATGACATACCGGTAGTTAGCTATTCTCAATCCTACTGATGTCAGTCAGTTAAAGAAAACTAAACCAGTTGTCTTTTGAAAAAGCACCTTTGGCTCAACCATAACCTGGATAACTGAGAATCTTCATAGACATCCTTGGCATCTCTAAAGGAAATTGGCAGTTAAGAAACTATGAGAGCATCTAGCTGATCAGTCATTTTGATGTATATAACTTTAGATCTGAATGGGAAGTGAGTCCTTGAAATGTGATCCTGAGCCTTTTTGATTCTCTGTTCCAGAAGGCTCCAGGATGAGCCATGGTACCTGATTCAAACAGGCACCCCAAGGAGTGGTTTATATTCCTGAATAGAAACAGAAGAAAGAGAGTGGGCAGTGGGGGGAGGAGAGGAGCCTGCATTTCGAATTCTTTCTTTTTTTTTTGCCAGCATTGCTGAGTATGAAAGGAAAACCCTTGTCCTTTTGTCCCCACACTCGCCCTCTACAGATGCACATGCAAAATCTAATTAAAATTTAGCAGAAGAGGGGGGGGGGGAACTGACATGGTTTTTTTTTAGGTTGAAAAAAAAGAGCAGTGAGAGGAAAAGAGAGTGAGATCTTTAACAAAGGCCATAATATTAACAGGGCCGATTCGTCAGCCACTACCTGATAATATAGAGTCAGGAAAAGCTTTATTAACATTGGAAGCCTGGGTTCTTTGTTAATTACGGGCTTGCTAATGATTTGGAATATTGGCCAGTTCCGGGGGATGTTGATGAATAGAGACCTCGCTAAGATTTATTCCTAATTATCTCATTTGTCTCCCTCCATTACTTTTTATGGCTGAAATTTATGGAGCTATTACTGGGGACATCGCTGCAGCTCAGAGATTATTTGGGAAAGGAGAGATGTTTAATAATAATAATAATAACAATAATAATAATGCCCGATTAATAGGAAACCGATTATGCTACAATGAGAATGAGCAGAAGGGTATTTTATACTCTCCCCTCATCCAGCTTTCTCCCCCCCCCCCCTCACCTTTAGTGTCTCTTGGCTCATATTTAAGATGAAGTCATGTCCTTCCTAAGAAAGCTGAAGGAAGGTTGACAGAACAGTTTGGAAATTCCTTTTGGTACTTTTTCAAGTCCTTTTCTAGGCCCCTTTGGCTTACTCATTCCCCCCCAAAAAAGACAAAAGGGCATCCATCATGCATACAATATTGCTTCTCCTATCCCAATGTTGTCCATCTTTTTTTACATCTGGTCTCCATCAACCTCATTACATGGCATCAACCTGCCACAATCCAGGGAGAAGGTGCTGTTTAGAACAAAAACATTCATTTCTCAGTGTTGTTACTGAAGTTATGCATCTGAACATGTCATAAAAATCATTAGTAAGTTATAATCTCTCTATTATATTGTGGCATATTTTCACAAACTTTTTAGTGGTCTCTCCAGCACCTTTAAGGTTTAAAGCAAAAAATGGCACAAAAAAGAGTTATGTGTTTTAAGGCTGGGACAGATCATACTTGTAGTGTGATAAGTATATCTTAATTCCTGGCTAACCTTGATTCCTAGCCAAAGTACAGAGATGAGAAGTAAATGGAAAATGTAAATTACACAGAAACACTTTTACAAAAAAGGGGCAACAAACAACAAAAACCATTGTGTTGTGACTAAAATCTATTTAATTTGGTGAAATTCTATAAGGAGAAACAGTTTACTACATGTGTGTGTGCATGTGCATACATACATACATACATACACACACACACATACATACATACGTATCAGTGCCAGCAGCAAAAATGATAGATTAGTTTCTCCGCATTCTTATAGTTGTTTCACATGTCATCAAAACCTTCAACTGCATTCTGCTCAAGAAAATCACACCAAAATATACTCTGTCCCAAACAACACTGAATGTAGGTTTTCTCATAACCACAAAGGGCCTTTCAGGGTCATTGTAGATACTTCGGGTATGCAGTTATGGTTAGGGCTGAATATTTGAAGTACCAACATTATCAGATCAATGGAACATATCATGCTTCACTACTCTATACAATTTGTCTATGCAATTTGCCATAATGCAAGTCTATGAGCATTCTTTAAAAAGGTAAATTATTAGTGGAGTAATAACTTTGAGCCAGAAAAAAATACAGCTGTTAAGAGAGTGAAATTGACTAGTCAAGAATCATAATGGGAGGGAGCTCATTGAGATGAGAAAAGACTGTTCATTCTAGTTACCTGATATCTAAATGTAAATGTTGTCAGTTTTTTTAGATCCCATCGTTTCATTTTCACTGTGCATCACCTACCAAACCTCCACACAGTCAGAAACATATTATTGCAATCAGAGGTGGGTTTCGCAGAAGTTCACCTGTCTGCGCCTTCTGTGCATACGCTTTGCTCACTCCCACGGTTTGCACACATGTGCATGGCTTCAAAAACATGGCTAAAAAGGACAGCCTAGATCCGGGGCGGGTGGGCAGACCCACCTGCAGGTTGCCACTATCGGTTCACCCGAATTGGTCTGAACCAGCTGAATACCACCTCTGATTGCAATGATTGCTTTTGGAAACTGCGTTGATTTTCCCAGAACACAGCTGAAATGACACAAATCAGAGTTTTGCTAAAGATCGCAAGAGAGTCAAAGCACACACCAAGAATAAAAAGTCTCAAAAGCCAGAAGTCCTTATAAATACCTCAGCCATGACTAGAGCAAACTTCATTCAAGACTTGTTGAGACTGGCTCATCATGCAGATCAAATGTCTACCTCTTAAGCTCATAGCAGGAAAAGCCTTGGTCTTGGGGTATTCCCCCCCCCCCCAGCAGTCCAAACACCTCCAGGGAAACAAATACTACTTGTGTTATTTATATCCTATTTCAGGGTCTGGTGGTGTTTTATTTTCATGACATCAGAATGAAAGGCTGATGAGCCCCTTTAAGAGAGGATAAGAGGAATATGAAATTGTTGCTTTGCCTCGGTGCAGGGCCTGGCCTGAAAAGTTATTTCAAGCAGCCAGGCAGCTAACATGTAGGATCCTATCCCAGCACTAGCATGGGGATTGGGGTTTTGCTAATGAAACTTGCCTGGGGTAATTATTTTAATCTGGGTTATTGAGATGGAAAGCAGCTCTTTTGGTGTCTGCAAATTTATAATAGCATGAGGAGGGGACAGAGAGACCCCCTCCTCTCCACAAGAGCCTTGCTTTCCTTTGATCCTTTGTGTAAGGCCTCTTATCAGCAGGCGAGTAGGTTTACATAGTGAAAGATAGAGGAATAATACTCAGCCAAGATAAGCCACAGCCCAGTCTTGCCTTTGTGTAGCAAATTTGATAGCACTGGGAAAATGTTTACGGGGAGACTTTGGGAGGGAATTAGTCCCCAAAGCAGCTGAGAAAAATAATTGACTTGAATTATAATTAGAAGGGTGCTGGGTGGGATTTCTATTGCTATGGTTGGATCTGTATGCTCATATTGGTTAGCTGTCAACACTTCTAGATTTTTAGAATCAAACACCATAATTTTAGAATGACTTTGTTTTCTGCACTCCCTACAGTTTATAGTTGAATACAGAATTTCGCAGAAGAAATCGAATCGAGGATGTTTAGGTTTATGTGATGTGGTTTTTAGTGGATTTCACTGCTAATCCTGTACTTTAAGAAATGCAGGTCTAGTTATTCTAAGATACTGTACATTTGAAGATACATTGGTTTTAAAAAGACCCACATCACAACAGTTGAAACATCTGGTACTATTGCAGGTAACCCATCACTCAGAAGCCTCTGGAGTAGGGATTAAAGGAATTCCACCAGAAATCCCTTTAATTTTCCCGGGAGCAGAAATAAAAAGATGCACAAAGATGGAGTCAGTTGCTATACAAAATGCAGTACTGAAAGGAGACTGTGCTAGCACTTCCCTTTATCAACTCAAAAAACTGCAGGGGGAAAAATGGCTGTCTTCACAGAAGCGCATGTATTTCTGTAAACTGACTAAAAAGAGGTAATTTTATTTTAAAACTTAGTTGAGATTACAAAATCTTCTTTGAGAAATTTATTTAACAAGGAATAGGTATGGGAAAATTTTGTATTTAAATGAATCCCCCCAAAATGTGTTTATACCATCTAGTACATTTGAAAAAGCTATATATAAAATTTCAGTACTTTCATAAAGTTTCAAATGAAGACAAATGCATATATCTTTTACAATTGTTTAAATATATTAATAAAATGGTCTAGAATGTTATCCTATTATCATGAGTAGTATTAAAAAAAAGAATTCAAATGCTTAGGCCAACTAATAAGAAGGAAGGACTCACTGGAGAAGAGCTGGGAAAGATTGAGGGCAAAAGAAGAAGGGGATGACAGAGAATGAGGTGGCTGGATGGAGTCATCGCAGCAGTAGGTGTGAGCTTAAATGGACTCCAGAGGATGGTAGAGGACAGGAAGGCCTGGAGGAAGATTGTCCATGGGGTCGCGATGGGTCGAACATGACTTTGCAACTAACAACAAAAAGCATAAAAAAGAAGACTTAGAACTGAGGAGAAATTTCCTGACAGTTAGAACAATTAATCAGTGGAACAGCTTGCCTCCAGAAGTTGTGAATGCCCCAACACTGGAAGTCTTTAAGAAGATGTTGGATAGCCATCTGTCTGAAATGGTATAGGGTTTCCTGCCTAGGCAGGGGGTTGGACTAGAAGACCTCCAAGGTCCCTTCCAACTCTACTATTGTATTGTATTGTATTGTAAGAGGGAGTAAAATTATCTGCACATTCAATTCTATGCTTTTGGCATACCTGTATAGTACGAAATTTCATTTTTGGTTTATTTAAAGTTTTTGTATCTCATTCCTCTGATTCATATCCATCACTCAGGATAGCTTACAGTTTAAAAGACAAAAAATTAGGTCTTAGTACTTACAAAATAGCTGATAAAAGTAATAAAAAAGGAAAAAAGGAAATATAATTTTCTAGGAAATTACATTCCTAGGTTACACTGTCATAATTTTCTCTATAAACATTAAGGGGCACAACTTATGCTTTGAGAATTTAAGATTTTCAAGATACATCTCAATTTTAAAATGTAGTCAATCCTAAATAGATAGATAGCCTTTTCTATAGTCAACTGAACTGTGAATTTGCTATTCTTTTTTCAATTGTGTACTGAAGTTGGAAGTATCATCAGACAATGATTCAGCCATAGTTATCACACATCAATCAGTTATCCTAGGAGAACGGATGGTTTCAAAGCAGCCTAAATCAAAGTTTCTGTTTCATATTCTGGATCAACTCACAAGTCATATTCAACTCTAGAATATGAGTTGATCCAGAATATTTAGCCTTAGAAGACCAAGACTAAAACAATATCCCATTAGAGAGAGCACAGGCAAAAGTTCAGATCCAAACATAGAGGCATTCCTGGGGAGCAGACCTCCCCATGAGAAATTGACATCCTCAGGGGTATGGCCCTACTCCCAAACAGTATATATTTCTTCTTTCTTTTTAGAAAAAAAATCACAGCAACATACATGATTTTTAAGAATATAATGGTTAACAGCTTTGGTTAGCACTTTGAAAAAAACCCAGTTCAGCTACTGGGCTGGGAGATGTTAATTTTATTTTTAAAAGCACAGTGGACTATGTTACTCTTCTATTATAATTAAAAACAGATAAATTATGGGATGAATCTGCACTTGCTATAGCAGCTATTTTCCTCATCTGGTTTGCCTCTTGTGAGCTTTCTGTTGCTTTCATTGAATTGCCTGGAATTCTCATTACTGTATCCCATAATTAAGGATTACTGGTGGCGTTTACATTTTATATTCCACAACGGTAAATACAATTTTTAATTAGATAAGTGAAAATAAGGCTAGATTAGTAATATTAGCAGCTGTTCCTTTTCAAGTGCATCAACTGGCATGAGCCTACTTATGTATAAGATGATCACTGGCAATAGAAACTGTTTCATAGCAAAGCTAATTCTTATAAAGGCAAACTAACTGATTTTGTCAGTATTGGCATATGATAGAATCCTCACATTTTATTGAGTCAATTAAGTACTCCTGCAAAAAACATTGGGAAATCTAAGCACAAGCCAACACCCATCCCAGCCCAGCATCTGGTTTTTCATCACGATCAAATGGGTGCTTCACTTTTTACAATCATCCAAGGTAGAGGCTATTTTGTTAAAAACTAAAACACTAGTTCCTTCATGGATCTGCCAGTTTAAGAAGAGGGGGAGGAAAGATTGGAAGATCTTGGACAAATGCTGTATCACATGTAATAACTGCATCTTTAGTTAACTTGCCTCCTCCACAGTGGTGTATTAACCATTAAGCAGACCAAGCCCAAAGGGAGCACCACAAAGTTGAGAAATAAAAAAAAACCAATGAAGATTTGTACAGTATGTAAAAAGGGGGGGAGGGCACACCAAGATTTGTCAGTGCTTAGGGCACCAGTGAGTCTTAATCCACAACTGCTCCTCCACCATTCTAGAAGATTGTTAAAAACTATGGTAAATTGAACACCTCACTAAAGTACCCTGACTATTCAGAGGACAGAGCTCAGAAACAAATGATATGCCTGTCAAAAAGTCCAACTAACAACATCAAGAACATAACCTTGAGGTCCCCAAGAGCCCTAGGGCCTTTGCCAAAAAACCTGTAGCCTCCAAAAATGAGAAAGGGGCTAAAAAAAACCCCCTGAAGTTAAAGGAAAAACTACCTAAGTGAAGAAAGTAAAACCATCAATAGCAAACATGACTCAAAACCCTTGGTGTTAGATAATCTTGATTCTGAAGTGTCTCAAGATTTATAGTGTAATACCTATCCAACCTCCCCAGTGGAACAACATGAAGAGCAGATTCCATATCTCAATGATTTAGCTCTACAGCTCATTGATGGCTACCTCCAGAAATCTAGTTGGATGGGAGAATAAAAGCAGAGACATCTCATTTATAAATTACATCAGAAGGTTTGACATTTTTTTAATTACAGGAAACATAAGCTTTCTGAACACTCAAGAATTTGAATCCCTTTGAGTGAGGGCAATCTGGTAGCCTAACTTGCCGATTTCCTTTGCGCTTCATTTTGAAATTCTTCATGGCTGTTTCTTGGAATGCTGTGTAACAGCTGTACTACATTTAACAAAAAGTAATAGCTGTATTACATTTAACAATTTCATATATTTATTTACTAGTATTTACATGCTATTGTCATTAGAGCTGTCTGTTGGTAACATACGAATGAAATTCCCAAATGCCTTTATAATTCTCACAGGTGATTTCAAAGCAAGGGCAAGTTGCCCTGATAAACTGCTTCATACTAAATGCCATAATTATCCTCTTATATAGATATCGTTCCACCACTTCTCAGATAAATTAGCAGATAAGTTGGGGAACTTTAATGGGTCTCGCCTACTTCAAACTTTCAACAAATTTAATCTAAACTTCTTAAATGGTTCTATGCCTAATGATTACTCAATAAAATTTCCCATTGGACTGATCCTAGTTCCTTTCTAGCAAAGTGCATAGCAATTTCCTAAAATGTTCCTTTTCATTCAGCTATTCTTCATCAATAGTGTTCCTGATAATGACCAATTTCCAGGAATTTTAATCATCCAGGTTACCACCATACTTCTTTGTGGCCTGTGATATGTTATTACAGAGGAAGACAATTTCCGCCATATTAAACAGTAACCACAACAGGAAGGCATTTCACTAAAGTTCTAAAATCTGATTATGCTGATCATGCTGAAAATGATATTGTTACTAGCAATAGTAGGGCAGGCAAATTCTAAGTCATTTCTCCAACTAGATGCAGTTATTACAGGGGAAAAAATATCCATGTCCTATTTTGTACATACATGATTGTGATCCTGCAATAAAGCTATGCCTCTATAGTTGGATAATATACGCTTAAATTTGTGGAGCATTGTTAACCTGGGTCTAACATTCATGCTAATTTAGATGTAGTTCTAGATTTGCCAATTGCCCTGTAGCAGTGGTGGCTAACCTTTTTTGGCTCTGGTGCCAGAAGCGTTTGTATGTGTGTGATAGCATGCGTGTGCAGGCCCATGCCCATAATTCAATTCCCCTCGCGTGCCCCAGCACATTCACTATGACCCTGTTGTCCCACACCCCATGTATGCATGCACGCCGCCGCCCACCCACCCTCCTGAAGGCTGGGGAGGATGAAAACAGCCTCCCCTGGGCCCCCGAAGGCCTTCTGGAAGCCAGAAACGGCCCATTTCCGAACTTCTGGTAGGTCTGGTAGGCCTGTTTTTCACTCTTTCAGGCTTCAGAGGCTTTCCTGCAGCCTGGGGATGGCAAAAACAGCCTCCCCAGGGGCTTCAGAGGCCATTCGAAGGCCAAAAATCAGCTGGTCAGCATGCACATATGCGCTGCAGCTGACCTAGGACAACGGCTCATGGGCCCTCAGAGATGGCTCCACATGCCACCTGTTGAACGCATGCCATAGGTTCGTCATCACTGCCCTATAGAAAACTTGAGGAAAATCAATACTTTGAGCCAAGTACAAGAGCATGGTTTTCCCACATTCAAAAAGAATTAGCATCTGTTTCCCATGGTTGCAGAAAGATTGCTTTTCACACCAGCCCTAGGTCTCTCTGAGCATGTCTGCCAGTCAAGAAAAAAGCCCCAATGGAGAAGTTCCACACTCCCATCCTTGCCGTAGCTCATCAGCACAGATGGCAAAAGCTAAATGTTATGATAAGGTATTTCTCCCAAATTTCCCTCCTAATAGAATTACCAGACTGCAATTATCCTGCAAGCCTGAAAAACTGCCAGAATCCCAATTAGGAATCTGAGGATATAATTGCCTCTTAATTAGAAAGATTTGTCAAATGCAAATAATTTCCTAAGCTCCTGATTTGTACTCTTCTTTTTACTTAAAATCTAGCTGTTTCCTTTTTGCCTGCTCTCCCATTCCTTGCAAAGCAGATCTGGCTTTTCCCACTTGCATTTTTCTGCCAGAGTTCCATTAGTTCAGTTATTGTGACAGCTGAACTGCATGACAGGCGTTAAGCCACATTTATATTTCATGGAAAAATATGCTCTAAAGAAAGAGGGGAGTCAAACAAGGATCCCAAGAGAAAGAAAATGCAAATGTTCTCCTGATGCTTACATAAAATATAGAACTTTGAACATGTAAGGGGTACCAATGACCGCCCCCTCAGTCCCTCCATTCTCAAACTGTTACCATCCAAGTGTATTGGACAATTTCCATACACCTCAGTCAGCATGGGAATCCACACATATGAACATCATGGAGAAGAGAGATTTAGTATACAGGTGAAACTCGAAAAATTAGAATATCGTGCAAAAGTTCATTTATTTCAGTAATGCAACTTAAAAGGTGAAACTAATATATGACATAAGACTCATTACGTGCAAAGCAAGATAGTTCAAGCCGTGATTTGTCATAATTGTGATGATTATGGCTTACAGCTCATGAAAACCCCAAATCCACCATCTCAGAAAATTAGAACCTTACATGCAATCAATAAAACAAGGATTGTACATAGAACAATATCGGACCTCTGAATAGTATAAGCATCCATATGTACTCAGTATTTGGTTTGGTCCCCGTTTGCAGCAATTACTGCCTCAATGCGGCGTGGCATGGAAGCTATCTGCCTGTGGCTGCTGAGGTATTATGGAAGACCAGGATGCTTCAATAGCGGCCTTCAGCTCTTCTGCATTGTTCGGTCTCATGTTTCTCATCTTTCTCTTGGCAATGCCCCATAGATTCTCTATGGGGTTCAGGTCAGGCGAGTTTGCTGGCCAATCAAGCACAGTAATCCAACAGTCATTGGACCAGGGTTTGGTGCTTTTGGCAGTGTGGGCAGCTGGAAAATGAAGTCAGCATCCCCATAAAGCTCGTCTGCGGAAGGAAGCATGAAGTGCTCCAAAATCTCCTGGTAGACGGCTGCGTTGACCCTGGTCTTAATGAAGCACAGTGGTCCAAAGTCCTGTTGCTCAGTGGTCCAAAGTCCTCTTTTCTGATGAGAGCAACTTTTGCATCTCATTTGGAAACCAAGGACCCAGAGTATGGAGGAAGAATGGAGAGGCCAATCAAGCACAGTAATCCCACAGTCATTGAACCAGTTTTTGGTGCTTTTGGCAAAAGTTGCTCTCATCAGAAAAAAGGACTTTGTGCCACAGGCTGATAGCTTCCATGCCACGCCACATTGAGGCAGTAATTGCTGCAAAAGGGGCCCAAACCAAGTACTGAGTACATATGCATGCTTATACTTTTTATACTGTAATCTAAAATTAAGGATTATCTATTTTTAATCATGATATTCCTCATCAAAATACTTGTTGATGAAGATTCTATATTTTTTTCTTATTCTGTTATTGGCCAATAGGTTTTCCTAGAGAGCTTATGAATCTTAACATTAGCCTCATCAACATTTCTCAATGCATTTTACAAAACATTAATTTTTAAACTGGATTTCAGTTTAAAACTCACAACTCAACTCAGGCTATTGAAAAGGTTGGAACTTGGCTGCAACAGGCAAATTTGACAGGTTTAAAAAATTAAATGAGCTATTTTTTCATGTGCTTGTGACCTCTGAATTAATCAAAATATTAATGAAATTTGTGTGATTACGTCTGTAGATGGCATACAAAATAGCAGACAAGTAGGAAGAAAGAGGTAATAAATAGCATTAGGACTAAATAGAACTAATCTATATAATTACTCTTTCTGTGTGTATGTGTGTGTGTGTGTGTTACATTTCAAATTTTGAATATCCATCTATGTCTTCCACGTCCTTTAAGGAAGATGCAAGAGTCCATTGACACATCAGTAACAGCCATTGCCTTCTTTTCAAAAGTGAACATATGTGTTCTTCTGCATTGAATTATCCAAACAATTTCCTCTCCTCTGAATCTTAGGGGGTTCACCAACGCTCCTTTCAAAATATTGTCAGACCAGACCAGGGTTCCTCAAACAATCTGAAGGTATGTAATCTACCCTTTATTTCAACAGATCTTTCTGAAAAGTGGACTTTCAGCATGCACCGTAATCTTGACCAAACATCAAAATAAGCAGGCTGTTCTACTGACTCTAAGATTTCTTTTGACAAATCTGTCCCCAGACATTAGAATAATTGGATCATAGATTTGGAGGGCCACTGAATCCAACCCTTTCTTCAATGCTGGAATCCATATTAAAGGATTTCTGACTGTCTAAGCTCTGTTGAACACATCTAGTAAAGAAGAGCTTACCAACCCACTAGCTAATTGGTTGCACTGTCAAACTACTCTTATGAAGCTTTTTCTAACTTTTCAGCAGAATCTGATTTTCTCTTACTTAATGTCATTGTTTTCTACTGGGCATGTTGGAATAATGAAGAACAGGTGCTTCTATGTGTAATCCTTTCAACTATCTAAAAAACACTACTAGTCTTTCCTTCTCAAATTAAGCATTCCCAGTTCTTGTGATCTTTCTTCCTAAGAGTTAATTTCTAGCTCTCTGATGATCCTCATTGCTCTTCTCATAACATCTTCTAGTTTGTAGGAATCCTTTTTTAAATATACAAGGTGGATTCTATCTAGTACAAAATAAAAAGGAATTATTATTTTCTGTAATTAGGTCAATTTTCTCCTGTCGACACAGCTTAAAGTTACAGTACGTTGTCTTTTTTGCAGCTGTTTTATGCTGCTGATACATATTCAATATATAATCATTTTTCCAAGAACTACTATCAAGGCAAGTGTATCTGTATATATTATGTCTATTAGCATTCCCACCAACTTGCCAAGGAAGATACCTAATTAACAAATTAAAATATTTGCAAATTTATTTTTTTCTCCTGTCTCTTAATTCTTGTATTAAAATTCTCCTTCTGAGTAAAATTCTTTCTGATACTTGAAGACTATTATTAGTCTTCCCCTCTCAAATGAAAAATTTCCACTTTTTAATATCGTTTTTTGCTTAGGAAAAGATAAACTACAATGATTACTGTATTAGAGAAAATACATTTTAAAGCCAGAATTTCCTCATTAGAAAGTTAAGGGGAAAGTTCTAGTTTAATTTGTGTGGATTTCAAATTGTATTTCCAGAATATTAGTATGGACAAGTCACTTTGTGGATGTCCCATAGAAGTTGTCTTGAATGCTGGAATAAGCCAACTAAACCTGATTATATTTCTTATCTAATTCAAGTGCCCATCCTGTATTTCTGGGCACAATTTCCTGGTACAAAACAAATTCTACTGTTGGAGAAGACATAAGCCAAAATAGGAATTAAGTAGCTTTGCCTTTTCTTTGCCACTTGGCAGCATTTCGGTTTTCACTGAGAAGGTGGCATAATGTTTCTTTTCTGTTTCTTTTATTTTCAACATACATAAAGAAGCTATACTAATATTTCTCATCCTTTGATAAACTAAGCTCATTCTGAGAGTTAGCTTTCCTGTGTGCATTCCTCCTTGGAGAACTGTATCTTTTACTGCTTCTCTATGTGTCTATTTTCTTTATTTCAAATTTGTATTAAGACTTTTGGGCAGCTAATGGGTTCTTCTGTGATCCTTTATTTTTGCAATTTTGCTTTCAGCATTTCCTATTTTAGAAACTCTGACCTATTTTGCAGTTTGATTCCAGTTAACTTTTTTTCTATGCAATTTTATCCATGAGAGATTGATTTTAATGAAACTTTTAATGCATTTGTTAAAATCTTCTTTATCTGAATTAAGTTTCTTGTGAAGGACAAGTAATATTTTTGCACTTTCTTCTACCTTCTGAGAAGAAAATAGTCAGAAGTATAAATCAGAAACTCCTTTGCAAACTTGGTTTCTCAATATTTGTCAGAATAATTAAAGTACCCTTTCATTATTATTTCATATCATTTTGAAAGATCTGAACATGGCTTCTGAAAAGCATTATCCATGTCTTCTTGATTGGGCAATAGTAGATGCCAACAACTGCAAACCAGATGTAAAGTTTATTCACTTGCATTTCTGAACATGTGTAGATATTTTGAATGGACTGCCATTTTTCCTCCATTTCTGTTACTTCTATTCCTTTTGAATTATGTATGTCCTTCAATTCTTATACTGTATTTCAGTCATGGGGACAATCTACCAGATGTTCATTATTCCTACTAAATCATGATTCATCTTTATTTCCTGTACTTGAATATTACGGTATACTTGGATAAAAAAAAGTCGGTTGTGAATATTATTTTTGATTTTTTTTACTGAGGGGTTTAATTGGAATCATCACAACAATATGATCACTTTCTCTTACAATGTACAGGTCTTGATATGAAGTTTGAACTTCAGAAATGAGTTTAGATTTTCTTCATCAAATTTGTAGTGCTTTGAGAAACACATCTTTATGGCATGCAATCAATTCTATGCAAGCAGTCCATTATTCAGAACATTTATAATATGGTCTCAAAAATTAATTCTCCTTTATCATGGATAAAGATGACTGTTTCCAGTCCTCTTTAAAGACCACTATTATGAATGAAAATAGTAATCAGATCTTGAGCTTCCTTCCCAAATAGCTGATGTAATATGCTTGAAGTTGTTCTCTGCAATTTCATTTATCCCTCCGTGGATTAGCAATGAACTTTAGAAGCATTATTAAAACACTAATTTAAATATTCTTTTTATTCTTCCCCCTCCTCTTTAGAGGAACACTTCTAAATGTTCTTAATTGTTTTTTTTTTAAAAAACAGTTGTTTGTGTATTTTAACAAGCTTAATATTGGGTTACAGAATTATCACTTTGGATTCTTTAGTCTGTGGAAATTCTAATGAAGCAATTGTAAACTATTCTCTTTTAGCACAAAGTTAATGTAGCAAGAAAAATTGTATTCTTATTAATGAAAGAATCACAACGCTGTTATCTTGAATACATTTGCCTTACTGCTAAGTACTGCAGTTCATAAGCATTTAGTTCTACTGTCTATAAACTTTATTTTTTTCTTCATATATAGATACCTGCCCAACTGCAACTAAATAGTCCATGCATCTACCAGAAGAGGTTCTAGTGTATGTAAAATATATTATACATAGTCATTAAGTTGATGCAGATTTATTTTGCTACCATAGACTAATTTGGTTGCTTTTCTGGAATTAAAAAATAATGCTTTGGATCTATTGATACATTGCTAGTATAAGATCAGGAACTTCAGACAAAGATCAACCTTTTTCTAGTGGTTCTTCCAAGCAATTTTAATTCAATTTTCTAGTTTTTTTCTAGTCCAGCATTTTTATTATATATTTTGTTTATGCCTTAAATATAGAAGTGGATAGTATGTATACTTAATGCACTCATTTCCAAATCTGAACCTTTGGTTGATCCATTTTTTTTAAAAAAAATGCTTCCTAGTCATTCTAAAACTTATTCACAAGACAGATGAGTTGCCTGGTACACCTATATTTTCAAGGGCTTTCCACAATTTATGGTGACTTACATAGTCAGAAGGTTTTGTGTAATTAAGTAAACAAACATAGACTTCTTTGACCTGCCTCTTTACATTATTTGTGAAAAGTTATCAATATGATCTCAAGTACTCCTGCCTCTTATGAAGCTAGTTTATATATCTGGCATTTCTCATTCTGCGCAAAGTTGAAGTCTATATTGCACAATATTGTGCATTCTTTTAGGAGCATAAAACACAAGTGCATTATGCAAACACTTTTAGCATAGTACAGTCCTTTTTAGTTTTAAAATGAAATCTGACTTTTCCAGTTCTTTGATGACTGCTATGTTTTCCATACCTGCTTACAAAATCGCATGTAGCATTTCACTGCTTTATTGAAGTGCTGACAATCATCTTATAAGATTCCAAACAATTCTTGTAGCTTTGTTCAGCAATGTTTTCTAAAATGCACTTACTTCATTCCCTAGAAATCTGTCTCTAGCTCAGTGAAACATTTGTAAATATGGGACTTGTTTATTTACAGTTCTTTCATATATTTGTACATCTTCCATATTTCATCTTCAGGATGAAAAGTGTCCATCTTTGATAATAAATTCACTTGATTTCTGGAATATTTTAAAATATATTTTCCTTTCTATATCATTTGTTATCCTTAATTTCTTTCAAACTGCATTGTTTAGATACCAATCCTTGTCTATATTTGCTCTTCTGGAACTCAGTTTTTAGATGAATCAATTTCCTTCTCTCTAGCTTTTTATATGCCATTCTTCAGCTATTTTTTTTAAAGAATTTTATTGGTTTTTGAACATTTATAGGGAAAGCTAAAAAGGGTACAAAGAAAATTTTGGCAGCTCCTGTGCTAGTCGTAGAAATCCCCCCAAATCTCACAATTTTTACAATGTTAAAAACAATGTATAAAAGATAAGCATAAACAGAATCTTGTTTTACATTATATCAACCATATGTTCAATCATCTCTTTCTTTGTCACTTTCTAGTATATCAACAATTATCATAATATTTCAAATACATTTATTTTTGTGACCTGAGCCTTTTCGATATTGCTCCCTCCTCCCTGTCCCCAGATGGAGCCACAGCCCCCCCTTCATATCTTGCACATTACTACCTTTTTCACCACCTCCCCTATTTTCATCCTCTAGAAGAAAACTATGTTTTTAATGAAGGCTTCAGCCTCCTCCACTGTATTAATTCTAATTCTGTTTCCCACCCAAAAAAATCAACATTCCCTCTGGCAATAACCATCTAAACCAAACTCCTTTATTGTACAATTTCTTTGATAAGGAGGAATACTTCCTCCTTTTTTCCCTTTTTTTTTGTGGAATTTGGGCCCCTAGCACCTCATCCCTTGTGGTTCTCCTAAGAAACTTAACATGTACCTCCGTTGGAACATTGTGTGTTCTAGCATATGCTGAATTAATCCTGTAAACCAGATCCATATCCCACCACAACTGTTCTTTATTTCTCTTAATATACTCTGCTAAAATTGTACTCATAATATCCTTAAGATCTTCATTTTCTGTCTCTGGTAGGTTCTGGAATCTGAGAAAAAAGGACATTCTTTCAAGTTCTATTTTTGCCATAAAATTTTCCAATTCTAAATTTCCCTTCCGAACTGCCTTAACCTCCTCCCCCAATCCAGCTGCCCCCTCCTCCAAGACCCCAATTCTTTGTTTATTTTCTGTAAAATGTTGTTGTACAGCTCTGAGTTCATCTTTAAGATCTATCACCTCTTTTTTCAACTCATTTTGACCCCTCATAATTTCCTGAAACATTTGGTTAACAGATAGTTCTTTTGAGCTCTCTCCAGTCCCTTCTTGTTGTAACAATGAAGTAATCTTTGTCTGCTGCATGCTTGGACTGGAGGTGGCAGAGGCAGGAACCGATAATGACTTGCCCGTTGGAGGTTTTTTGGGCCCCATTTATATGCATTCAGAGATGGTAAGTCTTTTACAAAGAGAATGGCGTCAGTGGAGCGTGCAGCTGTGTCGGTCCCAGGCAGCAGGCAAATCCAAAAGTAAAAAGTTAGTTCTCCTTCACAGTTCTAAGGCACAAAGGTACATCAGAAAGAGGAAAAGACAAATAGTCAGAATTAATCAGAAAGACCACGTAACGGGAGAGATCCAGAGCGCCTTCAGAGGGGGTATTAATACAATTACCAGAGATTTTTTTTTCTGAAGGTAGTTTCAAAAGGCAGGCTTCATTTATAGGTACAAAAACAAAGACGGAGGGTCGCTATCTCGGCTCCACCTTTCGCAGGGAGAAGAACAAGGAGTTCCATTAAAAAATTTTCCTTTTAAGAAAACAGCTCAGCAGTCACCTCTTGCAGCTGTGATATCAATCATTCTCAGATAGTTAGTAGAAGTGGCAAGTCAACCTTTATTCTTTCTCCATTCCAATATATATAGAGATAGTTCAAATGCCGCTTTGTCCGAGGGGGGGGAGAGAAAGAAACACCCCCTCTCATCTTCCAGTTTCAAATGGATTGAACAAAAACTTACAATAGTCTGCTGATTATCTGTTAGCGATGATTAAGGAGATTAGGGTGGATCTCTCCCCACCGGCATTTCAGCCGCTCTTCTTTCGCTTAACTCTCTCCTCCCAGAGCCCATTCGGTGAAAGGGCAGACAGCTCGCAGCTGCCTCATGCCCCCCCCTCTGCTCCCCGGCTCCTGGGGCGAGGCTGGAATCACCCCTGCCGGCAGCGGGGGATTCCAGCAAGCCGCCCTGTGGCAGGAGACCCCCCCAGGGCCCCCTGTGCTCCTGGATGGGGCCCACCAGGGAGACGAGCAGCGGACAACACGTCCGTCACCTACAGGAACTGGAAGTGATCTCCCAGCTATTTTCAACATGCCACCAATTGCCACTTCTGTGGGGGAGTTTTGGTTTTTGTTTGTTTTGTTTGATAATTGGAGGTATTATAGTTTATTTCTTCTTTAATCATGCCACAAATCTCAGTCCAGAAACTTCAAGCATTCTAATTATCAAATCTAATCCTTTAAATCTATACTTTATAAAGATACTTAAGTCCTGTTGGTGTGATAACTTTATTTTTACTAGTTTTAATTGTAAATTACAAAATGGAAATTTTGCCACTTGAGGCAGATAATAATCCACTTGGCTGCCCAGCTGAGATCCTAGGATGGGAACTTAGCAAGAGAATGGAGCCACTGCAGGAATGTCCTATGAGAAGTGTCCTATCTCATAGCAAAGTGTAGTTAAATCCTCTCCTATCTTGCTATGGTTCTCCACCTCCAAAATTGACTACCAGAATTGGATCCAATGTTTCTTGGCTCAAAGCTTTATACCAGCGTGCCTAACGTTCCTGCCCTATTGTTCCCATCTATTTGTATTCATTTCTTTCATTTATATCCATGTTTATATTTGTACCTGCTAGTTTGTTCATGTTTGACAAACTAATAAATACAAATGCAAACTTTGTGGAACCATGGTATATAAGGTGTTAACTGCTATAAAACACATGTATGCAAGCACTGCGCATGAAAACATAGTAGAGCTAGGAGTAAGAAAAAGGTAGAAATAGAAAAACCAATCATCATCATTCTGACTTGGTCAAATGGTTAATCCTACCCCAGATCAGAAATACAGAGGAAGTATAAAATCTGGAACATAGTAGCTGAAGTCTGTTGGTTTTAGAAAGAGTTAATTAAAAGGGGATAGTATTCAGGCTGCATGGAGAACACCTGGGGGGGGGGTTAATTGGCCAGCTTGCCAAATGATGAACTTACTTTGTTATGTTGTTAAATCATAATCCTGTATTAATTAATTAGCAGCTGGAAAGTGTTCTAAACACCTTCTTCTGGTAGGCTGCCAACAGCTCTGTAGAATGGGGAGTCTCCTGAGCTAGAGCTCCTCTTTCTGAATGTAAACCTTCAAACCAGCAGTGGCCAGGCTGAGGAGTATTAGATGGAGAGAGGAGGAGCAACAGCAGCCAGGGTAGGGCCTTTCTGAAGAGGGATTTACCAGTCCTATTGTTCTGAGAGCCTCTCTGCTACAAGAGGCCCTTCAGTTAAAAAGGCAACAGGAGGAGTGGGGCGGGAGAAGCGTGGTTTTCCTAATTAACAATTAGCACAGAGTGTGCTGCTAATTATGTGGTTCCGTGTAATTAAGAAGCTAATTAGTGCAGTGTCAATTAAGATTTAATTAGCACCCTTGTCAAAAATACTTGAAAGAGCAGTTTATATAGAAGTACTTCAATATTTCAATGGCCATGATCTCCCTGGCACAGGGAAACAATCTTCTGGCTAACCTCCAATTTGAGTATATGAGCAGCTCTCCAGAGTTTATTGATATTGTCCTCTAAAACTGCGGCTTGTATCTCTGTAACAGACACTTTTATTGATTCTGCAAGAAGCCTGCTCTCTGATGTGCTGAAGAGTGGAGGCATAATTCCACTGACACGTTCGTTTTCCCACGACAGATGGCATTAGTAGAATGAGGTTTCCATGGGGTAATTGTTCTGATACAGTCTTGGTTTGCAGAGCCTGGAGGTGGGGCAGGGAAAACAGAGGGCTGCCCAAATTTTGCTTCTCGGAAAGCTCTGGCTGACAACATGCCAAGACAATTGGAGGAATGCCGAACACTGACATCAAAAAAGAGTACGTAATAGCTAAGGGATGGTGCTGCATAAGTTGAGGCGGGCTCTGTTGTTGCTCATGTTAGCAGGAATCCCTTTATGAGAACATTCCCATTTCTGTAATGGAAACGGCTGGGAGCTTTGCTGTTGTTGTAGAGTAGCAGGGGGAGGGAGGAAGAAAAGGAAGATCAATGTACTGATTCAGCACTTGGTCCATATCTGGAGATTTCCCTAAGCCAATTTGTCACTTCCTGAAAGAGTGAATGTTTTTATGTTCAAGCTCTTTGTCCACAGAAAATCCTTTAAAGAAAAAGAAAAATGCAATCTCTTTGAACAGAGAGATAGGAGAATTCAGTTCTAGCACATCCTGAAAGGGATGACTGCTTTGCTATGGAGAAATTAAGCTTGAAGTTTCCAATCTGGTACTGAACCAAACTAGATGGATTTGATTTTGTTAGTTCTGGACTAACTTTAAAGATTGAGTTTTCTTGGATAAAAAATATTGGGACTTATAAGTAAACACGGAACCCAAACTGGACTATAAATGCAGTAACTTCAGAATTTACTCAGATGTTTTGGGTTAGTGGAGTTTACTAAGAAGTAACTTGGTCTTCCATTTCCCTGCTTGATACTGCAGAAATTCTTATTAAAGCTGTACATGCATAACTTTAAAAACCATGATAACATGCAGATACAAAGCAAGCTGTCAACTTGATGCCTGGGAATCACAGCTTTCTAAAAGTTGGGACCAGTGGTGGGTTGCAAATATTTTTACTACCGGCTCGGATGGTCTCACACGCAACATTTCTGCATATACGCAGAAGCATCTGGGCAGGTGGGCAGGGCCTCCCGCCACCGCTACTACCGGTTCAGCCAAACTGGGCCGAAACAGGAGCAACCCAGCACTGGTTGGGACAAAAATGTGTGTGATAATCAATCATGGATGAGCACACCTTCACTTTTATGCCATGCCCTCTATGTAAAACATGAAGATCCCCTCATCCTCCTGAAAGGCCTTTGAAGTGTGGACAGTCAATTGCAATTCAATCAAAAATTCAGTCAATGACTGGTAGCAATAGGAAGCACTTTGTACAGCACCTGTTGTCACCATGTGCTGCAGAGTCTCAAAAGTGAAAGTGACACTTTAGCAGGTTCATCTTCTCTGCAAAAGTGCACGTTCGGTATGTTTCAGATCTATAGATCTGATCTTAAAGGCACAGATGCCCGAAATAACTTTTTTCCAGCTTGCTAAAGCTTACTAATCTAAAATAAGCTTGGTTGTGCCAGTGCCAGTATTTGCAAAAAGACCTTCTGGCCTAGAGGTTGGGTTGCTAATTTTTTTACTACCCGTTCAGGCACGCTTCCGCATGCACTCAAACTCTTCCGGGAAGGTGGGGACAGCCTCCCGCCACTGCTACTACCAGTTCAGCCAATCCAGGCTGAACCGGTAGCAACCCACCTCTGTTCTGAATGCAAATGCATTGAGCCTTTTAAGTACCTTGAGGACCACTTCTCCACCTTTCTTACTTTATATGTCTACATAGTCATATTTAGGACCATATAAAAAAAAGATAAGATATTCTCTTTCTTTTATCAATGTTTGCCCTAGATGTCATCCACAGCCTATCTCAACTAAATTTGTATTGTAACCTGAGAGACATTGAAAGTAGGAAAGTTGTATCCTGCCTTTAAAGCATGTTTTACTTCTTTTTTTGTTAAAACTAGTTTTGGTTTATATTGCCCCAGCTTGGCAGTCCATAGCAAGCTATAGTGATGTCAAAATTAAAACATCTGTGTTATGGTGTCATTCTGACAGTAATTATCTACTTCTCTCATGATGTCTAACACAAGTAGGTAAATAGTCATATCATTTCCCTTAAGACACATTTATTGTCATGCCATCCACCTTTCAATAGTGATTTCTGAGCATTAAGGAGCAGCAATATATTCCTCCTTCTAACCCCTAGTAGTTGAGCCATTTCCAGCTCCGCCTTTTCTCCCAATAAATATGCAAGCCTTCATTTACGGGAAATACTCTGGAAAAGATATTAAAAAATGAAAGTATGATTGGGAATTACTAGTTAATGCAAGACAAAGCAAAGCAATTAAAAGAAAACAATAAGCATTTTTAAATATATTAGAAGCGTGAAACTCATCAGGGAGATCAGCACCTTCAGTTGTATAATCATACATTCCGCAAAATTGGCCTGCAGAAAAACCAGGCTCGGAATTAGAGTTGGAGAAAATCTCTCCCAAAGGGCTTGAGTATAGATTAGTCAAGAAATTGAGTTAGGTGGAACACAATACCATCTATAACAATATAGAGAACGGCTTAGAATAGTTATGTATTGGTTTAGGTGAAATGTGGAACACTTTTTTTCCAGTGACTGCAATACATGTTAGCTTGGTTTATGTATTGTCTGAAAGCTATTCACACAAAAAATGGGAAAAGCCATTTTGCTAAAACCAATATGTATATTGCAGCCAATCTATCTTTCCATTTGCTACAAAGAGAGCAAAAATACAAATAACAATTAACAACAAATGGATAAGGAGTAAATTATATCAGAGATAACTAAAAACAGGCTCTAGCAAAACAAGTAGAGTGCAAAGGAAATGCTGTTATTGTAATTGTTCGTTGTATAGGATAAGAAAAAGAAAAGAATAAAAAAAGAACTAGGGGAGACATGATAGCAGTGTTCCAATATCTCAGGGGTTGCCACAAAGAAGAGAGAGTCAAACTATTCTCCAAAGCACCTGAGGGTAGAACAAGAAGCAATGAGTGAAAACTAATCAAGGAGAGAAGCAACTTAGAACTGAGGAGAAATTTCCTGACAGAACAATTAATGAGTGGAGCAACTTGCCTCCCGAAGTTGTGAATGCTCCAACACTGGACGTTTTTAAGAAGATGTTGGAAAACCATTTGTCTGAAATGGTATAGAGTTTCCTGCCTAGGCAGGGGGTTGGACTAGAAGACCTCTAAGGTGCCTTCAAACTCTATTATTCTATTCTATTCAAGTAGATGACTGAACTTTCAGCTTTTGATGAATAGCTTCATCCTCCTACTTTATAATCAAGGTTTCTTTCCCTCTCTTGGCTCATTTCTCTCTGTGAATTGTAACTTTTCAGGTTATCTTTTTGGAACATCTGATCTTTCAGTATCCAAAACAAGATGTTCTTATGAAAAGCGGAGTGAAAGAAGAGGACAACAGATATTACCAACTATCCATGCAGTGTCCCATTTCTGCGAGGCCTAAAGACAACTTGAATGAGAAGTCAATGTCAAGTTCCAAAGCTGAATTACTCTATGGGACATGTCCAGGAAACCTGATGCTTAGGGGATGTCGAATGGAAGAAGGGCTAGTCCAAGGTGCCATAGAACAAGGGATTTGTTCCCCCTCTTTCCCCCTCCTCCCATGTATGTGACTGAGCCGCCTGTTCTCCCACAACAGCTGCCAAAATACAGCAAGACAGGGTATAATTACAGACACTTACTGTGGCCATTACACCACCGGCACAGGCTGCGCAAAGTGACACACGACCCGTCAACTCCTTATTCACGCCATTAAGGAGACTCATTAGCATCTTCACTCAGAAGCAAAATTACCCTCACTGCTCATTTCAAGATGTCATAAATTTTAATTTAGGACCCAAAGATAGCACAATGGGAACAAGCAAGCTCTCTCTCTCACAGCCATGTAGGCAGGAGGAGGGAGAGGCCAGGGGATGGGAAGGAAGAACAGAATTGTGTGCAGGAAGATGGTGGGCTTTGTCTTGAGAAGATGAAATGAAGGAAGGATAGTTTAAAGTGAGTGAGGTGGAAGTGTTATGTCTATCCCAACACAGATAAAAACTCATAAGGCACTGCAGTTGTGCTTAGTAAGAATTTGTACCTCACATTTTGCATAAAACTTTGCAGACGAAGCTCAAGGAATCAAGGTTGCCCTTAAATGTCAGATGATTGACACAAGCCATCCTTAAGAGACTAGAGGCTGTACTCTTAATAATTTGTGCCTGAATCTTTCACTACATGAATCATATGTACCCAAGATTGCTCATCGTATGAAATTTTCATTTAATAATTTCCAATGAAAAAAGCTTCTTTACTCACCATGAATTTTAAGAGTAATACTATAAAAATACAACCTGGTTTCTGTGACTATTTCTCCTTGATATGCACACACCATGTTCAATAAATATCAAGATTTGGCTAGACTACAAACATTATTTCTTCGGCATCAGCATTTTTCTATCAGATTTGTTGTACTCTCTCTCTCTCTCTCGCTGGTCCAGTTAGCAAAAAATCTCTCCTTGTCATTTTGGATTCCAGTCTTATACACTTGAATGAACATGGCGGCTACCAGAGCAGCCCATTGGATGTTGTTATTAATTTCACCCAGAAGACTAGAAAAGCTAAGTTATTTACTCTGTTATAGAACATAGAATTCAAAACCAGTGCTGAAAGAGCACTTTATAAATAGCTCTTCAAGATTAACCATCCTATAACCTAGGATCCCCCTAATGTATTGAGGCTATAGCTCCCCAAAATGTAAGTCGCACTAAAATCTGGAGTCCCACAAATCTCGCGGGCATCTGATTGAAGAAAACAGTTCAAGGTCATTCACATTAATACCATAATGATATTGCAGTACTTTTTCACTTCCCCTAATGAACTAGTTTTAAAGTGAAAGGTGTAGTTAAGGAATTGAGCTTTCCTATTAATATAGTGCATATTTTAGAATCAAATCTCATTAAGTCCTTAAACTGAAACTTTAAAGTTGAAACTCATTGAGTGTGAGTGCAGAATCAAGAAGCATTTATGTGATTTCCATCTATATAGCCTGTCATTTGAAATCCACTTATATAAATATCCAAAATAAGTTTCCAGACACATTGTATTCGCTTACAGGATTTATTTAAGATATTAACTAAATATCTGATTATGATCAACTTTGAAACTAATTTGTTAAGTCATACTGAATTCAGTAGGATGTATTTCTAAGTAGCAATATAGAACTGTTATATCTACAAAGCAATTTTGCAATTCAGTCTCTATCACATGAAAGGTGTAAGAGGAAGGTGGAATGTTGCTGTTATAAACAACTAATTACCTTTATGTGTATCTTATAAAAAGGGGGGGAAACCTGCACAATATTAAGAAAAACCTTGAATGATGGAATGAAAGAAAAAAGCACTGCGTAAGAAATATTGCTAGACAGAATACAGAAAGAGTGCATGTAGAAAGTATTACGAATGGGAAGGGAGATTTCACTTATTCTTACAATGACGCCATTTGTATCTTCAGAAAATATTTTACATAGCATTCTTCACAACTTCAAAAGTCTCCAATCAGTAATCATCTTTGCTGTCAGTCACAAAACAATTTTTGTTGATTTGTGCCTATTGTGCATTTAAAAATGGCTAAGCATCATATCTATTTTCCACTTTCCTCTTCTAAAATTATGGCTTTTTCCTTGTTAATAAAGAGGAACATCAGTAAAAAGTTCAAAGAAAGACAAGTTGCATTGTATATGTCTATAACCAGTCTTCTTATCCATTAGTGGATTCTTGGAAGAGCAATATCACTTGATAGAAATTTCTTTGCTTTTCAAACATATGCTTGAAAAATATTTATTATGAAGTGTTGCTAGAAAACTATTAAAATATGAAAACCTGACTGCCTTTGGATGCTCTTAAAAAACTTAGGGTCAGAGCCAGTAAGGTCAGATCCTCTCAGGACCTGGATGGAAGACTACCAAGAAATCCCAAGGCTAGACTCAGCAGCTGTAGGCTAGACTCAGCAGCTGTTAAACATCCCAGGGAGAAAGCAGTGGTGAGCCACTTTCATGTCGCTAGCCAAGTATGTGTCCATTGAGTCATTAGAAGATAACCTCAACTTGAAGGAGAATTTACTATACTGACTACCCTGGGTGAAGAAATTATTTGATGATTTAGTGCCTAGAATGCTCTATATATTGCTAGGATAGTGAGCTAGTAGGTTAGGGGCTTGAATGACAAACCATTTATGAAGAAGAAGCAATCATTTGATGACTAACTAGGCCATCATGAGCATTCCTGTGTGCCTGTTGAATGTGATGCAACTAGAGTTTGTAAGTGCTTCACTGAAATCTGTGAAATTTTGTACTTTAATCAGTCATAGACCTTCAGTATTGTGCCATCTATTCGAAGCTTCTATTTGATAGGTGGGTTGTCTAATGAGGCAATCAATTAGAACTCCAAACCCCACCTTCCATGAATATTTGAATACTCATGAGTTATAAGACATTCCCCTATTTTATCCCCATAAACCAGGACCTTCAGGACAGAGTACAATTACAAGCTCTTAAACTCTTATCAACTTCTGTGGGTTTATGATTAATGAGTTCAAATATAGAACTCTTTCTTCTTTCTCTTTGTCTTTTTCTTTCCTTCTTTCTTTCTCTTCTTTCTTTCTTTCTTTCTTTTTCTTTCTTAGAAAGCTTTAGGAAAAAGCAACTCCAATTACAGTAGCTATGAGATTTCCAGCATGCTCCTCTACTTACAAGTATATCTCTCTAGAAAGATTATGTTGAGTTTTTGTATACAAAATTATAATTAATTTCACTGGCTTTGTAGATTAACTGAGGCTATAAATTTCAGTCTGCCTTGGGCAAACACAAACCTATGCCAGGAAACATTGTGATACAAGCCATTTTGGTTTTAAGCATTTTCCTAGGCTTGTATAGTGGTTTAGAGTTGTATCCTACATATAACAACATCATAATTAATGTTGAATGTACTAACTGCATGTATGATATCCTTCTTAAAATATTTTGCCTCTCCCTTTTGAAGAGAAGACTATGTGAGGATATAAATAACCCCCTTTTTAAAGGATTTCCCATCAAAGCTCAATTTCAGCAGTCATGGTCACAGAGGAAATGAAAGTGATACAGCAATTTCAGTAAAATGTTGGTTAAGCAAGACAAGCATCATTGCATTGTGGTCCGAGGGTATAAACGGCTAAAATATGAATGCAGCAGACAACCCCATGCTGGTAGCAGTAATAAGACTGCTAGTAGTCTTATTGACTTTGATGGCCATACTATTTTGCTTTGAGTTACCTGAAGATGCTGGACTGAAGGAGCAACAACCTGAAATAGGTACTTAGCCTAAGACATTCCATGCCCAATAAGATCAAATCACTCTGAATGCAATTCTGAAACCATTTATTTCAAGGCAGAGTTGAAATAATGTTAGGGTTCTAAATACCATGCAGAAATAAATCATTGTCCAAGGCAAAACATCCTTTAAGGTCCAATTTATTCCGCAGGCATGTTAGCACGGCTATGGAAATTTCAACTCTGGAAGTACATCCTCTGGGTTCACCCAGTTGAAAGTTCATGATCTCTCCCCACACCCACAAATCCATCACATGTTCCAATCATCATCTTCCACGCTGGCATGTACACCCATCTTCTTCTGGCCAGGTGTCGAGGTGCTGAGACAAAAGATGACCTTGGCTTCTACAAAAGAATGTCAACAATCCATTCTACAATCCTACTCCTTTCTATTCCCCCCTCCCAACTACTACACTAATGAAACAGCATAGAAAATTATAAGAAAGTGTGGCAGGCCAAAGATCCTAAAAAGAATATAACTACAGGCCTGACACCTGCATTCTTCAAGGAACCACCTTAATAGTCCCAGAAGCATTAAGCTTCTTGTATAAATTAACAAGTTGTAAAGTGGGCTTTCTCTTGAAACTTCACAATTTTTTTTTAAAGAGGATGCCAATGAGAGAGAAATTGGATCTGGAAGACTCTCAACCTGACATGGTCATGAGAGGTTAAGGTGAGACCAAGCAGACCATATCTGGAGATATATAAATTATCATAAATATGAAAAGAAGACATTAATAAGATTCTACAATATTAGAAAAATAGAATTGGACTGCAAAGTTTACAATCAAAATGCAATCAAATATGTTTTCTAGGAAGTCAGCTCTGATTTATGAATATTCCTTAGTAAAATGCACCTTAATTAGTTCAGTTGTTGGATTTATCAATTACACACACATTTTTACTGTTTTGAAATCCATGCTTTGTAGATATGTGTAGCTATGTAGATGTAAGGATTGCAACCTTAGTTAATAATCAGATAAAGCAAATGTTAATATGTAGGTCTAAGAATTAAATATATAATTGCCTGTTGAAGCTAATAAATGGAGACAGTCTCAAAAAAGTCTTTAATTCTAATAGTGACAATGGCTTTTGTTGTTTATAAGTTACTGCTTTCTACAGCTCAAAAATGCTTATATTGGGATTCTATGCAAATTATTCCAATGTAATCAGTTAAAAGGAAGAGGTTTAATAAACCAAAACTTCAGTAAAAGTTTGAGTCCTGGGCTGGTCAGGAAGCCTAAAGAATTGGCTCTCCCTTTCTTGGACATTATCTGCCACATGTGTACGAACTTACATACAGGCATGTATGCATTATAATATCTATATACAGTATCCATTTCTGATTAAGGTATTAATGTGCACACAGACATATTTCATAATGAGCTTTTGACCCACATAGTGATGGAAACAATGGCCTTTGCTTTGCATGGGCTTTGGTGCAATAATCATAATACTTTGCCAAAGAGCAGAAAGAAATAGATCCAGGAAGGCAGGGAGTGCATGGCCTTGAAATACAGTAAGTTTTTAAAGGAAAGAAAAGGCTCCATTATTCTTGCATTAAAGTGCTTCTCCCCCTTCTTCCCTCTCTCTGTCAGTCTCTCGCTCACTTGCTGACTCCCCCAGCCTCTCCAAAGACAGATCGCTCCCTTAATCACTCTGGAAAAGAACCCCAAGCCGATATAATATTATAATTAATTAATTCACTAAAAAGGTATTAAATTTCTTTTCCCCCCTGGATATTATCTGAATTCATTGACCTTTAGAAAAATCACCCTCTAATTGTAACCAGGTTCAAGTGCATTTCCAGCCTGTCCCTTTTACATTAATAATATCTTCCAGGACTCCGCTATGCTACTTAAATATTGTATAAATTTCAGTGCCCCCTTAAAAAGGGGAGAGAGAGCGAGAGAGAGAAAGGCATGAAATGAAAACTCTGAGAGGTCTAAAATGGCTCTTGAATAGGGGAGGATTTGAGTTCAAACTGAGATTATATATAAGGATGGAAATGTGAACTGTGAACTCCAACATATATATCAAGGATAAAAAGACAGAGAAAGCATCCCCAGAAAGTTAAAACCCAAATTACCTAAAGCTAAACTGAACATTCTAGGCCCAGTTTCCAGGTTTTTAAGAACATGCTGGATCAAAAGAGAAACATCTCCACAGGTCTTATATGGCAAAACTAGATAGGTAACTTGAAGCACCATTAATTCCTGTTCTTTTACTTCCTCCCCAAAGCCCTGATTTATTGTTGTTGTTTAAGATGAATACTCCAGGTTTTTACATTTCTCATTGCTCTAAAATTGAAAGGCCATTCTAGAATCATACAAGAGAAGATTTCTCTTTGAGAAACAAAGGCCATCTGAAAGCAGTATTACTTCATGTACCTGAAGTCATACATGTCTTAAAGAGAAATGGAAGAACTACAGATTTCTAGGAGATACAAGCTGCTTTCTAGTGAATATGGTGATAGAACAGAAGGGGGACCGGGTACCCTAATATGAGAAAATATGTTTCTTCAGATAACTTAAGTCCAAGCTATGTAGCATATTACAGATAAAATTAGAATGGTAATGACTCTAGCCAAATAATATATTGTAAAAATTGTGGGATAATAGCATGTTACAGTGCTAGTTTTACAAAAACAAAAGCACACTTTTTAAATCTCCAGAAAGCACTGGTTCAAACTCCCACACCCAAATATTACTGCTATGACTATCTTGTAATTTAGTAATTCCGTTGGTAATTGACTACTAAATCCATCCAGTAATCAAGAAAGCCAAACAAGGGACATACTGGGAGATCAGTCCAATGTTTCCAAAGGTAGGCCTTCACTTTATAAAAAATATTCATGAAGTAGAAGTTTGATTTCTCTTTAAATTTAAGACATTGATTTCCTCATTTAAATTTAAATTTACATTATATTCAGTAATATACATTTATTGCCTGCATACTATGAGATGGGACAACTGTTTCTGGGGAGAATGTTGTGGTATGTGACACTGTATTGTTGGCAGGATCTTCACAGAGATAAAAATATATAACAATCCCATGTTCCAAATGAACAGCCATCCTGCTCTCCCCCATTTTGAGAACTATCTAATGCTGTGATGGCGAACCTATGGCACGCCGAGGCTTCCCTGATGCCTTCGGAGAGCTTAAAACGACCTTCCGAGCAACCCGGAAGTCACTTCCGGTTTGCTCGGAGGGTGGTTTTAAGCGTTCCAAAGACTTCAGGGACCGTCCGAGGCTTCCCTGATGCCTTCGGAGCGCTTAAAACGACCCTCCGAGCAACCCGGAAGTCACTTCCGGTTTGCTCGAAGTGTGGTTTTAAGTGCTCCGAAGGCTTCAGGGAAGCCTCCAGACAGTCCCTGAAGCCTCCGGAGGGCCTCCGGGGGGTCGGGGAAGGCTCTTTTTGCCCTCCCCAGGCTCCTATAAAGCCCCTGGAGCCTGGGGAGGGCAAAAAAATGTAAAAAATGGGGGGGTTGCACGTTGTGCACGCATGCGCACTGGGGGGGGCATGTTGCATTATGGGTGCAGCACACCCGCACTCGACCCCCTGCGCTTCCCCCCACTTGTGGCACGCGAGCCAAAAAAGGTTCGCCATCACTGATCTAATGCAATCGGTTCTTCTCACAGATTTCTTACCTTCTAAAATGTCCACATCATCCCTGAAAATATTGTGTTTTCTCCAGTCTCTCTTAAGTCATTTTGATTTTCAAGGAAATATCTATGAGCTCTATTGGAAATGCTTTTAAATACCAAAGATTTGAAAATAAATATGGTACATTTTTAGCATAACTTTTTTGGTGTAACTTTTGCAAAAGTGAAAGAATGATAACAAAAGATGGATCTAACCTTATTGTTCTTAGATACATTTCTGTCAATTAAATTTACATGAAAATATATTTTCCATCTTTTAAATTTTGAACTGGCCCCTTTTTATATTCCACACAGGAACCTGTAACCTTCAATAGGCGAACTCTGCTACTTTCACAACAGTTTTAGAACTAATAAGTGATTATATATTTGCCAAGTCAACCAAAAGATAATATTGATGATACTTATTTATCAGAACAAAAGAGACTATGAAGTAGAAACAACAGTTCGTTGCTTTAGCATTTATGGATAGCCAAATATTACAGCTTATTACTTAATCCCCATTTCCACAGGACACTAAAACCCAGGTACAAACCAGATATCCAGCTTCAAATCCTTCCAACTGCATTATGTATAGAATTCAAAATAAATTATCGGAGTATCGGAGTAGTTCCACCTATTCTTGTTACAGCTGATTATAGTTGGCCAACATCAGAATCTAATATATGATTAGAACTATGTAGAATTCTTTCAAATCTTGGGCTGCAAACCTACTACAAATCATGGATATGAATCATGGTTTGAGGGGCATTCTTAGTTATCAGTAATCTTTCTTGGCTCAAGATGGCTATAAGCAGTGGTGGGATTCAGCCAGTTTGCACCACTTCGGGAGAATCGGTTGTTAAGTTTCTGAGCAGTTTGGGGAACTGGTTGTTGGAAGAAATCATTAGGGCAGAGAAACAGTTGTTAAATTATTTGAATCCCACCACTGGATAATGAGAAGTTACAGCTAAGAAAAACAAAAATGAATGAAGAAAATTGTTTAGTGAGAGAGAAAGAGAAACTGAGAGAAGGCACTCTATAACCATGTTTCATCTTGAGCATTGTTCTTTCATCTAAATTAAGCCATTTGGTCTTTTTCAAATACTCTTTTAGGAATATAATTATTCTAACTGCAAATCTTTCAAAAGTTTATTGTGTGAAGATAGGTCATGCCCTTTAGATTACAGATATGCTATAGATATCCAGGTCCTTATACTACACTGAGGACACTGTTCTTTCAGCAGGTTGTTCTAGTTTCCATCTAGGTCAGGGCTGTCAAACTCATGGCCCACGGGCCGGATGCATCACGCACTGGCCACACCCATGCCCGGTTTAGCGAAGGGGGGGGAAAGTTGCAATACATCACGTGACAACAGCATAACGATGCGAGTTTGATACCCTTGATGTAGGCCTTTTAGAGAACTTGTCAGGCTGTTTTAGGGGGGGGCGGGGGGAATGCATCTTCTTTGGCATGTAATCCATTACATAGAATGCAGAGTAATTTTGTTTTTCTCTCTGTAAAATGCAGAGTGACTAAAAGTCTGAGACATTTCTACTGGCATTATATTCCTTGAGTAAAAAAATAGTTCTTTGCTATGCTTCATCCTATCACAGGTAGGATATGTCTTATTGTCTTTCTCATTCCCAAATATAATTTGGTAAATAGTTGCCTTTACTGAAAATCTTCAAGCCCTCAAGATTCTTAGATTTTCTTTGGAAAAAAAATACTTGAAATTTAAGAATGGCACTTTCTCACTGATAGAAGTCAGTTGAACATTCCCATTATCTCTTTGCCTATAAATATGGAAGTTGCAATACCAAACTGAAATCTGAAGGAAATTCACTCACACAGGTGGTGGTCTCCTATGCGAAAGCAACCCTCTTCCTTTCCCTACAACCCTCAAAAGTGGTCAGATGCATCATTAGATGGAACAGGGTAGTTACCTGGAGCAGATACTGACCCAAGGACTAGTAGCTAAATGTTGGAAGGTGCAGAGCTATGGGAATCATACAGCTCATCCTACATCCTCAAAATTGGTTGTGCACCTTGGCTGCAATAAAGGATGCTCTCCCAGGTCAATAATGAAGTAAATTGTATGTTGGGTTGAATCTACTTTTTGTTACACATCCAAGCTTTCATGTCAGTAAATCTGTCTCAATTCATTAAGTAAGCAAGTGCAAAATTCTGGCTGTTTTTTCCTGACCTACTTTTTAAAATTATTAATCATTCACATTTTGTAATTGAAATTCATATAATTAAGAACCATGTCCAGATTGCCACTAATGCAAATCCACTAAATCTGTCAGATACAAATGTCTCTGCAACCATTCAGTTCAGCTGTGATAGCAGTTACTTAGTTAAGAATCAATCATGACACTGTGTCTCCTGACTTTATTTTTCTAGTAACTATCTGGCTCTCTCTTGTGGCCATGGAAGTTCCATACAAGCTTCCCCTTCAACATCAACTTTCATTGGGAGTCAGGGGTAGGATGAGTAGAATAAGGAGGGGAAAGTCCAATCTATTTTTAAAATCAATTTACTACTATGTTCCTATGTATAACTGTGGGAACCAATCCTCCCAGAAAAGAAGCAATCCTATTTGGGACTATGATCATAATAAAATGACTTTGGTTAAGTTAATCACTTTTTTCACAAGTTTTGCTTGAATCACAGCTGGTTGATATGGTCATCTCCCCTGTTAACTTCACCTAGTCATGCTAATTGAGCTTATCTCAATGAGTATTAAGCTATTACAACCAAACTACTTGCTACATACAAAATGTGGAAAAGTAATCTGCAGAACATTTTAGAACTGAAAAAGCTAATTTGGAATGGGGCGGTTGGAAGTAGAAAACTCACATAGAAAAGTAATATTATTTTTTCTGTTTGTTAATTATATTAAATCTTTCTCTTCTTTGTGTGCAGCCATTTTAAATAATGGGCTTTAATTTGTAATTGATACATCATGCAGCTGACAAGGCACTTAAATTTATATTGTGTGATGTCATTAGTGTCAATGTAAATCATTTACATAATGATGTAATTACACCAGTGATGTGATGCAAACGACATACTTTGCATCATTTGTATAACATTGCACAAATATCATCAATCGATACAAATGATGCATTTTTAGATTTAATGGAGATTGAGAAGTAAATCCAATTCCCATAGTTAATCTACTAAATAGTTTACAGTAAATCATTCTGAGGGCAACATTTAGGAACAAATCATTTTAAGATTTGTTGTCAGAAGGGCAGTCTTCAGAAAAATTATGCATAGCTACATTCATAAGTCATATACATTTAATATGAAAATTCAACAGGATATACCTCTCAATAAGATTTGCAAATGGACCTTTCTCTCTTCCCTATAAAATGACAAAAAAAGAGAATTTGATTTATGGGGAAATATCTATAATTCAACTAAAATGTTTTGGATAAATCCATCCAGCACTATTGTTTGAATAGTATCCAATATAATGTGGCTATTAATTTTAATTTAGTCAACTTCGTGGTTTTCATATATATACCGGGGGATGAAAAATCCCATGTAGTAATTCTTAGTGTCATAGGTTGTTGGCTTATTCTGCAGAGTTAATAATGAACTCAACCCCAGGTAATATTACCTGGCTTTTTATATCTTGCTTAGAGCTTTGACACAAATTTCCCCCTCTTGGGTGACTTGTATTCTGTAATCAACGGCCCTTCCAAACCTCATCCTTTGTGACCACTGTTGAACTGAAGGAAACCCCCTTTCGTCCTCTGTTTCTCCCTTCTGATCGCAAAGGAACGTTAGACTGGTCTTTTGCATTTCTGAGTTGGTTCTATTAATTGGAAGGAGGGTTAAGAATTTGCAAGGTCGTTTCAATCTACATCTGACCTTCAGAGTAATCCTTTATACCCACACCAGAGCATGTCATTAAAATGAGGCCCTCTACCATCTCCCAGCATTCTTTTATTCTCTCCTTGTGCACATTAATTGCTCATAAGTTGATTTGATCTCCCTATTCTGCAAGAAGTAAATTGGCCTCTTATTTCACCATTTTCATCCTGTTTTCTTAATTAGGCCCTTAAAAATCTCTAGGGCCTCAGCCAGGCCGCAGGCCTCATCCTGGGAATAAATTTTGATCTCTGCCTGATAAAGAGTGAGCAAACCCTGAGATTGAACAATGTCATTCTTTCCCTCCTCCCCTTCTTACTATTCTCCTGACATGAAAAGGCTATCAGTTTTTCCTCTGTGTTAATATAGGAAATAATTCACACTTCAGGCGTTGTTCTCTATTTAGTGTTCACACTCCCCAGATAAATCAAATCAGGATGAGGTTTTTTTTTAAGTGTCTGAACACACACGCTCTCCCTCTTTCACTCTCTTTTTCTATAATAAAGTTTCCAAGATAGTCTGGGTATTTTTTTTACCCTCATCCTAGCAAATCTGTTTTGGAAGCTTGTGACTTTTTATAAGAATAAGACACAGTTCACTGAACATTTTCTGCTTTTCCCAAATGTTTATATATATGGTGTAGGAATAGCCCATAGTGACAATTCTGTGAAAACAAAAACAGAGTAATAAAAAGAGAGAGAGAATAAGTTTTAGCCTATGGATTTCAACAACTTGTCATTGTATCCCCATTAAAATAGCAATCTAGGGTAATCAATTTAATATCATACACTTCCCATATATAATTTTTTCCCAAGGAAATCTTCAATAAATAGGAAACTTAGCCCATGGTATCTTCAATTAAAAAACAAACAAACAAGGAGCCTTTCATCTCAATAGTATTCCATCAAATTAAAACTACTGAAACAATTTACGTCTTAAAACCTGATGTCTTGATTATACCTCCTATTGTCCCCAAATTAAAAAGGTGGAGTAGCAAATATTGACTGCTTCATAGATCAATGGCGGTGACATCACAGTTCTGATGAAAAGCTACTACAGCAAAAACAAAAATGTTGGGAAAATAAAGTGCAGTCATAGCACATATACCAGCCATTCTTGAATGCTTTAATCCCAATTGGAATAATTGGCCATAGGATTCCTGTTCTTCGTCTTCCCTGTTAAGAAATATTGTGATGGTGTGAGATCCATACATGGCTTCTCTGCTATGTCTCTGAACTGTTAGTGTCAGACATAAACCCAGTACATTCCCTCAGGGTTTAATTACAATACTGAGCAATTAATTAGAGGATTGTTACTGGGGGGAAAAAGTTGTTGTCATGGCTACAGCACCCAGGGCACTTCCACACCACCAGCATTTTCATTTCCCAATTTATCAGAATCACTTTGAAGGCGATCTGTTACAGTCTTCACTTAGGTGGCCTTGAAAAGCTGAGAACAAGGAGCGAGAAATCACTGTTCTGCCCTGAGTTGCTGTAGGTCCTGCAGTTACAAAGATCTCCCCAGCTCTACACAAAAGGCAAAGAGAAAGAGGAGGGAACCATATGGCACTCTGGAGAGTGGTTGCTCTTCCAGGAAAGAGAAGGGAGAAACTAACAAAACACTTGTCAATTTCATCCCTGCTCTTTTGGTCCAAAATAAGGAGAGTTGCAAAGCTGCCAATGTCAAGCCAGCATTTCCCTTCTAGGAGTCAAAGCTATAGGAGAAGGAAGAGGAGCAAGAGTTCCCTCCAGTGGGAAAACTGAAACACAATGTTTCCAAAACAAACAAACAGCCCCAAATCTAACATTGCGACAGCTACAGTTATATTGTAGTGTAGCTGTTAAGTCCTTGGAGATATATCCGCCGGCTGCAGGGTTTTGCGGAAGTAGTTCCTATTGGCTGCGACACGCCTGCCATCTGACGGGAAAATCACAGCTATCCGATTGGCTGCCTGTCTGACAGCTATGGTATAAATAGCTGTCAGACAAGCCCCCACCAGTTCTCATTGTATTGTTGTTGTTGCTTGGCTAAATAAAGAGTTGTTAAGTTCCAACCACATCGTTTCGATTATTGGCTCCAGGCTCACAACAGAGCAGTAGCTGATTCAGAAATAAATCTTATATTACTGATGAGGGTTGGCTTTCAGACTGGTGCTGATCTATCTAAAGTTTAAAAAGCCATTTGAAATTAGCCCTCTCTGCCACTCTGCTAAAAAGGCGGGAACCAAGGCCAAGAGATAACAGGACGACTAACCATATTCGGTTAACCCCCCGAGCGATAAGAGGCTGAATTGGAGCTCTGTGAATTGGCTTGTAGGACACAGAATGCCGTGATCATAGGATTTATTGGGCACTGGTTTTAGTTCATAGAATATACCTACGAATATAATTGGAAGGGATGTAAGAGAGAGGGGGAGGGGGAGAGGGAGAAAGAAAGAAAGAAAGAAAGAAAGGGAGGGAGGGAGGGAGGGAGGGAGGGAGGAAGGAAGGAAGGAAGGAAGGAAGGAAGGAAGGAAGGAAGGAAGGAAGGAAGGGGGAGAGATACACACAAGAAAGGAAGGAAGGAAGGAATGGAGGGAGAGGGAGAAAAAAAAGAGAGAGAAAGATATAAAGAGAAAGAGAAAGAAAGAAACAAAAAGAAGGAAAGGAAAAAAGAAAGAAAGAAAGAAAGAAAAAAGGAAGAAAAAAAGAAAGATAAGAAAGAAAGAAAAGAAAGAAAAGAAAGAAAAGAAAGAAAAAGGAAGTGGGAGAGAGAGATGAAAGAAAGAAAGAAAGAAAGAAAGAAAGAAAGAAAGAAAGAAAGAAAAAGGGGCAGAGGGACAAAAGGAAGGAAGGAAGGAAGGAAGGAAAGAAAGAAAGAAAGAAAGAAAGAAAGAAAGAAAGAAAGAAAGAAAGAAAGAAAGAGAAACAGGACTTATGACCACAATTGAGTCCACCCGGTCACACAACCACCAAGCCACTCCCACCCAGTCACATGACCGCTGAGCCACTCCCACAAAACAGGCCACACCTACAGAATAGGTTCTAAAAATTTTTGAAACCCACCACTGCCATTACCCAACAACAAAAATTATAAACTAAAATAAAAATAAATAAAAAGTAAATAATTATAAATATATAAATTAAAAAACAAAAAACCCTCAAAGGATAGAATTGATGGACCACAAAATCTTTTTCTGATATCAGTTTTCTGTGTTTCTAAAATCCTGAGTGATTTCCTATACCTCTGGGGAAGGTTTGTCAGCTAAATTGCATCCTTTGACCCTTAAGCGCTGGATAGCTCTGAAAAAGTAGATGTCAAGTAGAGAACTAGCTACTTGATATGCAGAAGAAAATTTCACAAAATCAAGAATTATAAAGTAGAAAGTATGAAACTGTCCTTTAACAGCAGACATTAATGGCAGATAGAATAAGTATATTAATCATCTTCCCTGCACTGATTATTGTATTGCTAAGTAAATTACAGTAATTATTTCTAAGTTGACATACTACAATAAACTAGCATTTGCAAATATTATGCCAAGCAGTTGTCTTTTTTTCTGTTGTTTGTCAATGTATACATGATCAACTTACATAGCTGTCAAACTATCCTTCATAGTAACTTTCCTAATGTCTATTGTCAAATCTCACTTACAAAGAGGATAATCAAGGTGTGTTTAATCAGTTCTATCCAGCCTTAAGAAGTGTCCTTACTCTATTCCTCATTCAATAGATACTTGAGATGTCAGTCCTGATGTACATGGAGTGTGATGTGATTACCTTCTATTCTAATAATTTTGGTGATCAGGCAAGTACATCAACTAAGGACATGAAAAGTATGTCCCATATGCAGAGGGGAGTTGATGAGAATATCCCAATGTCTTTTGCAGATAGTGGCCTCAGATGCTTTGCTCAAGTGAAAGCAAAAAATTCTTCTCCAAAAGCTCCGTATAATGTGTCTGAAGTAGGATAATTTAAACCTGAATTTGTTCAAAAATCCATGTGTTTGTTTTCTTGGCTATCCATAGTATTTGCAGGAGTCTTCTATGGCAGCGATGGCGAAACTTTTTTGGCTTGTGTGCCACAAGTGGGGGGAGCGCGGGAGAGTGGTGTGCAGGCGTGCCGCACCCATAATGCAACGCGCGATCCCCCAGTGCGCATGCGCGCACAACGCGTGCCCCCCCATTTTTACATGCTTTTTTCGCCCTCCCGAGGCTCCAGAGGCTTTATAGGAGCCTGGGGAGGGCGAAAAGAGCCTCCCCCCCGAGGCCCTCTGGAGGCTTCAGAGACTGTCTGGAGGCTTCCCTGAAGCCTTCGGAACACTTAAAACCACCCTCCGAGCAAACCGGAAGTGATTTCCGGGTTGCTCAGAGTGTGGTTTTAAGCGCTCCAAAGGCGTCAGGGAAGCCTCCGGACGGTCCCTGAAGCCTTTGGAGGGCCTCGGGGGGTCAGGGGAGGCTCTTTTCGCCCTCCCCAGGCTCCTATAAAGCCTCTGGAGCCTGGGGAAGATGAAACATAGCTTTTAAAAAGATGAACTCAGCTAGCCAGCACGCACATGCGCGCTGGCCAGCTGACAGGGCAACGCCTCGCGTGCCCTGACAAATGGGTCCATAGGTTTGCCATAGGTTTGCCATAGGTTCGCCATCACTGTTCTATGGCATCAAGTTCAAATACATCAATTCTCTTCCTATCCTCTTTCTTTAAAGTCTGCATAGCAAGGTGGTGCCGATATTTTAAATCCCAAGTCAAACAGTGTAATCTAATAGGTAATATGTTGGACCTGGATCCAGAAGATTTCAGAATCAAATCCAGCCTCAACAACAAAAGCTCACTGGATAACTTTGGGACATTCAGTCCAACCTACCTCACATTGTTATAGGTAAAAACTGGAGGAATGTGCTATAGGTGGTGCCATAAGTTCCTGAAGGAAAAGCAGCATATAAATATAATACATAATAAAGAGATAAAACTATACCAGGGAAACTTCAGGAACAGCCCTAATATCATTGCTATTTCAATGTTGTTTTTCAACCCATGGCTCACCTATTGTCTTCTAATTATGAGTTTTCCATTAGCGCCTTTCCCCTAATCTAATACACAGTCCTTTTGATATTATCAAATCAGGTGTGTATTTAAGTTATATAAAATGAACAATATTCAATGCATACCATCTTCCCTTTTTTAGGGTTAGTGTATGAAAATGATGTTTTCCTCTCGTTACAGAACTTAAAATTTAAAAAGGAATTTCTAAGTCCCACTTTTTTATTAGAGCATGGCATCAGCCAGTGTTACAATATTACAATCCAGTTATTTCTTATTTATAGGGACTCTCATTTGCCATCCAAAGCTAAGAAAGATTGATTCATGTTCTAAAAGTAGTTCTGTCCTTTCCATAATATATTTCTATATATTTCTCCAGTCTCTCAGAACTCAAAAAGGTATTAATCACATTCTTTATAGTAAATTTATATAGTAAATTGCAAAACATATGAAGCAAGTAATGACTGATCAGGTGGAATATCATTAATTTCAAAATGGAAAATGACAATGAATTCTAGAGATATTAAGAACTACTGTTTTAAATCTAAATAACTCTACTGATGTCTGTTTTTAAAGTTAGCACCAAATAATGTTATTTATGGAGAATATACTTTCTCAAGCTGTAGCTAGAGATAGCTATGTGAAGCTACAGTCATTGGTGCTTCAACTTTAACTTTTTATTCACCTTCCATATGCATTGAAAGGGTACAGTTAGTCCAGACATCATCATGATCTTATGCTGATGTTACTTTTTTTTACTTGAATACATTTCAAGGAAACCCCATATATAGTATTACAGTAATCAAGATGCAAAGTGACTAAAGCATAAATAGATCCTCTTAGAACTTCACAGACTCCCAGATCACTTCCAGGTTTTGAGTTCCTCTGCCATGTCTATTAAAAGAAATGGTCTCACACAGAACAAAATAAGAAATCAGAAAGAGGAAATGTCTAATCTGAGACCCACCTGAGTTTGAAGTCCAGGACAAACCATCCTCCTGGCCTTCTTTCTCACTGGCTCTCAGTATGAATTTCTGGACAAAATCTTGTTTCTCCAGGCAAGGGTGCATTGGTGAGCCCAAGACAATGAAAAAAACATCCATGTATAGCCTCTTGGTTTAGGCTGAAGGAAGAGTGATTATAGAGCAGAAGGTGTTTTTTTTTTTGAATAGTTCCCTCCTTAGCTATCAAACCCTTCCCCGTTTTGGTATCCTATGCATGGCAACATACTGAATATCCCCTTAATTAGAAAAGGAAGAATTGTAATATTCATCCTGTCTCAGCAGAAATCTGTATGATTTGAAAGACTTCCTACAATATTCAGAAGGTTTTGGCAAGAAGGAATGCCTAGCGGGGCCATTTAGAGCTCTAAATAGTCAAAGCTTCTGTTGCATTTAAAATAATTTATAATTATTCCTCAGGAACACCTGTATCTGTGATTATTGTAAGATAGTATAAAGTAATGCTCTTAATACACACTTTCAATCCCCACCCCCGTAATTTAACTGTCAGTATATCCAGAAGAATGCATTGTATCTTTCATGAGAATCTTCTCTTCCTCCCTCTCTCTCTCCCACAGTTAAATCACCTTACCTTTTTTAAAAAGGGTAAAATTATATCCTTGGAAATATTTGGAAGAATCTGATATGTTCAACCTGAAGAGGAAAATTAAGGGAGACATCATAGCAGTCTTCAAGTACGTATCTGAAACCTGTCTTCAGAAGATGGAACAGACTCATTCCCTATTTCTCCAGAGAGTTTGACTAGAACTAAATTTCAACTAATCATTAGTCTTATTCAGATATTACAAGTATTAATCACTGTAAGTATGTGAAAATTAAGCATTGCCCCTGCTGACATCATTCCAGCAATATTAGACACATGTACACATCCATATGTGCAATCCAGATGACAAGAATAAAACCTTTTTGTGCAGTTTGCATGTATCTTGGCTTCCACTTGAGTCAGAATAGAAGAACTTTGAACTCATACTATGCACCTAATAGGTTCACTCTTTATAAAGCCACAGAGATGGTAAAGCAATCTCAACTAATCAAAGCAAAATAGAACAATCATACAGGTGAAAAGTTTGCTCTAGCAGACAAATGTTCGAAATATGGAGTTACTCAAAAGAAGCTGATTGGCTATATATCCTCAGAGACAAGTGACCAATTCTTTCCCATTTTGTGCGAATGTGAGTGCTCATTAGTATTTAAGTAACATTTCCCCATAATATATTATTTGTCCTGAGTAGTAATACTAGTAATTTTGTTTTTTAAAAATCATTCCCCAAGTTAGTAAAAAGGGACGTGGTGGCTCAGTGGCTAAGATGCTGAGCTTGTCGATCAGAAAGGGCAGCAGTTTGGCAGTTCAAATCCCTAGCGCCGCATAATGGAGTGAGCTCCCGTTACTTGTTCCGGCTTCTGCCAACCTAGCAGTTCAAAAGCATGTAAAAATGCAAGTAGAAAAATAGGAACCATATTTGGTGGGAAGGTAACAGCATTCCATGCGTCTTCGGCATTTAGTCATGCTGGCCACATGATCACAGAGACGTCTTTGGACAGCGTTCGCTCTTCAGCTTTGTAACAGAGATGAGTACTGCCCCCTAGAGTCTGGAATGAGTAACACATATGTGCGAAGGGAACCTTTACCTTTAAGTTAGTGAAGCATTCACATATAAATCTACTAGGTGGGAGTTCATTTTTACAGAGATAACCAGATTAAATTGACCCTTTTCAAATATTTGCAATAATAGCAGCTAGAGTTTATAAAAATTAATAAATGTTCTCCACCATATTCTGAAACTATTTTGCTTTAAACAGTTCAGATTGCCTTACCATCTCTGCAGCTTTGTAAAGAGTGAACTTGTATTAGCTGCATACTTTCAGCAAACACTCTGACTTTTAATGAACACATTACCCTAACAGAGAACTCAACAGCTTTTCTGGGATTCTGAATCCTTTGCTAGAACTATTAATTGTTTAATAATTAATGCCATCAATTTGGTATCAACTCCTAGTGAATATATAGATTTTCTCATAATGATCTGCCCCTAACCTGGTCCTTCCAATGTGCACCCTTCACCAGTGTAAGTAACCTTGCTATATAGTCGTCCACTTCTGCTCTTTCATTCCACTTTTCCCAGCATTAGTTCCCCCTCCAGAGAGGTAGATCTTCATTTAATATTTTATTTTTATTGATTAAATTTATTCACTGCCCATCTCGTTTTGAAGCAATTGTGGTCTAATATGTCCAAAATAGTAAAGAAGTATACACATGCATAATATATAATTTGAGCTACATAAATCACATTTCTTTGACATATTTGGTTTCTTTCCTTATGATTATTATATAATCATATAATTATTTGCTCTTCTCCTTTCTCTTTGTGGTCATATAAAAGCAAGCAAAGAGTCTCTTCTTCGTACCATACTATAATATTACTAACGTTTAAAATATATAGTACAAGAAAACAGTTTTTTTTATTTTTCTTACTGAAAATTAGAATTTTATTTTATCTTTATCTTTATAGAACGGACTAACTTTTTCTTAGAGTTAGCCTATGACAGTTTGGATGTGATGAGTCTGCCATAAGAATTTGCTCATTTGTGTGAGTCTGGTGGGAAGAGATGGCTTGTTGAAACTCAAAATGATGCATTTAACATTTCTTGAGCTGGGTAAGTAGTGAAAATCTTTCAAATCAATTTTTCTGCTTTTGTGGTTTGGGAGATAAGATAGGGAGATCATAATAAGTTTGCAGTTGTTCCATCTATGGACATTCTGATGGATTTCTAGGAGTACTTTTTTCTATAGCACACAGAAGTAGTTGTCTCTCCAGGTGCCCTATTGACATCATGGGATCAGTGACGTGCGGTGAGGTTTATGGCTGGTGAGGCTGGTGACGTCATCAGGAAGGCGGGAATGGGACCACGTGTTCTGGAGGCTCAGGCTGCCTCAGCCTCCAGCACACGTGATCCCATTCCCCGCCTTCCTGAGCGTGCTCCACCGGCTCGCGCTCCGCAGTCCTCGAAAGCGACTGGGGAACGACGAGAACCTTCCTGCCTCTGCTGGACTTTGTGCGCTCCTCGCGACTGCATATTGCAGTCCCAGTCGCTTTCGTGGCTTCGTCATCCGGGAGCGCCGACAACATTTCTGCCTCCGCAGCTCCCGGGCGCGGCCGGGCAGATGTATATAATATTATAATATTATATAGTATATTATATACTATACTATTATTTCATGAAGAGAGGTGAGGCTCTGCCTCCCCTGCCTCCCCTAACCGCACGTCCCTGCATGGGACAGGTTACCAGAATTCCAACATGGCCAGCTTCTTTTCTAGCCTCTTGTGGCATTTTGGGGCCATGGGATTAAACCAGAAGAGTTAAGGCCTATCACAAGATCAGAGCTTATTTGAGAAGTTGCTACATCTTCACCATCTTAGTTCCCCACCTCCATGAGTACCTCTTTGTTTGGCATCTTGCTTTGCCTTTTGGGCTTTCCAGCTTTTCTTCTTTATTACTCAATATTTATCTTTTCTTTCTATGCTTGCCTCTGTCTCTGCTATTAACAACGGCTTTACATAATTAGCTAAGTCAGCAGCTCTGATGCTTGTCCTCTGCCGAACAGTTCACTAAATTGCATCCTTATTTTCCATCAGGTTCAGAGATTATAGACATAATCAATGGCTACTGGTTTGGAAAGCTATATATTACTGCCAATATCCAAGGTATTATTTCTCTAGATGTAAGGTACTAGGAGTGGGACACGGTGACTCAGTGGGTAAGACGCTGAGCTTGTCGATCAGAAAGGTCAGCAGTTTGGCAATTCAAATCCCTAGCACTGCGTAATGGGGTGAGCTCCCGTTACTTTTCCCAGCTTCTGCCAACCTTGCAGTTCAAAAGCATGTAAAAATGCAAGTAGAAAAATAGGAAACACCTATGGTGGGAAGGTTTCCGTGCACCTTTGACATTTAGTCATGCTGGCCACATGACCATGGAGATGTCTTTGGACAGCGCTGGCTCTTCGGCTTTGAAACGGAGATGAGCACCGCCCCCTAGAGTTGGGAACGACTCGCACATATGTGCGAGGGGAACCTTTACCTTTTAAGGTACCGGGGAACACAACAAATGGGACACTAAAGTAATTACATCCTTGTGAACTTCTTCACAAGTGTTTGAAACACAATGAGGGATATTAATCTAATTTAATGCAATTAGAATGTTTGTTTTACCATAATTGGAGGAAAATTGTAAATATTTGGTCTTATTTACCAGAGCTTTTTTAATATACTTATGTTAGCTGGAGAAAGATGTGGATTGTATGATGACATCATAGCCCATGTACTAAATTACCTGCAAGAGGTATAGCTTACATGACCCCATCATCATCCTTACCGCGGGATGTTGACACTAGCTATCCTTTAGTGGCATTGTATTTTAATTTGCTCCTAAAATAGATTAATCACTCATTGGAATGGGCAATTACTGAATGCTTCTCTCTGTCCCGATTTCCTGCTGCTGAAGTTGTAGTGCTTGTATTAATGGGGAACTTCTATCTACAAGCAGTGAGTGTCATTGTAGTTGCATGTTGCAGTATCCGGTTTTATGAGTAATGTGGCTACTTGTAGAGATGTCACACATTGTCTTGCAGTTCCTGCTATTCTAATGTGACAGACTGAATGCACCGTTGAACAAAAGCAATGAGGTACAGAAGCTTAACACTAGGAGCAGACAGAAAAATGCTTGAAATGTAGTTTCTTTTAGCTTTCTTTGAGGAGGGAGATTTGCATAACAATTGAAGCTTGTTGGACACAGTGATGCATCCTAGTTTTTCACCAATTGCCGAGCAATAAATAGCATTAGGCATTTCTGGGCTAATTTGTTGACCAATAGCTAGAAATTATGATTGACTATTAGTTTTCAGCCTGCACTGCAGACTTGAAGAATTAAACAAGGTCATTCCCATAGCATTCTCATTATTTAAGGAATCAAGACTTCAAGCCTGATTTCATTTTAATTGTAGGATCACAAGACTTCATTCCATTTGTCTGGAATGCCCCAGAGTTTCTATTATATTCTGTAATTGTTTTTATTTGTTGTGGTCTCTAGTCTTTGATTGAATTAAAATTCATTTGATTTTGAATTCATCCTTAAACTGATCCTTAAAATGTATTACTTAACTTTGGTATGATGCTTTCAAAAACTCCTCACAATCAATGATGCCAATAAGTGCTTCCTAAACTGGTCTGCATTTTAGATTATACTCAACTGAAAAGCTCTAGACCAAGGGTATCAAACTCATGATGTAACGGCGTCGTCACATGACAAATCGGGACTTTCCCCCCCTTCGCTAAACCCGGGATGGGCGTGGCTAGCGCATGATGCATCTGGCGCACGGCTCTAGATGGAAACATGGTAAAGAACACTTTTATAAGGCAATTAGCATTAATTAGCTTATTCCAAAAAAGTACCTATAGGCTGGCAGCCACAGCTTGATCATTTGTTTGTTTGTTTTGTTTGTTTTTATTGGATTTATATGCCGCCCTTCTCCCAAAGGACTCAGGGTGGCGTACAACATTAAAAAGCACACATCCCGAAAGTTAAAAAGAAATTAAATATATATCCAAAAAAACAAATCGAATTTATAGAACAATACATTTAAAAATGAGTTAAAATTAACAAGCCAGGCCGGCTTGCTGGAAAAGCCAACTTTTTAGGGCGCGTCGGAAGGACCGGAGGTCAAGGATTATGCAAAGCTCCGGGGGCAGCTCATTCCAGAGGGAAGGCGCTCCCAGGCTCTCCCCCTGGGGGTCTCCAGCCGACACTGTCTGGCCGACGGCACCCTGAGGAGGCCAACTCTGTGGGATTGTATTGGACGGTGGGAGGCTACTGGTGGCAGTAGGTGGTCTCGCAGGTACCCTGGGCCTAAGCCATGGAGCGCTTTAAAGGTCATAATTAATACCTTGAATCGCACCCGGAAAACAACCGGCAACCAGTGCAGGCCGCCTAAAAGGGGTGTAACATGGGATCACCTAGGTACCCCCATGACAACCCGCGCGGCCGCATTCTGGACCAGCTGAAGCCTCTGGGTGCTCCTCAAGGGCAGCCCCATGTAGAGAGCATTGCAGTAGTCCAGGCGAGAAAGGATGAGGGCATGAGTGACTGTGCACAGAGCATCCCGATCCAGGAAGGGGTGCAACTGACGTACCAGGCGAACCTGGTAAAAGCCCCCCCTGGTCACGGCTGTCAGGTGTTCTTCTAAACTAAGCCGTGTATCCAGGAGGACTCCCAGATTGCGAGCCTTCTCTGAGGGGGCTAAAATTTCTCCCCCTAACACCAAAGATGGAACAAGGTGTACAAATCGGGATGACAGAAACCACAGCCACTCAGTCTTGGAGGGATTGAGCTTGAGCCTGTTCCTCCCCATCCAGATCCGCACAGCCTCCAGGCATTGGGACATCACATCGAGGGCATCGTTTAGGTGGTTTGGGGTAGAGATGAAAAGTTGGGTATCATCAGCATATTGATGATACCATACCCCAAAACCATGGATGATCTCGCCCAGTGGTTTCACATATATGTTGAACAGGAGGGGTGAGAGAACTGACCCCTGGGGCACCCACAAGTGACGCACCCGTGGGTCGATCTCTGCCCTCCAGTCAACACAAACTGTGACCGATCCGACAGGTAGGAGGAGAACCACCGTAAAACGGTGCCCCCCACTCCCAACCCCCCGAGTCGTCGCAGTAGGATACCATGGTCGATGGTATCGAAAGCTGCTGAGAGGTCTAATAGGACCAGGACAGAGGAGCAGCCCCTGTCCCGGGTCCACCAGAGATCATCTACCAACGCGACCAATGCTGTCTCCATGCTGTACCCGGGCCTGAAACCCGACTGAAATGGAATCAGGTAGACAGCTTCATCCAGGTACTGGGGAAGTTGACGTGCTACCACACTCTCGACAAACTTTGCTACAAAGCGAAGGTTGGAGACCGGACGATAGTTGGCTAAAGAAGCTGGGTCCAGGGAAGGCTTCTTAAGGAGGGGCCTCACCACCGCCTCGTTCAAGACGGTGGGAAAGAACCCCTCTCTCAATGAAGCGTTGGTAATCGCCTGGAGCCAGCCTCGTGTCACCTCCCGGGAAGCCGAAACTAACCAAGAGGGACACGGGTCCAGCACACAAGTGGCAGCACTGAGTCTCCCCATAATCCTGTCCATGCCTTTGGGAGTCACAGGGTCAAACTCATCGCAGATTGTCTCCTCAAGATTCATCCCCGTCGGCTCGCCCGAATCTACCTAGTCAGAGTCCAAGCCTGTCCGGATCTGAGCGATTTTATCCTGCAGATACTGAACAAATACTTCAGCCCTACCCTGCAAGGGGTCTTCCCCAGTTCCTTGGTTAAGTAAGGAGCGGGTCACCCTAAACAGGGCGGCTGGGTGGTTATCATGTTTCATGTGAAATATGATATTTAGATCCATTTATTTACTCTGAGGTGGGATAACTTATAAATTAAATTAGTCAATCAATATAATATTGCAAAAGACCAAAAGACAAAAGTTTGGCCTCAAGCCTATACATTTTCCCTAGAAACAATCTGATTAAACCCAGTAGGATTTAGGTAAAGTTAAAGGTAAAGGTAAAGATTCCCCTTGCACATATGTTTTAGTCATTCCTGACTCGGGGGGAGGGGGGCTGTTCATCTCCGTTTCAAAGCCGAAGAGCCAGCGCTGTCTAAAGACATCTCTGTGGTCATATGGCCAGCATGACTAAATGCTGAAGGCGCCCTGAATGCTGTTACCTTCCCACCAAAGGTGGTTCCTATTTTTCTACTTGCATTTTTAGATGCTTTTGAATTGCTAGATTGGCAGAAGCTGGGACAAGTAACGGGAGCTCACTCAGTTACGCGGTACTAGGGATTCGAACTCCCGAACTCCCAACCTTTCTGATTTGACAAGCTCAGAGTCTTAGCCGCTGAGCCACCGCGTCCAGTAGGACTTACTTTTAAGTAAGCATAAAGTATATGGAATTACTAACCTAAATCAGTCTTCAGCTATTTTTCTTAAGATTGTATTTGGTTAATTATTGATCATTCTGATAGTTGCTTCCCCATCCCTTATATTAACTTCTGTGGGATTTGGATTAATCTTTTAAAATGTTAAAAGGGGAGAAATAGAAACTCGTATGCTAAATAACCAACCTATAATAAAGCAGTTTCAATACTTGTTTGCACGTCTTTCTTTTTGAAAGTGCAAGGAATGGCAACTACTAGTATGTCAATTTGATATGCTGTGCAGAAATTTCAGTACAGCAAAATTATACTGAAATGTGGATAAAGGAAAATTCTGAGCTTAAAACCAGATGGCAGTTAAAAACTCCTGGATGCCATGCCAACAGCACCATCTTGTGCTTTTAGTCCATAAGCACAGTTTGCTGCAAATTGTGATATTTTCATTAAACTATTTACAATGACCATAAGCTTCCTTTTCTGATGGTCACTACCGGTTCCGATTCCATTTAAAGTGCATGATGCCTGGAATTTTGTGTGTGCATGCACAAATGAGCATTTGTTTGTATTTGCTTACGCTGAACTGTATTTTCCATTTTAAGGCACATTCACACAATTTAACGTCTTTTGGGAGCTTTTAATCATAGAATTAAATAAGATTTGTGGTTCAGAAATACAGGTGTGACAGAGGGAAGCTGGACACACCTGTCCCTATTCATATACTGCACCGTCAGATACCCCTCCCTCCCCTTTCCCCTCCTCTTTCTTGAGGAGGACCTTTAATCAATTGCTGGCTTTCTGCTATTCCATCAATTATAAGGGAGGGAAACAGCAAGCATTTTGCTCAATATTGTAGGCTAGACCGAAATAAGAAAATCTGGAGGTTCTTCTTCTCCCTGAATGCTCATTTCAGGTCATTGGTTTCCAGCTGCTATTAACAGTGAGCTGAGTCAGTCTGATCAGTTGGTGGTCCTGGAAAATGGAAAGAAGGGAACTCCCAGCAAAGGTACCATTTGGAAGGTGACTGAAGATAGATTTACCAAGTTGGTTTTTTTCATTTGTTAGATTTGAAGTTTTTATCTCTGCAGCACCCACCCTGTGAGATTGGGCTAAGAGAGTGATTAGTTCAAAGTCATCTACCTTCCATGATTATGGCTGTATTTGAATTAGGATTCCCCTAAACCAGGGGTCTCAAACGGAATTTCTTCAAGGGCTGGATCAGCATGGTAGTTGTCCTCTGGGGAGTGGCGTGATGGGACAAATGGCCTCCTGCAGCATTCTGCTGGCCAAAAGGGGGGCCAGGGTGGGTGGGCAGGGGCTCCCATGCCTTAGTTTAGCCTGTAGAGGTACCATGGGTCAGTTCTTTGCTATTTCCAGGCCGGCCATGAGGGCCAGATCTAAGCATCCTGTGGGCCGGATTCGGCCTGTGGGCCTTGAGTTTGACATCCCTGCCCTAAACCAAGCCCAATTTGTAATCACTGTAACAGTTACAGGTATGAAGGACTTTCCCCCCCTTGCTTTAGTTTTTAAAATGATTCTCACTTTGCCACTTAATGTAAGAAGACCATCTTAATTATTGTCTCCTTGACTTTGACTTTGAGGAGACAAAGAAATACACATGCACAGCAATAGGATGTGATTAAATCTAAAATTGAAAATGATACATTTATCCTAAATCTGTGAACCACAATCTAATCTACCCTTCCCCTTAGGGTTTATATAATATTTAATATATAATATTAAAAATATAATATTTTTCCAATTGAAAAATACTGAAAGTAGGCTTCCGGTTCCGGCTGCTGATCGCGACAGGCAGGCTCTGCTCGCCCCGCACTCTTCTGGGGGGCTCCTCATCATCTGGGGGGCACAGGACGCCCTGTAGAGGCTCCTGCCGAAGGGGCGGCGTAGCGGGGGATCCCCTGAGTCGGTGGCGGCCGGGGGGGCCCGCATCGCCCTACGCACTGGGAGGCATGATGGGGAGACGCTGCGGCGTCTTCGTGAGGAGGCAGCTGGAAGAGCACAGGAGGGCGCGGTTGCTGTGTGGTGAGGTGGAAACTTCCCCCCGTTCCCTTGCTTGCTCGAAAAGGAAAAAAAATTGCCAGCCGTTTCTAGAGTTACTTTCAACTTGGCTTGGAGAAGCGTGACTGGAGGGAGGGGGATTCCCCCCCTCGGACAGGCGGCTTTAAACAGTTTTACTCTCTGCCCTAGAGGAGGAGGGAGGGAGCCATGCAATGAAATCACGCTCATGACAAAGGCATATTTTGGACTGTAACTTTGTAAATGAGGGGATGATCTGAAAACTTTGAAAACTTTATGTTATGCCCTTCGACTCCGGAGCTGGCAGGGCAAGATGGCATACTTCCGTCATCCCTACAGACACTGAAATTTGACTCCACCCATAGGAGCTTCAGGCATCTTGTCTTTGTCTCCGTGCCACTTAGATAAATCTCTTGTCTTATTGGACTCCGCTTCGAACAAAGGATTTTATTACTCTATTGCCAGAAGTTGAAACCAGAAAAAGCTCCCTTCTGCTTGGACTCCTTGCCTCCTATTCCTCTTGGCGGTCTTCCTTCCCAATTGTTTCCTCTCTGTATTGACTTTCTACTTTTACTCTCACCATAATGTCACCTAAAAGACCACCCCTGGGGAAGCCGGGCTTTGCTGTCTCCGCCCCGACATCCTCAGCGTCCAGTCCCAGTGGACAACAGACCTTAACTTCTTTGTTGCAGCCTAAGCCTTCTGAGACGGACTTTCAGCAGATGTTTCAACAAATCTTAAAGGGACAGGAGGACTTAAAAAGTCAACTAAAAGAGATGAATGAGCAGCTTAAGGAGAACCAAGACCGGGCGATTAAAAATTCACAGAGATTGGATCTTTTGGAGGAGGGGACAGCCGAGATGAGGGGGGAGTTGAAAGGGGTGCAGAAGGGGAACCAAGAGCTTGAGAACCACCAGATAAAAACGGAATTTGAAAGAATGTCCTTTTTCCTTAGGTTTCAAAATGTGGTTGAGGCGGATGATGAAGATTTAAGGGACATCATGACAAACCTTTTGGCTGAATATATGCAAAAAGAAAAACAACAGATGGGGTGGGACTTGGACCTGGTTTATAGAGTAAACTCAGCATATGCTAGAACACATAATGTCCCAAGGGAGGTACACATTACATTTCTTAGAAAGACCACAAGAGATGAGATTCTGAGTGCACAAAGGGGGCAAGCTTTGAAATATCAGGATAGAGAAATAACCATCTTGAAACAGATCCCTAAGAAAGTGAGAGAGAAAAGAAAAAACTATTCGCAATTAGCAAAGAAGTTATACCAGAAAGGGGTCTGGTTCAGATGGTTGATGCCTGAAGGTATGTTAATATTCTAGGAGGATACAAGAATTAGAATCAACACAACCGCAGAGGCTCAGGCCTTTATGGAAAAAAATTAAGTACTCCTAGATAAATCCGATGACCCTATACCAGACTTACAGGACACGGGAGGGGCCAGAGCCCTGCTGGCGGGGGGAGAAGGGGCAATACCAAGAAAACTCAGATCACAAAAATGAGAAAGAAAATATGCTTGATATAAATTGATTGAAATTATTATTTGAATTCATATGCTGACAAAATATTACTATTTAGCATTAAACTAACTTATGTATAAATGAAAATCATGAGCACGGGGGGACGGGACACCTCCTACATATTGTGACTGCCAAAATTTCTAACCTATTCCACTACCCCTTTCCTTTTTATTTTTTTAAAAACCAATAAAATTTTGTTTGAAAAAAATAATAATACTGAAAGTAGATCAGGATATTTGTATGGCCTTTTTCATTAGGCAAAATATGTTTTTTTCCCCAATTAGGCAGAAAGTATGTAGTTGATAAGTGTCAAAAAAATCAGAAGTACAGTATTTTTAAGCAAAAGATCCTTGCTGTAATTGGAACATTCTTCACTCAGTTTTCCAACAATAGAATGGTTCTCATATCTTTTCTCTGACCAAAATGAGCTCATTGTTCAAGTATTGCTTTTTCCTAAAATAGCAGCATTTAGGCATAACAATATACTTCTTTTCAGGGTTTATTACAAATAATACCATTTTTCTCTTCCACGTTATTTTTGTGACAACTAAAGAAAACCGAAATCATTGGAAAGTTATGTTTATGAAAGGTACCATTTTCCTGACACCATATGGGGCATTATCTTTCAGTGGTAAGAAGCAAATTTATAATAGAAGTGGTGTTAATGCATTAATAAACTCTTCCAACTCCAAAACAGGCAAATAATATATCAACTGATATTAAATAAATAAATTTAATGATTGTTTCCCCTCTGTTCCAGTCCATTACTTTAAACATTTATTTATAAAACAGTAGTAACATTTCAGAATCAGAGCACAGTGCATTTTTCTTTTCCTTTTTCTTAAAGTAATTTTTTTAACAACAACAAAAAGTATGATTAATTCTCATATAAGGATTCCCCCCTCCCAGTTCTCAAAGTGAAAAAAATATTCTCTCTGCTCCAGTTAGGATCTACACACAATATGCATGTCATCCATTTATATTAAACCCTTGTGATTTCTAACACAACAACAGTATATACTCAAAGTATATACTTCCTTATGGTGGATGCTAGCCTAGTGCTATTGAAAGAGAACATACAAATCTTTGACCTAGGTTTCAGTGTTTTGTTTCACAAATTATATCATTTATATGACTTGTACAAGGAGGAGTTACAAACAGTTTTTAATCCTGAGGAAAACAAGTGCTTTAAGGCTTTCTGAGCAACGAATCTTGGAAATCAGTGATACACACTGCACAATACATGTCTACATAATTACATAATGTATCTGCAGAAGCACCTCATAACTTCTATGTACTACTAAAGCTGTTGCGTCTGTTTGTATGTAACTTCCAATAGGGCAAAATTGGGAAATATAGGACCACAATTATTTAACCAAGGTAATTCAAATGGGTTAACTTACAGAATGCCAGGACTCATGACTACTGTTGGAATGAAATTTGGGGAACTTGTGGCTGCTTCAGTGACACTATCCTTCTGACCAGACTTGGCAGAAACTTGTAAATTGTATGGCACAAGGGAAGATGAGAGGGCTGGATCCCCACCTTCTTTCCCACTTCCCTCTAATCTCTGCACCCAATTAGCTGGTGGCAAGGACCAACAAGCAAGTGGCAATTGGCTGCTTTGGAACCCAGGCTAACCTTTGAACTTTCTTAATAGGAGTTGGCAGCAAAGGAAAGAGGAGGGAGTGATTTGGATGATGTTGGCAAGGTAAGGCTGACTGGGAGGCACTGGCAATCAACAAGGGAGCCCTCTTCCTCCCTGGAAGGAGGGGACCCTTGGGGATGTGCTGGGATGGGGATCAGAGGTGCAGGTTTCCTCTTGGTCTGCAACTCCTTTTGTTATCCCTCACCCCCAGCAAAGTGGCAGGCAATTCTGAGGGTCAGCCAAGGAGGAGGAGGAGTGATTTCCAGCTTCCCACAACAGCAGTGGAGAAACTGGCAGGAAGTTGGAAATCTCTCCTGTTTCCTCTGCTTTTCTGCCCATACTGGTCATATTGTTTCTCTGTTTAGGTAAGCAAGTAACTCTGAAAGGATGACTCAATGCATCATGAAATAGTAAAATGGAATATTTGCAGAAATCCCAAACTACTTTCAATGAGTTATTCATTTTTCTTATTCAGTTTTTTTAAAATACTGTTTGATATGAATTAGAAGTACAACAATATATCTTTTAGTACATTCCTTGTTTGAAAAAATATTCCACTACAAATTCACACACTCAGTGTTGTTTATGATGATTGAAGTGACTGAAATAGGCATTAGGTTATTACATAACACTAATTCTAATCTTCTGTTATACTGCGTAAATTAATTTACTTTCATAGGCAGTGGGTACAAGGCTCCAAGGATGTCCTACACTGTACATAAGCATGAAACGGATCCATCCAATTTGCCATGCATGTTGTAATAAAAATGGCACCGTCTATTTCCTCTCTAGCTCAAGATTACACACAAACACAGCCTCTCAGAGGATCTACAGTGAATTTATAGAATAACCATAATCCTTCCATGGGCACTTCATATAAATGTATAGCAGAATTTCTATGAGATATATTTTTAAATTCCTGATTCTGTGAGCGCACAATGGAACACAGAGATCCTGCTACTGAAAGTCTAGAATGGCATCTAGTTATCCTTTTTTAATGATTCCATGAATGATAAAATACATATATAAATGTAATACTCTACCACTGGAAGTTTTCAAGAAGAGACTGAAATGGTATAGAGTCTCCTGCTTAAACAGTGGGTTGGGCTAGAAAATCTCAACTGTCCCTTCCAACTCTGTTATTCTGATTCTGATATTTCCTTATACAATAATGAACTTCCAATTGTGCCACCGATATCATGTTGCAAAACAATCTAAAATTAAATTGGATTTAGTGACACAGGACTGAATAAGTATCTTCATATATGACTAACATCATTACTAGTCCAACCTCTGAATTGCTTCCTAAAGTCTTCCTTAATAGAAAGGTGAAGTAGTAGTCCTGTGCAGCCCTTTGTGCTATACTACAATGTTTTCATTTCTTTGGAGGCTATATAATTTTTCTGCTGCACTTATGTACTAAGCTAACTATCTAGCTCTCCATCCATCCCTAAAAGACTAAAGATATATATTTAGATGATAATGCACATGTTGGAGATACAGAGCAGGGAGTGTACAAATTCCAGAGAATAAAATAATAATAAACTGAATAGTTGGATAAAAATGCCAAATCCAGTGGATATATTTGGCTGTGTGATCAATCATCATCATCATAATAAAAAAGGCTTTTTCTTTTTAAAAAAAAAAAACACCTTGGTTTTCCTAGTATACTGTTCCATCTTGAATCAAATTATCCACTCTCTTTATTTCTATTAAATGCAGATCAACACATCCTCACTATTATGAAAGAAAAGAATTGCAACAGTTGCAATAATGACAAAAAAAAAAGTCAGTGAGAAATTTTTAACTGGAAAAAAGTATACTAAAAAGCTACAAATACCACATTCTAGGAGACAGAATACACTGAGATTGTTAGACTAGGGGTTTTTCTAGGAACAAATCCATACAGTATCTTGTTTGGGTGCAAGGATAGCATTAGCCCAATAAGGGACACCAGTGTAAGAAACCAAAAAAATATAGATCAGGATTATTTTTATTGCCAGCCAGACCTTTTATAGCTGAATCTTGCAAGTCTGAATGTGTTTCCTCTCCCTCACTTTATCTTCAGGTGAACTAATGAGGATCTTGTCTGAGATACTTTCTCAAGTTATTTTCTTGGCCCGAGCTCAAGTCCCTCTTTGTAGCAGTTCTTCCCCCCTCCTTCTCTCCAACACCTCTACATTCCTTATGGCCTCTACTAATCATTAATAATTCCAACAGTGCTAGCTCAAAGTTATATAGTAGCCCAAGATTGCATTGATGGATGGTATCTCCTGCTATTAACGTAAAGATTTGCATTTTCAAGGTAACTGGGAAGGAGGAATAATATTGGTGACTCCTAAGCTTTGGCATCCTTGGGTAGTACCTACTTTGCCTTAACCTAAAGCCATTCCTGTTCCTATAGAACACGTCCATATGTCACTTTCTGGGTTTCACTGTTCACCTGAAGGTGAAGCAACATGAAGATGATTTTAGCTACTCCATTCGGAAGATGATGTTTTCCATTCTATTTTGCTTCTGGATACTATGTGCAAGTTATATAAGATACATGATGCACACAACATCTTAGAAGTGCAACTGAAATGATCCTCCACTTGTATTTCTGTAGTCTGCCTGCCTGGGAAGGAATTCTGTTTCCAGTGACTTTTGGTCTTAAGAGACCTGGCTTCTAACATACTGTTAGTTGGATAATATGCAGCTCCTATACCAATTCCTACAACAAAATACCTTTCTCAAAGTTTAAGGTTTCAACAGCACAGGCCCAGTAGTTGCGTACTCTGGGCAATCACTCGATGTTAGCCAAGCACTACAAAAATTATTTACTATTGTCATCTAGTGGTTGATAGTTGAACCATCCATCCATAATTGCAAGAATTACAGAAATGTTCATTCAGTCAAGAGTGTGCTGAAAAAGAGGGGGGAAAGGGGGAAAATCAGCACATGGAGTAATCAGAATATCATGCATGCCAAGTGGAGGATGTTTCTCATTTGATGAAAATGGTCAGGGCTGGAATATCAGAGCCATCAATCACAGCCTTTAGAACAAACTGATGTATTTCAGCATGTATTGCTACAAATGAAAGGGCAAAGCAGCGGTATGGATGTGGCCTAGATCTCACCTGCTTTGATTTATACTGGATCTCCAGTCCTACTATCTGCTACAAGAGAAATTTATTTGAAAACAGTGGTAATCTGGGTTCTTATGCATGTATCCTTTATGTTTTACTACTGAGCTATGACTGCTCTACTTTAATTCTTTCAATAATCATATTAAGTGGACTTTAGACTTAAAGTATACATTCATCTATGTTTCTCCACAGCCCTAAATTTAGAAACAAAGTAATAGGACTTTAAATCATACAAGCTGGAAGCTTGTATGGAACAGAATAGACTAACAAACTTAATATAAATCAAATAATATCACTTGATACTTCTCAAACACAAAAATACTACCAAACTATCAGACCACCCACTCCTTCCACTGAAAAGCAAAAACCAACAAAAAGAGAAGTAAAATCTAGTTCAAATTAGGAAAACAATTTGCCCAGTCTCTTGGATGACTGGTGGCAGTAAAAGCTGTTCAAATGCCTCCAGATGCTCATACATTTCTATTCCTGTATGGCCATTAAGTTGTCAAGGATTGATAACCAAAAAAGATTCAGAAAAAGCAGTGGAGAGGCCCAAGCCAAATTTTAGGTAAAAGCTATCAAGGTCTAACAAAGTGCAAGTCATTAATTAAGGCTGTTGTATCCCAGCCTTAATTGAAACTGAAAACATTAAATAGGTTTTGTGAACGTTATTACAATCTCTTCCTTTCTCAAAGGATTAAAAATCACCATCCATCATTACTCAGAGTTAACTACTGACACCCCCCACTCCATTAAAGAGCATATTGAGTGTTCCTGTTCAATAAAAAAAGAACTCCAGTATGAAAGCACACCTGAAGAAGACATTCAGGCTGGCCTGTTGATAATAGATCAAAAGGTGGGAACAGACGCAGTCGACCTTAAGTTATTTATTAGACATTCAAATGCCAAATCTTGATTAAAGCTGCTTGTCAAAAAGGGCACAGCGCTACCTGGATGTCCAGGGTGGTTCATAATCATATTGTTTGGAAAATATTCTAACTGGCTTTGTGGGGCTGGAGTATGAAGAGCACAGGGCACAGGAGAAGTCTGCAGGAATCAGACTGACCATATTCATCGTTCAGTCATAGAAGATGAGGACAGATTGTGTTCACTTTTGGCAAATCAAGGCAGAGGAAAAAGTGAGGGATTAACGTTTCAAGAACTATGGACAAACCTTTGTGCTAAGGGTTCTCCCATTCCCACCAGAACACAAACCGTCTCTGATTCAGGATCCATTTCTTATTAGCCTCATAAGTCTTTGAGGAATTCTAAACAGATAAGTCAAATGAAGAATTTTCACTTCACAAATAAACAATATTGAATTCCTAATCTGCTTGGAGGGCTTCTGTTCACAGCATATCAGTGTCTTCCACGCTGAAGCTGCTTCTCCGACTGCTGGCCTTTGAAGCCTCTGGGGACACCGTGGAAAACAGGGGGTCAGAAGCCACAGGAAGCATAGTATCCTCCATTAGCATCAAGTCTAACTCCTTCTTGGACAAGGAGGGGAAAGAGACATTTTGGCTAGGATCCAGCGGGTCATGGAAACCTCTACAAGTGTCGTCAAAGCTCAGGCTGTGGGTAAAGTCCAGCTGATGATAAGGAGACTGAGGAGGAGGAGGAGGAGCAAAGTGAGACAGGTGCTGAGCTTCCTGTTCAGCTTGCAGTTGTGATTGTTGTAAGAGCTCTGCTGTCCCCTCCTCTCCAGAAGTTTCTTGCTTCACCATATGCTGAGCTAGTTCAGCCATGTTCGTGCCAGAAGGTGAAGCGGTTGGTAACCCATGGACTCGAGCTTGCATCTCCAGTTCCTTGAGAACAAAACACCAAAACAAAGAATTCTTACAAAAGAAAAGCATAGAATATATCATCACAGCCACCCCGACACTCTGCTCTGTTCTACTATGAATATACAACAGTGTGCAATAAATAATAACACTTATGATTCATGCTTGGGGATCTTCTACACTGGGTAGGTATAGTATGATCAATAAATAACAGTCTTTACTTCCGTATGGCAAATGCAAATTTTACAATATATACAGCTACATTATTTTCCCCATTTCTTTTTATTTTTCCAATCTAACAAAAAATTGAAAATAATTTATGTCAAGCGTCCAAGACTCAGTCTGTCAGCAGGGTAACTCTCCAAAACCAGAATGGGACACGGTCAAATTCAGTACAGAGAGTGAAGCGGAAAGATGAAAGACTTACGTTCAAAATGTCAAATCTAGGTTATGGCTGTGGAGGGAAGTCCAAAGAAAAACCCTAATGCTTCCTTATGGAAGAGACAGTTGGGCAGTAATCAAGAACGTTGCCAATTTTTCCATTTTTAAGTCTCCCTCCCTTCTGATCACATGAACTAGAGTGGAGGTGCTGGGAAGGAGCTGGGAAGAAAATTCAGAAGCCATGCTTTGTATCTCTTCCTTACTGGTTTCATTTTGCATTTGGATTTATAAATGCTCTAAGTAATCATTTAAATGTTTTCCTACACCAAGTAGAGTAAAACAAGGATAGGCAACTTCCTAAATTCAGAAACCATAACTAACTTCCCAACAAGTGAAAGCACCAAAAGTGGAATAGCTGGTATATTTATCAGCCATTTTTGGGTGTTTTTCTTAATTTTTAATGTTAACTCTAAGTGGCAAATTGTCCCATTTCCAGTCTTCCATTCAGTTTTGCAGTCTTCCACACAATCTCCACCTACTTGATGATTCAAGAGGCACAGTTTAATCGTGCAATTTCAAACTATTTGGGGTGGGTGTGGTGAAAGTAATTTGTCTTCCAGAGCATCTCAATTCTATTTCCACTGTTATTTTTGAAAACAAAGCAAAAGTGCTCCTACTTTTTAGCAGCAAAATCAGATGCTAGGGAACTGAAAATAGGGCACTTGGAACCATGGCCAAGGACTTGAAGTTCAGGATAGAAAAAGAAAATGAAAATGAAGCATTTCTATAAACTGTTTTCCCACATCTTGGATGCCACATCACCATGTGAGAACAATGTTGTATTGAAAAAAAAGCATGGTATGACTTTCACACAATCACTGAATTCCATCAGTGAACACACAGAAATGACTATTACTGTAAGAATTGGGTTTGTAGCCCATGTTTTGAATCTCTTCTATGTTTTTCCCTAGCATGACAACACGAAGCAAGATTTTCAAATAGTAAAGGTAAAGGTTCCCCTTGCACATACGTGCTAGTTGTTCCCAACTCTAGGGGGTGGTGCTCATCTCAGTTTCAAAGTCGAAGAGACAGCGCTGTCCAAAAAAGTCTCCGTGGTCATGTGGCCGGCAGGACTAAACACCAAAGGTGCACGGAACGCTGTTACCTTCCCACCAAAGGTGGTCCCTATTTTTCTACTTGCATTTTTTACATGCTTTCGAACTGCTAGGTTGGCAGAAGCTGGGACAAGTAATGGGAGCTCACTCCGCTACACGGCACTAGGGATTCGAACCGCTGAACTGCCAACCTTCTGATCAACAATCTCACCATCTTAGCCACTGAGCCACCTTGTCCCTTGATTCAAATAGTAGAATTAAGCTAATCTATTTTCAGTGAGATAATTAAAGAAAGCAGTTTCTATAAGCACATAAAAATGCCACAGGCAGTAAAAAGTACAAGATATGGGGGTTTACCTGTATACGAAGCCAAAGCTGCTTGTTAGCCATTTCCAGACGCCGAGAATGATTCTCAAGATCTCGTGATCTCTGCAAATCTTTCTGCATCCTTCTGATATAATCAACAGAGGCTTTCAGGATTGTCCCTTTGTTCCAGCGCACATCTCTGGAACAAAGCATAGGGAAAAAAAACTGTTGCCATTCCAAAAGATTACTTCCAGAGTTAGAAAAACTCTTGCTCATTATCTGTTTAATTTTTTTCGTTGAGATTTTCAAACAAATGGACATAGCGGCCAGTAATTCAAGACACTATATAGAATTTATTACACTTTCTATGGCCAAACGACTTGACTTCTCTAGATCAGATGTGCCACCTCCGCAATTGCTGGACTTTTAAGCTGCTTTATCAGCTTGGGTGGATGAAGCAATCTCTCAGAAAACAAAGCAAGACTGGTACCAAAAAATGTATCCAATTGTAATACAGTTTGTAGACGTCATATGGAACTCATAGGAACCAATAAACAATGTCATAGCATTAACATTCCCAGGAGAAATTAAGCTGTGCCAATAACCAGCCATATTGCATGTTTATATGAGTTACAGAACATATTTTTTCTCCATCAGAAGGGATGAAGCATCTACGTCTTGCATGATATGCACAAAGCAACTAGATAGCACTCATGGAAGCTAAATATATATATTTTAAAAATTGCCTGTTGCAGCTGGATATTTTGTAAAAATAATCAGTGGTGTGTACCACCTGCAAGTTTTGCCATAGCATTATTGACTACATTATTTTTCTATTTCAACATGGCTTTCTTTTTCTAGAGTGCCAGATAATTTTTAAATGTCTTTTCCAACATTACCAATTAGTACAGATTCAACTCTTCTCTGGCTATCAGGTTTTTGCTCAAAAACACTCTTTCCTCACCCAGCCTCTCCAGATGTGTTGGGATTACAACTCCAGGGTTTCCACCCGGTGTGCATTTTTGCAATCACAGTTCCTCTTTCTGGCTACAAACACTAGGGGTTGGCAAATGGCACAATCCATCCTGACCAAAGCAGGGTCATGTCACATAAATTGTGAAAAACTAATTGGTTTACTTCACTGCAGCAATCAGTTCTTTTGTTTTATACATATTTTAAAAATCTAAAAATAGCCACTGCAACTGCCTACCAAAGCTTGATGGTCTGTTTTCAAAAGTCAGTCCTGACACATAAACAAATCCCATTCAGCGGAGCACATAAAGATTATATTCAAAATTTTGAGTATAATATTACAGTGAAGAAATTAAACAAAGTTGTTTCATTCAGCTAATACATGATAGGACTTATGTATGTGCAGGACTAATGTTCTTCTAATGTAAAATTCATATGAGGTGTCATCTTGATCACATGCTATCTTTAACCAAACCCTCTTGTTGAAATCTGAATGTAGCCTGTTGTGTTAGTTTGTTTATAAGCTTTCCATAGCAAAGAGCTCTGGTGTGTGAAATATAAAGGAGCAGCTTTCACTCCTCACTCAGCCAATGGCTATTTAAGGGAGCATAACACTGGTGCTCCTTTCTGATGCTATTCTTATACCGCCTTGCTCCCTTGGTGCTATTTTGGCATTTTACAGCATTGTTACTCAGAATTCATTCTATCTAGGCTCAGTGCAAAGGCTTATACCTCACTACAAAATGGGGGCGGGGGGATTCAAATCACAGGGTGTGTAGGCATGAGGGAAAAACAAATTAGCCATATCTGTGGTTTCCTTTAAAATGGCTTTTCTGTTGCATTTTGTTTCTCTCCAACGGCAGCTATTCAGTACAGAGCTAACTGGAGTAAAACAGATTTAGAAACAGAGTATTTCAGGGATGTTTTTTTCCTGGAAGAAAGAGTAGATGCAAGGTAGAAGGTCAGCCTTCCCACTTATATTATCTCCCAGAGGTATTGACAGGGACAATAAAAAGGCAATGATTTGATTTGGATAATTTTTCATTTGAAATTTAAAGAAGTTTGGTGTGCTTTTTAAGAGGCAGAAATAAAATATAGTTTTCAACACGGCAGATATGGGAAAATAATTTCTTATCTAACTTTTCTCAAGGCAACCAGAGTTTGACTCTTGTCTCTCTTTAAGGGGGAACAGGAAAATACGAACCATTGACTAGAACTTACAGATCACTAGCTTTTGGAATCAGCATCCCTAATTCCTTAATACGATCATTAATGTTGAATCTTCGTCTTCTTTCAACTTAGAACAGAAAGAGAGAGGAAAAAAATCCTGTATGAGATATTAAACATTATAAAAAATATCAGCTTTGTTAATCAAAAAACAAGTATAAAGAGGGTAAAGTAAATAGCGAGATATTGCTTATTTTAAGAAAAATACAAAATATTTGAGCAATGGGCAACCAATGACAGAAGGAGAATAACTCTGGTTTGAAGGGCCAGGCCTATACTGATGAATATCCTTAGAAAATATTAAATTCCTCCTTTTGCATTACTCCAATTACTCCTAAATTTCTCCCTTTGCATTAACCCAATACAGGAACAACAGTTAATCCATCTGGATGCTCACACAACAAAGCAGTTCCAATACAACCTACCATTTCTGCCTTTGTTGGACAGATCTTATCTGACTATTATAATCCATTTCCTGTAGATTACCGCATTGAGCTTCCTATGAAAATACAAGGCAATACAGAAATTGCAATGGGTCCGAACCATGGTGGCTAGGCTTATATCAAATACCTCCTGATGGGACCATGAAACAGCCAATTCTGACAGGTTCTGGAGAACCCATAGTAGAAATTTTGAGAGTGGGATGGGAATGGGAATTTTGTAGTATCCTTCCCCTGCCACGCCCACAGAACCAATAGTAAAAAAAATTAAATCCCACCACTGTTTAAGATTTAGGGGTGGTAATAATAATTTGTAGTAAGAAAATTCCTACAATAGCACTAATTTCCATCAGACTTCCTAATAAAATCATGTTGTTTGTTATACATTTATTTCTTTAATTCATCCTTTCTTTTAATCTCTTATAAAATCACCTATATTTTCTTTTGTCCCGTCCCCCTCACCAATAAAATAGTCTGTAATAATGGGTTTTCTTGTATCCCAAGTTGTTCTTAAGTCTGTGCTTTTAAGTTATTCTCAAAAAAACCCTTCATTTTCTTTTTAGTCTTTGATTGTCCAGTTCTTCTGTAACAATATCTCATTAATATCCATCTAAAAATTGCATGTTTCCTTTTGAGAATAATATTCACTGGGTTGTGATTAGAAAAAGTATTTAATAGAATAGGTGGCCAGATTTTTCAAAATCCATATCATATCTATTCTTGAAAACAATAATAGTGGTACCTTTTTGAAAAATAAGTGTACAGTAATTGCATTTTTTTCTCCATATGTCAGCCAAAGTTAAATTGTCCATCAAATTGAAAGTCTTTGGTAATTTTGAGTATTTGTCTTTGTTTCTAATGTGGATTTCTAATAAGCAAATTATGGCTTATTTTAACTTTTTTCAAGTAATTAAATTTTAGCTTGGGGGAGCATTTATATTCAATGTTAAACATCTATATTCCATGATCAATCAAATAACTTAGAAAAGTCTGTGCTTGTAGCAACCACTTTTTCAACATCTGTCACATCTGTGATTTTTAATCATTTTTTTTCAGTGTTCTCCATAATTTTATTTTGAACCTCTTTGCTTTAAATTTCTTCCAAAATTCTCTTCCTCTTTGAGCAACATAGAATCAAAAGTTGAAGATCCCACTCCATTCCAACAGTCTGCTTCCTTTCTGCCTTGATTCAAGAAGTATTTAAAAATTAATATGCACACTGCATTCTGTTGTCCATCTCTATTTTCAGTCTCTTTTCTGGGTTTTATGATACAACACATTGATACGTTTTTTGATAAGCCATTGTGTTTAATGATTTATGCTGTTTCATGTATTTTCCTTTGTATTTCAGTTATCAGAGTTGATTGAACTTCTGAGTAGAATACATGTATATATGATGTTTTATGATAGACATCATTCCAAATGAGGCATTTTCTGCATATTCTAATACTGGATTCTCTTTTTAAATGATTCATGTGTAAAAACGTAGCATTAAGAATAACTTACACACTGAGATAAAAAACATTAAGTATATCCTTTTAACAATATGCAAAAATAACTGTATATTTTTATGATTAAATCATAAAAGCTAAATTACCATTTACAAACAACTTAGATTTTTGATACTACATTTAAATATAATGACAGCTTCTGAGTGATGCCAGCATTGTGCTCTTCAAGACATGTTTAACATTAAGGATCAACTCAAATCTTTAAGAAGATGTTGGATAGCTATTTGTCGGAAACGGTATAGGGTTTCCTGCCTAGGCAGGGGGTTGGACTAGAAGACCTCCAAGGTCCCTTCCAACTCTACTATTGTATTGTATTGTATTAAATCTATCTTTCAACTAATCTTCAACTATCTTTCTAATAAAAGTCATGCTTAAGGGAGGTCATTTCCACCATGTTCCCACAACATAGCATTAAATCTCAGTAATGTCAACCTCACAAAATTTTGGGATAGTCAGGCTCTGCAAATATGTATGCAAACATCTGCAAAAGATGTATCAACACCTTGTGCTAACTGATTTCTAGCTATCTATCCTGAACTCTCTGAGTTTTGAAAACAAAAATGTTTGCTAACAAAAGCCTTAACATCCTTTTAATCAAAATGTTTCATGTGTTAATCTAATTAAAGAGAAAACAAACCAAACCTTAAAAAGAAGCAAGCAGCATACTGAATCATCTGAATAACAGAACTGCAGTGCTTTTTGGTTCTAATACTCATTAGGGTGCACCCTATGTGCTCATTTGGATGCACATGAACAGATAAGGTGAAGTCCGCAGGTTCGTGTGTTTAAGTATAACAAGGATGCAGTACATGAACTCCGGTATAAAAAGAAAGAGTTTTGATATAATAGGGAGAGCGGAAGTGAATGGGGTAGGGGGAGGCCAAGTATTAGCAAAAGGAACGGAAGTACCTTGAGATATGTAATTTCTGGATATGTGCATTAAATAGTTTATCTGAATCCTGTCTATGCCAGTGTTCGGCACCAAGTGCCGAAACCGGAGCCTGTGCACATTCACACACATGCCGGAAACCAGAAGAGCAGCCGCCTAGTCCACATGTGCATCCCGGGAAGATGAGGCACAAATGAGCAACGTGTGGCTGTTCTTCCAGTTTCTGGTGCTCCCACGCACGTAACCAGCTGGCCAGCGCACCGGAACCCGGAAGAGCAATGGGCAACGGCTCACGTGCCCAGAGAGTTGGCTCTGCATGCCACTTCCGGCATGTGTGCCATAGGTTTGCCATCACAGGTCTATGCTAATTGTGCTCCTTTTTGGTCTGCTGGAAACTTTGTAAATACCAAATATTACAATCTTCTAAAGAAAAACCAAGTAGGGTTTTTGCTATAATCTTTTATTACTGGCTGGTAATATAATAAGGAACCATATCAGAGGTTAGATCACTTCCCCACATATGACCAGAAAAGAAAGAAAGGGTTCTTCATTTAATTCATGGGTAGCAATATACTACAGGGTTTTGTTTTGTTTTTACTATTTTCAACAATTTGTAATCATCTTATCCTCAAACAAGAGGGTGGTTTTTAAATCTTAATTTAATAAAACTACGTGTGACTGCATTTTTCCTGAACAAGGCAGCTATTACATGAATGTATGTATCACGTAAAAACCCCTCCCCTCCCTTGAAGGAAAACAAAACCAAAAAGGACATTTTAAGTGGGGGGAGGGGGGGAAATCTATGAATCAATCAGATAGTGAAGTAAATCAAATGATAAAATTAGTTATACGAAAGCATGGCTTTGCACGGGGTAGTAAATCAGCTCCACGTGCATTCAATGACCATTGAGTGTAGCTGATCTCTTTACATTCTCTGCATCAGAATAATAAATGGTTGATGCTTGTGCATAAAAATACTGTTTCTAAATTATTGACCACAAATTAGATCCACAAAAGGGCTACTGAGATAGAGCAGAATGCATTTCAGCCACATGGTTTTAACCAGCCTCCACTTACTTAGATTATGATTGTCCTTCTTCTGGCGTTCCTTAGCCAAAGCACGGCTCTCAGCATCTAAAGATATCACAACAAGCTGTTACGAAAAGCAGTGGGCCAACCAGGACAAGTTTCATTTTATAAACACATGCATACATGTGTATAAATAGTTTCACTGCTGACCTACAGTCTGAGGCAAAGCAAGCACTAAAAATTGCCCTGGCCATTTAGGCATATACACATTGGCCACACAACCTGCCATGTTACCTGTAAGCTCTCTCTTTTGAGCGAGATCAGCAGGGCAAGAGCTGCTGGTAATGCCCACCACGGAAGGCGTCATCTGGAGGTCACTGTTATAGACATTCATATGGCTGCTGGACAGAGGCAGCTGGAAAACAAAGGAAGGGGGCCAATTGCACATTTATTCTAAGGCAGAAAATAGAGGATAAGAAAGTATCGGCCAATAGAGGACAGGAATATCCTTTTAACACTTCACCACTCTTCCCAACCAGGCATCTCCCATTCATAATATGCAGGTGGCTCAAATATTTACAATGCATGTGTGTCATCTAACAAATGTTATGAAAATAGGTTTTATTATTTTAAAATGTTTGCATTCATAAATATTACTATTGGTCTCCTATAAAACAGTGACACCAAATTAATTATTTGGAAAGAAAGAAAGGAAGGATAGATGCAACTTTATTTCAGTTGCTCTATTCCTTCTCCAATGATCACTTCTTTGCTTAGGAATAAGGGTTTTTTTAAAGGCATACTCACAGTATTGGGCATATGAATTTCTGGATTAAGACACCCCACAGTAGTTGTCAGCTGCATGATATCTTCAATGACATCATCTATCTAAAATAGGGACAAAAAGGCTATCAGACATAATTTTTTTAAATGCATTTTGATGGCGGTTTCAAAAATGTATATAAATTTACAGACATGGAAAATGTAAGATTGATTGATTGATTTGAATAGATGACATTTGATTCCAACTGTCTCAGGGCTGCTCACCCCTAAGAACAGACCCCAAGCATATCTGATGGACTTGCTAAGTCAGGGTCCAAATCAGAGTAGATTTGTTATTGTTTGACCAACTTTATCTGACTGAGGCTTCAGCGGAATCACCCAAACTCCAAGTTCCCTCTGATAGTTTCCTGCAACAGAAGTGTGATGCAAAACACCACCTTTCATTGTGTAACCCCCCACCCATGTTACATAGAGAATCATGTGATTGAATTACAGCTGGACTTTTCCACTGCAGACTACAGGACGAGGGTAAAGAACCTGAGTGCTTCCTAACCACAGCTTTAACCCAGCCTCTTCAACAATTCCTGTATCCCCAAAGAACTTACAAACCTCTCTCTCTGGATTGGAGCTGATATTAAGCATTGCCATTGGACTGTTTGGAGTGCTGTTGCCTGCAGAAGAGGGCATGGCATGGCATGGTCTCACCCCAGGGGAGGCTGAAGGAGGCGGCTTGGGAGAAGGAGCACCAAGTAGCGGTGCAAACTTGTTCCCGTAAGTTTCAGACAGATATTCTTGGACCTTCTTGTCTCTTGACCTTTGGATATGGTATGTGGTAGGATTCTCTAAGAAGGATTGAACCTAAAAAGTATTGGAGAAATAGAAGAGCAATTACATAATTTTCAAATATATATGTCTTCAGAAAGAAACAGGCTGTGTTCATACAAAAACACCCCTCCATAAAATGAGTTATCTATAATATCAGAGCCCCAGACAAATCTGGCAGCGCCAGATTTTCATTTCTTCAAAAATTTGATTTCTGGATTGGAGTGGTTCCAAGGCAGGTGCTATGACACAAAAGGTCACTCTCTCACAGGAGACCCAGAACATGCCTCTGCTGTTGGAGCTAACAGGATGGCTAGGCACAATTGGGAACAGGTGGCCCCATAAATAGCCATGAAGAACTTTCAAGGTAACCATCAGCACCTTGAATTGCACCTGGAAGCATTTAAACATACGCAAATGCTTAATTCAAATGAAGGAACTTGCTCATTTTCCAATCTATTTTTCCAATTGATATAGCAGATATATTGGTAAGCCGTTAAGACTCACTCAATAGTGAAATGGGAGGCATATAAATTTAATAAATAAATAATAAACAGGCAAGCCAGCCAGCCATTCATTTCTTGCAACATAAACAGTTTTAACAGATATTCTATTTGCCTCCCTCATTCTCACGTAACCAAAATTTTATTCATGCGACTGTACCTTTAAGACTTCTCCTGGCACAGATGGTGGTGATTGGAAATGAACTGGTGTGTTGATGGCTGGGGTTGGAGCCATGGGCATTTGTTGCTGCTGTTGCATGTAATGCATCATTGTCTGCTGCTGCATGCGCTCCCGTTGTTCCTCCTGTTGTACTTGCTCTCGCATAAGCTGCATCCGTAAACCAATGCGAGATGCCATGGCTGATATTTGGGATGTGTCAAAGTTTGTTAGGGATACCTAAAGCCCTAAGAAGAAAACAGAAGGGTTGAGGCTCATGGATTTAGCATTAAATTCTAGCTTTCGATCACTTGCATAAGGGATTAAAACTGATCTAACAGCAGCAAACCTCTCAACATTAAGAACCTTCTATAATCAGTCTAGTAGAATAAGTGACTTACAACCTGTTATTTTGCATATCTTTATTTACATCTAGTTCAGCCTTCCCAGCTCTGGATGTGTTAGATCTCAAATTCCCAGAACTCTCAATTAGCAAGCTGAAGGACGCTATTGCTTTTGAAATTGATATAAACTACCCACAACAAATTACAATTTGTTTTCACCAATATTTCCCAAATGTTAAAATACAAAAACACTTGTTCCTTTTCTCACTTTCCTGAGCCTTCGTTGTGTCAGTTTTCAAATTAAGGAGAAAAAGGGAAAACAAAAATATGTACCGTACATATGCTTGATCATATGTATTTTGCATTCATTTGCAAGCTTGTAAACCCTCCTTAATTACTTGCTTTCATTTTAAAAGGAAAGGAGAGGGGGAAGAATTTCAGATTAAAATCAAGTAACAATCTTACTTCCCTCTATAGTAATATCTGTCATGTAGGGATTTTTTTTTAAAAAACCCTATTCATTTCTTCTTTCTGTATCATCTCTGGGCAGGTTACCAAAAGCCCTGGCATGTGACATAAGTAGAATTCAAGAGGCCCATGATAAAAGAATAAGAATATTTGGAAATTCTTTTTAAAAAGTCAAGAAAGAGAGATGACACAGAACAAGTTGCTGATTATCTCCTCCCTAATAATTTGCTTCATATTGCAGTCAGTATTTGCCTATCACAGAATAGTTAAATTTAACATTTAAAAAGTCTAGATTACTATGCTCATGTGATAAATGAGTGATAGAGGATGAGACTCAGTGGCTTAGAAAGTTCACAGAAGAGATGGTGTTTGAGATAGAAACCATTCTTTCTCATGCTTTTCTATGCATATAATGTCTATTCTATGAATATAGTTCAAACATTCATTTCTAATATTCTGGGTAAGCAGTTGGATTTCTTGCCATTCAGTATACATCTCGTGAGTTTTCTATTCATACTAACTCTTATACCTTGCACCAAGCTTTCCTGCACCAATGCTCACTAATGTTATAAGTCTCCCTTACTCTCAAACTCCATAGCCGTTCCTTGTACTGACCTGAGAAAGTGTTTGGAGAATGTCAAGTCAGGGAAGTCTGATTTAAGGTTTAGGCAATCATAATTTGTAGTAAGAAAATTCCTACAATGAATAAGCTTCCTCATGGATTTTTCAGACCTGTTCAACACTTCTAAGAATGAATGCAGCTGCTTATTTGGATTCCTAAATATGCATCCAAGAGTTTACACCCTGCTGGTGAAGCTGATGTCCTTAAAGTGCCTCAACTCTTTCACAAGCTGCCTTCTTCAGTCATGGAGTGTGAAGAGCTTACAAACCCTATCAGGGCAGATTAAGCTGTCATATTTCTTGCTGTCATAACACAGGCAATACATAGCAACTACCATGCAGATGGACAAAGGGTTTATTCACAGGCCAAACACCCTTGTTCAGAAATTGGGAGAAAAAGAAAATGGGCTTTAAACTAAATAAAACTCTCTAGAAAACTATCCCACATCACCAGGGATAGGTTCTCGCTTCTTCTACTGCCGGTTCGCTCAGGGATGTGCTTCAGGTGTGCGCATGCCCAGTAGTAAAAAAAATTGCTTCTGCACATGCGCAGAAGCAAAAAACAAGATGGCCGGACCTACGGCACCGCTGATAGAACCGGTTCAGGGGCGTGGCCGGCCGAGTTACTACCTACTCAGCCAAACCGGTCCAAACTGGTAGGAACCCACCTCTGCACGTCATTTATATAATACCTTTCAATCTTTTCCATTAACTTCTTTCTACAGCCCAATGTCTCTCAAAATAATTAAGACATGTAAAAGACCAGAATAAATACTACCTTAACCAGAGCATCTCAAGATTCTAAACCAGTCCTCAATCTTTTGTGTTGACAGATTTCAAGGGGTATAAAATGGCCAATGTTTAATCTCCTATAGTATAAATAACTCTTTGAATTCTATACTGCATACAGTATTAATCATTGTCATTAAATGGTGTTATATACATAATTGGAAAAGATGGAGAAAAGGGGCTACGCAAATAATCAAAGCAAGAGTAGCACCCGTTAAGAAAAGGCTGACGGAGATATTTTTCAGCTTAAAAAAACAATTAAGATGAGAGACGTGATAGAATGCATAACATTTTGTGTGGTATGGAAGAAAAAGCGTTTTTCTTCTCACTCATGATAACTTAATCCAGGAATGGCTCTAATTGATAGGAGATTCAGAATACTTCATTATTATGTATTTATTTATTTATTTTTACTTCATTTGATTTGAAGTCCATCCAACACCTTAACAACTCTGGATAGCTTACAATTAAAAGAGAAGGAAAAAAATAGAAGAAACCACAACCAACCAGGAAGTTAGCTCAATACCAAAAGAATCAAAATCATAGCAATTCCACAACCATCCTATCCCAAGGCTGGGAGAACAACCAAATGTTTAATAGTTTCTTGATTGTCATTGGGGTGGGAATTATATGGCTCTCCTGGAGCAATGTCATTCTAGAGGGCATCCCATCAAAAAAGGCATGCTTTCTGGGTTCTAGAAAATGTCGTTGTTTAATCAATGGGACCCAAAGCATGCCAACTCAACCGTACCTTACCTGATAAGTGGAAACATTCGGAAACAAGCAGTCCCCCAAGCAGCCAAGCCCTATGCTATGAAGCCCTTAATACCATCTTGAATTATACTCAGAAATCATCCAGTTTGGCTAATGAAATGGTAGCATAAAACAGTGCACTTCATTGCACTGAAAGGAAAGAAAAATTAATGTGCCTTCATTTTTGATGCAACACAAACTTTCATGGCTTACTGTGGTGTTCATTAGATATATATATTTACCTGGAGAAATATCTGGACCTAAAGACATCCAAAAATTCCAAGGGAGTGAAAAAAAGTAAACACCACAGCCAAAAGAACATGAAATGTAAAAATAAATCTTATTTATTTATTTATTTATTATTCATATTTATAGACCACCCCCTCTCCCAAAAGGGACTCGGGGCGGTGTACAGTCACTAAAATGTGTTGTAAAATACATACATAAAACAGTTAAATAATTAAATACGTAGGTGGAGGAGGTTGCAAGACTGTATATAGAATAATAAATATAGTACATTAAAAACTCTAATAACCCAGGAGTTAAAATATTACCCAAAATTACCCATTAAAATATATCCACCGGGAGGTAAAAACTAAGAATGTGCCAGGCCAGCTAATCGAAACAGGTGAGTCTTTAATTTTTGACGGAAGGAACAGAAGTCAGTGGTAGTTCTAATGTCGGGGGGAGGTCATTCCAGAGGGTTGGGCCCATCACAGAGAAGGTCCTACCCCTAGGCGTCGCCCGCCGGCACTGCCTAGTGGACAGCACCAGTAGTAGTCCCTCCCTGTGAGAGCGGATTGGTCGTAGGGATGTGTGCGGGAGGATACGATCCTGCAGGTAACTGGGTCCTGTGCCATGGAGCCAGATATCTACGCATACTTTACAGATATTTTTACTGGTACATAAAAAAACCCGTTTCCCTTTATTTTTATATAAAATAAAATCTCTGCAGGAGATATACAAACTGGAAATATCTTTCTTGTAAAAAATTCTGCTTGTTGCTCACACTACTATTCTTAGAATTTGTCATTCGTTTTTGTTTCAGTCTGTAAAACTATATTGTGAATCAAAATTAGCTATCAGCCATAAAAGAATAATGCTTCAATTGCTAACAGAATGAACAGTGCTTCATTCCTAAATCCAGAGTTTGGCTGAATCCCTATTGACAGATTTGTCTTTAAAATGATCAGAATTAACAATCCAGTAAATTTTCAGGAAAAATATTTGTTCCTTCCAGTAAATTTTCAGGAAAAATATTTTTTTTCCTTCCACTGCTACAATCACAATTGTTCTTTTATTGTTGTATGGTTTGTAATGGAGAGGCGTATGCAGCAACAGCCAAAAAAGCTAATACAATCTTTGGTTGTATAAACAGAGGCGAAGAATCAACATCACATGAAGTATTAGTACCACTTTATAAATTCTTAGTAAGATCTCACCTGGAATTCTACATCCAGTTTTGGTAACCACGTTACAAAAAGATGTTGAGATTTTGGAAAAAGTGCAGAGAAGAGCAACTAAGATGATTAAAGGCGTGGAGACTAAAACATATGAAGAACGGTTGTAGGAACTGGGTATGACTAGTCTAGAGAGGACTAGGGGTGACGTAATAGCAGTATTCCAATGTTTGAGGGCTGCCACAAAGAAGATGGGCGTCAACTTATTTTCTAAAGCACCAGAAAGCAAGACAAGAAACAATGGATGGAAACTAATCAAGGAGAGAAGCAACCTGGAATTAGGATAAACCTCCTAACACTGAGAACAATTAGCAAGTGGAACAGCTTGCCTTCAGAAGTTGTGTATGCTTCATCACTGGAGGTTTTTAAGAGGTTGGACTAGAAGACCTCCAAGGTCCCTTCCAGCACTATTCTAACTGACACTTCCCATGTTATTTATTATAAAAATTACAATCATCAATATTACAGATCAACAATTTACCAGGTTTTTCCCTTTAGGAAATTCCTTTATATCACAAGATCTTGATCAGAGCAAAGGGGGCTGTTTAAAAGACAAGGAGAACTGCAAAACCAAGATAAGTTTTAAATAGCTCTTCTGGCTCTGCTTGGCTTCACCCTATGTAATATTCACCAACTTCTGCTTTCACTCTGACTCACAGGATGGACAGGGAGGGGAGGGGTGGAGAAGATAGGATAGGCGGTCTGAAAACCAGTGTGGTTCAGTCATTAAGGTATGACCCAAGTCTCCCCTTAACCAAGGAAGTCACGGGGTGACTTTTGGTCAATCACCCCAATCTACCACACAGGGCTGCTATTGTGTGAATAAAATGAAGAGTCTTGTGTAAATTGTTCTTGGATTTCTTTTGGAGGAAAGGCAAGAAATAAACAAAATAAATGAATGAATAAACTAGTAGAAACAGAGAAAACAGAAGAAGTCTATGCATGATTACTCAGAAATGTTTTCAGTATTATCAAAACTTTGGTACAGAAATAAAAGAAGGAATTTTAAGATTCAACCAAAATGTAGATGGATAGATTTTAAAAGCTAGAAATTGTCATTGAAATTACAATACAATAGCAGTGTTGGAAGGGACCTTGGAGGTCTTCTAGTCCTGCCTAGGCAGGAAACCCCATACCATTTCAGACAAATGGCTATCCAACATCTTCTTAAAGACTTGCAGTGTTGGGGCATTCACAACTTCTGGAGGCAAGCTGTTCCACTGATTAATTGTTCTGTCAGGAAATTTCTCCTCAGTTCTAAGTTGCTTCTCTCCTTGATTAGTTTCTACCCATTGCTTCTTGTTCTGCTCTCAGGTGCTTTGGAGAATAATTTGACTCCCTCTTCTTTGTGGCAACCCCTGAGATATTGGAACACTGCTATCATGTCTCCCCTAGTCCTTCTAAATTGGCCTTTAAGAAGCTGTACTTTCTTTCACATAATGTTAATACTCTGAATAGGAATATTCTTGATTTCTCCTTATTCCATTGTGAATTCCTGTGAGATTCTGACATCGGTGGAAAGTTTACGTTGGGAAATTGGGAAAATTTGGCTCTTTTTTACAATTATTTTCTTGACTCTTACAATAAAAAACATGGATTTTAAAACAAAAATGGAGTAAACCAGAGAAAGTGAATAAAATATGCTTTTAGTATTTAGTATTTTGGATTCTAAGCACTGGGATGCTTATGTAGCATCTATAAACAATTCCTCAAAACAATTACAGGCAATCCTTGTTTAACAACTGCCTTGTTTAGTGTTACCAGATATAACAGTGATGAAAAAGTAACTTTGCAATCAATGCTCAGATTTACTGTTATGTCTCAGCTGTCGATCAGCACAGTTCTGGACTCGCATTGGCTGAAACACGGGGGCCGTTCTGGCGGGAGAAGCCCGCGTTCTAATTGGTTGCTGGGTTGACAGCTGCGATATAAAAGCTGCCAACCCAGAGTTATCATTGTTCTCTGTTCTGTAGTCGTCTTGTTAATAAACGCTCCTGGTTAACTCGCCTCTCGCCTCAGATCGTGATTCCTTGTTCAGGAATACACAAAACTGGCGACGAGGGTGGGATTTTAAGTTCCCATCAGTACCCTTGATAACGATTGAAATTACTGCCTCAGAATGGCGACTATGCCTACGTTCGCGCCATTCAACACAGAAAGAGAATCGTGGGAGGCATTCGTGGAGCGATTTGAGTGCTTCTTGATGGCTAACGACCTGGCTGAAGTTTCGGGAGACAGGAAAAAAGGTTATTTCCTGAGTGCCTGCGGGCCAGAAATGTTTGGGACAGCCAGAGCCCTGTCAGCCCCAATGTCGTCAATACAGTGCTGTGGGAGCTTCTTTTGACTAAATTAAAAGGCCATTACACTCCAGCCCCGTCAAAGATCACCCGAAGACATGCTTTCCTGCAATGTCTCCAAAAAGAGAGAGAATCCATTAGCCAGTATATGGCTACGCTGTGCAGAGAGGCGATTAGCTGCGGATTTCCTGTATTGGAAGACGCGCTGCTGGAGCAGTTTGTGTGTGGAATTAGGGATTTGCGCCTGCAGCGACGGTAATTAGCTCGTTCCAAAATCAACCTCCAAATAGCCGTTGATGAGGCCAAGGCTGCCGAAATGGCTGAGAAGTTGACAGTCCAGATTCAACATTACTGGCTGCTGCCTCCTCAGGACTGAAATCGGCTGCTGTCAACCAGCAAGAAAGCCCTGAGGGAGAAATAGACATGGACCCTGAAGAAATTGACCGCCTCAAAACCAGATGGCCTCAGGAGGGTTGCCTCAGCTGCGGAGGCAATCATTACCGGTCAAATTGCCAATTCAAAGATGCTGTATGCAGACGCTGTAGCAAGAAGCGTCATTTAGCCAAAGTTTGCCGCGCTTCCACGCCCACCCCAATGCCGCAGGGGACAGCTATGGAGAAAGGAAGACCGCTAGACAGACGGGAAGGCACAAGGCATCCCCCGCTGTTTCTGTGGACGACCCGCTACCAGATGCTTGGGATGTGCAATCCGCAGGAGGGGGTGCCGCAAGAGGGAAAAAAAATTTCCTTACACTTCTACTGGAAGGGTCTCCATGCAAAATGGAGATAGATACTGGTTCTGCCAAAACGACCGTCTCCTGGCACACTCTGAAACATATCTTACCTAATCTCTCTAAAGACTCGTTTTCTCATTGCAGTTGCCGATTACGAGATTACCAAGGGAACTTCATTCCCGTGCTGGGAAAGATGTTGGTGCTGGTCGAGCACAAGAAGTTTAAAGGCCGTTTATCACTCATCGTCGTTGCCAATCCCTTGGCTAGCCTGCTGAGTATTGAGTGGTTTGAGCCCTTGGGCCTGAATGTTACCGGCATTCACACTTCTACTGTCGATTATGACTTTGACAAGCTCGCAAGTGAATATGCTGATGTGTTTGATGGGACATTGGGTAATTATAAGGGCACCCCTATTACACTTAATTTAGATCCCCAGGTTTCCCTGATTAGATTGAAGGCTAGGAGGGTGCCGTTCGCTCTTAAGTCTAAAGTAGAAGCTGAATTGGATAAATTGATCCACCAAGGGATCCTGGAACCTGTCGATTATTCACAATGGGAGACCCCTATTGTCACCCCTGTGAAAGCAGACGGGTCTATTAGGATCTAGGGCTACTCAACTTTTACGCAGTTTTCCTGCCGCATAAAGCTTCTGTAGCTGAGCCCCTACACCGTCTGCTGGACGGTGCTGCGGTCTGGGGCGATAAGGAAGCTGCAGCTTTTGCTAAAGTTAAGGCTTTCCTCACGTCGTCGGCGGTCGTCGTTCAGTATAACGAGCGACTGCCCTTGACCCTCACTTGTGACGCTTCGCCCTATGGCATTGGCGCTGTTTTAGCTCACAGGTTACCAAACGGGACCGAGGCACCTATTGCCTACTTTTTGCGCACCCTATCGACTACTGAACGTAATTATGGTCAAATCGATAAGGAGGTGCTGGCGGCCGTGGCAGGAGTCAAAAGATTCCATGATTATTTGTACAGCCGCCGGTTCTTGTTGGTCACCAACCATAAACCCCTCCTGGGCATTCTGGCAAGTGAACAACAAACGCCCCAGATACTCTCACCGAGTATGTTACGCTGGTCAGAATTCCTGGCTTCCTATTCCTACCGACTAGAACACCGGCCGAGTAAAAGCCTGGGGCATGCCGACACATTAAGTTGCTGCCCCTTACCCATACCGCTCCAGGACCCTGCTCCTACAGGTCCACAGTCCTAGCCGTGGAGGACATTAACTTACCACTCAGTTCTGTAAAGCTAAAGAAAGCTGGAGTAAAATCATAAACACAGTTGCAATTTTACTTAGTGACCATTTAGCTTAACAACCAAGTTGCCAATCCCAATAGTGGTTGCTAAACGAGGACAACCTTCCTCAGCTGCAGCATAATCCCAGGAAAGGATGCGTTGCTGACAGAAGCTGCATGCACACAGCCTCTCTCTTCAGAGTATATTTTTTCCTTTGGAATCCAAAATGTTTCACAACCTTATTATGCCTCTCTGTTAATCACTACTCCAGCCACTCAAGCAATTCTTATCCAAACACACAAGAGGAATCTCCGTAGAAGAATTCTAGCTAAGTTGAAGAATAGAATTCCTATAACCTCAGTGGTTGGAGAACTAAGCTGACCTATTATCAGCTCAGCTTCAGAATATTCGAAACTACTACAAAATTAGCTTTCATTTTTGAGATGATCATAATGCTCTTTCTCCAATGGAGGAAACTGTTTTCCCCACTCTTTGTCCTGGCTCCTAGGCTTCAGGTCCTATAAAGCATTCCTATAAAATGCTGCTCGACAACTTTGCAACTCCACCTCAGTAGAACAAACTTTATCAGGAGGGATGACACTGACAAGACTTTTATCAGTTCCCCTTTTTCTTCTGCACAGGATGCAGGCTACTGGTTCTTTCTTTCATTCTGTCCTTCCTTTTGTTTAGAGTATGACCGTGGGGATTTTTGTTGATGCCAGACAAAAAAAATTGTTCCTTGTTTTTAGCATTTCAAGCCAACTGATGTGATAATAATCTCAATTACTTTCAAACTGCTTTGGCAGTTTGGGGAGGGAAAATGGTGGCAGTGTGAAAGTCTCAAAATTGCTGGTTTTGGTCTTAATCTATTACTTTCTGATTTAAAAATATCTACTAAAAATTGCCTCACTTTTGATGTGTGCCTTGAAAAATTAAACTGAACTATCAGAGAGGGAGGGAGGGAGGGAGAGAGGGAGGAAACACAAAATAAAGGGTAACCCAAAATATATCAATGCAGTGGAAAAAAGGGAAAAGATTGCCAGAAGTGGAGACTCTAGAAAGAGTGCAGAGAAGAGCAACAAAGATGATTAGGGGACTGGAGACTAAAACATATGAAGAACGGTTGCAGGAACTAGGTATGTCTAGTTTAATAGAAAGAAGGACTAGGGGAGACATGGTAGCAGTGTTCCAATATCTCAGGGGTTGCCACAAAGAAGAGGGAGTCAAACTATTCTCCAAAGCACCTGAGGGCAGAACAAGAAGCAATGGGTGGAAACTAATCAAGGAGAGAAGCAACTTAGAACTAGGGAGAAATTTTCTGACAGTTAGAACAATTAATCAGTGGAACAGCTTGTCTCCAGAAGTTGTGAATGCCCCAACACTGGAAGTCTTTAAGAAGAGATTGGATAGCCATTTGTCTGAAATGGTATAGGGTTTCCTGCCTAGGTAGGGGGTTGGACTAGAAGACCTCCAAGGTCCCTTCCAACTCTGCTATTGTATTATTGAATGTAGTGGTAAAGCTTCACATTCTTTGAAGCAGGAATATTTGCAAGGAGAGGTTTAAAATTAAGCCACCATCATGTACCTTGTCCCCGCCACCATGGTCACTCTTATTTTTACATACAAATTAATGAAATGCATCTGGAAGCCAAACCTTCTAACTTCTAACATGCATTTAAGAATGTACTAAGAACAGTAACATGGAGAATACTATTCGAAATTCATCAAATCATCCTATAGCACTATTGCAGAGCAGAACAAACTGTTAAAAGAGGTTGAAAAGATTCATTCAAGAAATAGAACATGAACGTTATTGGCAAAATTCAAGATTCTGGGCCTTTCCCACTAGAATTGTAAATATGATAAATATTGTATCGCTCATGGGGTAAGAGGGATCATGTTTATTCAGGACAAGCAAGGCCTGTTTCTTCAACTTCAGGTTCTCGGAGGCAAATTCTTCTCATTTTTTTGTCTCCTGCTCCAGCTATTAGTTGGTAGTTTTTACCTTTTACTTAGCTCTAACAGGTGGCCTATTTATTGATTTACTGATCAGAAAGCCCTGCTTGTACTTGTTCAATAGCAGAATATAGTTGCTTTATCTTCTAGTATTGCTCTCTATACACTGGGCTGAACAGGCACTTCTTGGTAAGGTGTTTCTTTAAAATTAGAAACTATTTCTGAATGTGTATTTATACATATAAATTTGCATGTGCAAGTTGCATGAAAATATTTCCTTGATTAGCAATGCAATTCCTCTTTTTTTGACACTGTATAAAAAGATGCCCTTTAAGAACATCACTTTGAGTGATTCTCAAAGTTGGCAATTCTAATCTTGAATGGAAGCTCTCTGGTGTCCAAAGAAATGCTCCATCTTTTCAGCATTTCATTACATGTAAATTCAGGCAAAATGGTCAGTGCACAGCTCCATCCCTACTCGGGTACCCTCTGGATATGTTGGGGCTGCAACTGTCATAATTTCCAAACATTACAGTATGGGTGAAAACTGTCACAACTGCCAGAGTTTTCGGGACGACTTTGATTATCTCCTTCCTCCCCCTCCCCCCTCAAAAAATAAACAAAGCAGAGTTGAACCTGAATAGCACTTGGTGGGAAATTACCCAGGAAATTCCAGAGTTATAGACCAGACTAGGAAGCAAAAAAAAAAAAAATTTCCAGAAGTGGCCAATGGCGTATAATATCCAGAATTGTACAGAACTAAATGTTTATTTTTATGAGTGAAGGCAGGTGGCTGGAAGTTATGAGAGACGCTTTCCCAACTTTTTTGCAGGTTAGACAATGGTAATATAGAACTGTTTTGGGAGGGGAAGCTGAATTTTATATTTTTAGTGCTTTCATATAAAAACAATTTCAGTGCATCCATGCAACATTTCTTTAGCAACATTACAGACATGATTTGCCACGGTCTTCTGGGTTTCTTCAACTTGCCACTGTAACCCATAAGTCTGGAATTCTCACATAGTACCCACCCAAATGCTAAACAGATCCCACTTGACTTCCTAGATCATACAGGTTTGGCTAAAAGCTTTTACCTGATGAGGCCACCATTATTTATACCAAGTTTACTCACTTGCTTTCAAAAGCCTCTTGTTCTGTTCTTCAGCGCATGAGAAACAACCCCTTTCATTCACAAATTATTATTGTGAATTCTTTCCCTTTAAACTTTAAATGTAACATTTATTTTAGGTGACCCAAGAAAATAATTCATTAAGAAAAGATATGTTCACAAGCCAGTGGATGCTGCCATGGGCTGTACAAAAAAGATAGCTCCACATAACTAGCTAATCATGGGTTGAGGCCAGGAATCTTAATAGTACTGTACATTGCTCTTCCTCAGATCATAACTATGCCAATATAGAGAGGAGATTGCATTATCCTGTTTTTTGCCATCCAGAATTCTAAACAGCTAACAGAGTAGCTGCTGTAAATAGCTACATAAAGATTATATCAACCAATGTGCAAAAATATTGCTCTGCCTATATACCACAGTTATCTACAAAATCTTTGCTTTGGACTTTCCCTTCACTAGTTGGGAAGGAAAAATGAGCCAACTCTGTTCCAGATGCTTCATTGAGTGGACTCCATAATATTAGCAGCTGTGAAGTGCATGTTGTCACTTTTTAGAATGAAAGCTGGAAATTAGATTTAAAGTGATCTTGTAGAGTCATCTTGACCAAACTGAAAACCATAAAAATATAACAATGAAGTATTTGGTAATAGAATGATTATTTCCTCTTCTTTAACGAACCAAGAGACTTAGTGACAGGGCATAAATGCAGAGTGTTCACATCATGTTGAAAAGATCCTGGCTTCTGGCACTCCAGGTGTGCTTCCTCTAGTTGGTATTCCAAACCAGAATCGCATGTTGAACAAGGAGTGTGCAAGATAGCAGTAAGAGAGGAGATAGTAGTTTATAAAGTGTCCATAGTCACCATTTAGACCAGTGTTTTTCAAACTTACAACTTTAGGACATGAACATTTCAACTCCCAGAATTCTCCAGCCAGCATGCCCACATCTTAAAGTTGCCAAGTTTGAAAAACATTGATTTATACTTTTCAAGGTAGCAATGATTTGAGTGAAATGTCAAGCAAATGATGATCAGTGCAATCTATGAACTCTATATGCCTTATATCTCAAAGCAGCTAACAAAGTAAAGATTTTGTAAAACCTTATAAATAAAAACTATGCATTAACATATCATTTATAAAGGGGAGCAGACTCATAGTCATAATATAGACTATTTATGAAATAGTACAGGTAGTCCTTGACTTATGACCACAATTAAGCCCAAAAGTTATATTGTTAAGTAAGAAATTTGTTGCGTGCTGCCTCGTTTTATGACTTTTCTTGTCACATTTGTTAACTGAATTGTTGCAGCTGTTAAGTGAGTAACACATTTGTTAAGTGAATCTGGCTTCCCCATTGATTTTGCTTGTCAGAAGGTTGCAAAAGGGGATTACGTGACTCTGGGACACTGCAACTGTCATAAATGTGAACCAATTGTCAAGCATCCGAATGCAAATCACATGACCGTGGCAATGGTCATAAGTGTGGAAAAATGTCACTTTTTTCAATGCCGTTGTAACTTCAAATGGTCACCAAAAGAACGTAGGTAGAGGACTATCTGTAACTGAATTTATTGTTCCTCCCTTCCTTCTGATTTTTTTTCTCCCATTCCCTTTTCTTTCTTTTTTTATTAGGTTCTGTTTCACCAGGTCTTTCTGGATGAAAAAGATAAACTGCTTTTGATAAATGAATAAATATGCATTTAAAAGCAATTAAATATTATTGAGAACTTCATAACCTTCTCCGAGGGTTGTAAACACAATAACCTAGATATCAGTGAAGAAGGAAATTCGGTGCCATGCTACAAATATCTTCTCCACTGAACCTGCCTAAGGCTAGGAATGGAGCAGATATCTGATTAAGATATTATTTAATAAGCAGGTTTGTTTGAAAAAACCAGTCATTCAATGTCCAGATCTGTCCACCTACCCATAGCCTTAAAAGGCAATGCTTGTGTTTTTAAATTAACTACAGAAATGAATCAATAACCAGTGTGACTCTTTTATAACTAGCATGCTCACAACAGTCATTTATAGATTACTAACTTTTATGCCAGTTGTAGTTTCTGAAAAATTTTCAGGAGGCCATATCTCTTACAGTACATTACAATTTATCAATGTTCTGCAGCTATGAAATTTATTTTTTATGTTCTTTCAAAGTACTTTACTTTACTTTATTTCGTATTTCTAGACCGCCCCCTCTCCCAAAAGGGACTCGGGGCGGTGTACAGTCAGGCTAAAACACAAATAGGATGCATATCAATAAATACATAAATACATAAATACATAAATGGAGGAGGCTATATAAAACTGTACCATCAAGTAAAGCATTAAAAGCAGTATTTAAAAACAACCCCTAAAAATACCCCAAAAAATTGAATTTAAAATAATTACCCATGAAATTCCCCAATTAAAATATCTGCCAGGAGGTAAGATAAAACTATGAGTGGGCCAGGCCGGCTAATCGAAACAGGTGAGTCTTTAGTTTTTGTCGGAAGGAGCGGAAGTCGGTGGTAGTTCTGATGTCGGGGGGAGGTCATTCCAGAGGGTTGGGCCCACCACAGAGAAGGCTCTACTCCTAGGCGCCGCCCGTTGGCATTGCTTGGTGGACGGCACCCGGAGGAATCCTTCCCTGTGAAAGCGAATTGGTCTCAGGGATGTGTGCGGTAGGATGCGATCCCGTAAATCACAACAGAAGCAGAAATGTATAAAGAAAAAAAAACGGTCCTGGAAAAGTTTTATTTAGGAAAGAGACTACATTAGTGTGTGTGCCTGTGTGTGTTTGTGTGTTGTGATATTAAATTTCACAATTTTTTTTTTGTTCTTGCCTGACATCTGAGGTCAGATTATTAAATAATGACAGAGTTTGGCAATCCCTTTGAGATTTCTGTTATTTTTATGCTTGGATAAAAATGGGACCAAGTCAGGGGTGGGTTCCTGCCAGCATTACTGCTGGTTCGGCGTGCAAAAAATTATTGCGTCTAAAAAGGCCTGTGCCTGCGCACACCGTTAGAAAAGGGGAAAAAAATTAAATTTTGCAATGAAGATTGTTCTGCACATCCGCAGAACCAAAAACCAAGATGGCGCCGTTAGAACCCGTTCGGGGGCGTGGCAGGCCAAGTTACTACCTACTTGGCTGAACCGGTCCGAACCAGTAGGAACCCACCTCTGGACCAAATGAATTATGTTAAGAATCTGTCAATACATGACAATTTACCAATTCTTGTCATAAAGTAACATATAACAGTAACATAGGAATTATAGTAACACATAAATAGTAATAGCAAGAAAAGCTTTATCATTCTTTAACAAAATCCTTGAAAATGATTCTCCTCTTTGGTAAGACTTTGGTAAGAATTGTTAGAATTAGTGGTTGTCCAGATTTGGGGAGCTCAAACATGATTGAGCTCCCCAAATCTGGACAACCACTAGTTCCTACAATCAATGATTTCACTGCAGAGAAAGATGCTAGAACTAATAGATACTCACCAATTTCAGTTGGAAGGGGCACCTGTAATAGGGCCTCTTCTGATGTCCTCAAGGATTGGGGAGGTACATATGGGATGTTGTTATCTTTCCTTCAAATCTCTCTTCAATATGGCTTCCTACAGTCACACAGGGAGAAAATCAAAGTCACTCATCTGACCATACTGAAGCATGTTTTTAAAGACATATGTCTTGTATAAAAACCTGCACGTTATATTGCTATGTATTATTATAGGGAAATTATAGTATGAATCCTTATATTGGAAGGTTCATTCTTCCTACTACAAAGCATGATAATTTAATTAATTAAATTTAATTTATTAAATTTATAGACCGCCCCCTCTCTCCAAAGGGACTGCATAATCATGGAAGTCAGCAGCATTTGACACAAGCATTAAAAAAAGTTAAAATCAATGAATACTACCATGTAGCATTAAATATTAAGAAGCAATAAACTTTGCAAGAAGACAATGAGAATGAATTTATGGGATAGACAGGACATGTAAGAAAAGATTGGGAGAGGATTTTTGTGGTTAGGGAAATCCACTGAGAAAATTCTATCTATGCTATGTATTAAAAACCTATGTCAGAATAACAGTGGTAATTCCAGGATGAATGAATCTGTAATATCTGACTTGAAAATTCATCTTTGCCAACATAATCAAAGCTAATCAAACAAGGATTAGGTAATGTTTTTCAGAGCCATCGGATGTTTGTTCCCCATATTTATTTGCTGGTAGGTTTTATTTACATAAATGCATTTCAAATTTCAAAACTTCAGTTCCTGAGTTTAACGAAACAAAAAGTAAAGGTTCCTTCAAGTTGAGCTTAATTCCTACTGACAGCATAGAAACATCCATTCAATCTTATCACCTTTGTTTTTGTTTCTACTTCTTATCTAATAGAAATAGCTCAAATGTATTGATTTGTTTTATATACCATTTCAAAACAATCCAGTTCAAACAAACAGAAACAAAACTGGGAAGTAATATTGAAGAAAACAAACAAGCTTTAGGAACTTTACCTAAAGAATTTATAGAATATAGAATATTTATGTCTGAAAAAGAAAGGATGTAGTACTAACCTATTTTCATAACTGACTGGATGTGATCTTAAGACAAAGTGCAAGTTCATTTAAGCAGTCTTTCCAATAGACATTATTTTAAATTGGACCTGAAACCATATCAGTAATTATCTATTCAGTAGGGTTGCATCATGAATCATCAATCTGGCTTCAACAAGGAGTTGAGTAGTTTCCTTCTCAAGCATATAAAATTACACGGCCATTTTAAAATAAATTTTCTCGCCACCCACAGACATACATGTGCATGCGCGCGCACACGCACACCAATATTGACCTTGTTCCCTAAATTCAACCCACAGAGACGTCTACAAAGTGTCCTGGCAAATGATATCAGAAGTCAGTATAAGAAAGTTGAATTTGCCAGTGACAGTCATCCCCAAGGTGGCCTGTGCAATTTGCATCCACAAACTGGGTCTAAAACAGAATAGCACAGAGTAAACTATTCAAAATCCAACAAGAATGCCAGAATTGGATGTTGGTACTGCCTCCAGCATCTTTCTTACATTTGGCAGTCATGATCATATCTTGAGCAGTGTAAACGTTTTAAGACAGGCTTAACTCTTGCATTTTTAATTCCCTTTTCTATTAGCATAGCAAAAAAGCCCTTTTTATTTCTTCCAACTTTGAGCAACATTTCCTTTTTTGTGCTTTAGCGTTTATAACCTTCAAGTGAATTACTTGAAAATTTTGGCCACTGCCCGTATCCTATAAATGTCTCTTAAAACTTTTATCTCAGTTGAAAGTTTCTGTTGCATTCACAAAGGTTCCCGAAGTTTGTGTGTTTGTTCATTAAATTTGTATGTTGCCAAATTGAGAAGTATAAATAACATCCTGCACGAATTGGATGGCACTAGTTGGGGTTTGGCAATGGACGCACTACAGGTATCTGCATTCAGTTGATTTGTTCAGAAGCAAAGTATTGGCCCCAGTATGCTTAATAGTTTGTACACAAACAGGATTGATACACACTTGCATGAGTCAATGCAGATCGTTTGTGGGACGATCCAAACTACTCCCACATACTGGTTGCCTTTTCTGAACTATGTACCACCCCCAGAAGTAATACAAAATAACGGCCTGTTCCAAGAATACCTGAAGATTATTAACAACTCCCAACTACTAATATTGAACGATGTAGCATGCCTGGAGCAAAACAGGTTCAGATTCAAATATCCAGCTATTTCTATTGCTAAAGTACTTGTAGAAGATGATATGACATACACAGTATGTGGAAACAGCATGGAATAGAAAATTGCCCCCCACGCAATGTCAAAGTTTGCCTTGCATCTTGAAAAAAACAGTGGGATTTGACCAGCCCCATGAGAGATGGACTACACTGAACTGAATTCACACTGGCCATGGAAGATGTGCTGATTACCTTCTATAAGTGAAGTAAAATAGCATCATCGAATTGTGACTGTGGGACCAAAAATTTCAAACTATCCAACGTATAGTGACAGAGTGCCAAAACAGAGCCTATAATGGAGACTTTACTGATTTCCTGGCCATGACCAATGAAGCAAAATTATATCTGTAATCTAGATATATGTTTATAATATTTTAGATTTTAGATTTCATATTTTATAATTTTATCTCTTGTGCTTTTTAATTGAAATGTGATGTGAATGTGCCATACAATAAATAATATGCTGCCCATCTCATTGTATAAGCGACTCTGGGCACATTCATACATACATACATACATACATACATACATACATACATACACACACACACACACACACACACACACACACACACTTCCGTCTTCTCACTGGAATGGTGTCCAGAGGAACTTCCAGTATTTTATTTTCTGGAAGTCACTAAGCCTCCACTGCTCCTTTTAACTTAATACAATAATACAATAATACAATAATACAATAGTAGAGTTGGAAGGGACCTTGGAGGTCTTCTAGTCCAACCCCCTGCCTAGGCAGGAAATCCTATACCGTTTCAGACAACTTGAGAATTTCTATCCATGAAATCTCTTCTATTATTCTCTTGCCTCCTCTTTAAGAGTTTCTTCAAGAAACTGATCAGGGTTTTTTTTCCCCCCAAAAGATAAAACAGCAAGATCACTGTGGAATTTTGGGGATCTTGCAGTCTTGGCTGAGATTATTTTCCAACATATGTTTGGATAATTTATTTTTTTATGACCCTATAATCCCTTGCTTCAGGATATGGTCGGGGACTGAATGGAGCTAAGTGTTTACTAGCCGGATGCCCTTCCTAATGTCTCCATGGAGTTTGCAGCAGATATTTTCTCTTTGCACCATGATAGAGATATATCTGTCACTGCCTAGGATTGAACTCTCAACCTTCTGAGTGGGAAGAGAGCATTTTCAGCCCTAGGCCACCATGCTGCTTATATGTCTGAATAGTTTAAAAACCCCATTATTAATATGTTTCTTTTCCCTGAAAATTCTGTAATAAGCTCCAAGGGGCATCATTTTACAACATTGTAAACTGCTGCAAGCTGACTTCATTAGGGTGGGCAGGAACAAATCTGAAAAATAAATCTTCTACCTGGCTTGGTTGTCTGTTGTATACAATCTTTAATGTTTCCCTTTGCCTGTATTCTTATGCAAGAAAACAATGGTATATCACAAAGATGCAGATGCCACCACTATTTGCTGAACATTTTCATCTATGATGCATAATTCTTGCAGTAAGAGTTAAGTTAGTAAGTTAATTCTTGCAATAAGTGCTATCTGCTATTGCTTTAAGTTGACTGCATGGTAAAGTTGCAGTTTAGCAACTAATATCCTTTATTATAAGGTTGATTTGTTGGTAGGAATTGTTGTGCTTGTTCAAGAATTAATGATTATTGATTTCAAGAAGCATCTTTGCTCAATATCATGTAATACATACAACTTACTTATACAGAACAACAAATGTACATATTACTCTTTTCAATACAGGAAGAACAATTAACTTAGCCTGTTTCAAATTAAATCAATTTTGAACTTTCTACTCTCCAAACATTGATGTGAGGAGGGGGGAAAGAAGTGACTAATGACAATACAAATATATTTATGAAGACAGACGAAAATAAACTTCTAAGAGGACTGCAACTATATATAGCATGTTCAAAATGCCTAGGGATGGGTTAGATTACAGAGCTTTTACTCTACTCAAGAAGGCAACATGGCTTATGATATTAAATCATTCTTCTGTGGGAGCTGAGAGAAAAAAAGCACAATTTCTAGTTGTTGATCTGATTGCACTTTTTATTGTTAAAGCACAATGTGACATATCTATTTCAAATAAAGAAGCATGTAGATTTTAATTCTTTGAGAAATTCAATTCAGAATTGTACATTGCTACCCTCAATAATAGTGTTACAAACTTTGTGGATGCAAAATTAGGGGTTCTGAGGGTGGGTTTTTTTTTTTTTTTGCAGGAAATAGTGGAGAAGCTCAAAAAGACTACTGCCTTCCACAAATTTCATAAATTATGACTATTTGCAAATGGCAAATACATCCTTCTCAGCAACTGTTGGAGATCCCAGATATAGATGGTAGCTTACAAAATTAGTTCAGGATTCTTGGAGGAAAAGAGTGATGCCTCACTGTTCTGAACTTAGGCAGAGCAGGAGAACCACCATTGCTCTCTTACTTGGCCTTCAAGAATGTCCATTATACTGGTTAGCTCAGATGTTCAATTAAACTAAATCTACAAGATTAACAAAATGTGGATCAACTACTTTGAGAAGCTTTTGTATTAGTTCCAGAGATTATTAATGTGTAGCTCCACTTCTTAGATCTGCTTGATCATAGCAGGGATAGGAATGATTGCCTCAAGATGAGATGATGATTATCTGTACAAGGAGTGATCCCGCAAGCAATCAGATAAGGGTAAAGAATGGGATGAGATGCCTACTCTAAGTGAGAACATATGCTTAGAGTTCTCTTCAATACACTCTTACTGTTCTAATATTCCCAGGATTCATACTAAAATTTTATCCGAGCTGCAGAGAAGCTCTTCAATTTCTAGTTGCTAATGTTGCAGTTTGTCCAAGACAAAACAGATGTTGCAGAATATCAACTCTCACCCCCGCATTTCTGATTCTGGAAGAATATTTACTTTGAGGCTGACAAGAAATGTTTTATGAATGATAAAAATCAACTTTACCATCAGATCTATTTCAAAATTCTTTGCCAGCACAAAGGTCCCAGCAGGGGTCTAGTAATTACAAAATGCTGAAGAGAAAGAAAGAAGGAAAGAAAGAAAGAAAGAAAGAAAGAAAGAAAGAAAGAAAGAAAGAAAGAAAGAAAGAAAGAAAATAAATTTTAGGGGGGAGGCAGAGAATCTTATTGTCATTGCTTTCTCTTTTTTGTTCTATATTTCCTTCTCTGAGTGCCACTAAGAAACAAGCAGAGAAAAAGCATACTGGAGGGCAGCATTCTCAAATGTATGCCAAAACCAACACACACAACACTGCTGTGGAAACCCATTGATTAAATAAATAAATGCTCTAGCTTCTCAAAGCAAGAAATGCAGTGTGAAGAAACACTAGAAAAGCCAACTACGGTACCCAGATCCCAGAATATCCAAAGAGAAACCCATTATTCTAAGCAGAGAAATGCACATTACTGGAGAAATTAACTTTCTCTTATAAGTGATCCAACTGTATAATCTCTGGTTGAATTAGAGCACTTTCAACCTTTTCTTCACCACAACCCCCTTTAAATACCTTTTGTGCCAAGGACCATGAACGCAGACTACCAAGACTTAATTCAAGATTTAAATCATAACATTTCTTCAAGCTATTACAGACCCCCTGTAATGACACCGCAGCCCCCCAGGGGTCCATGGACCACAGTTGAAATAAGAGAGTTCCAGTTCATAAAAACTTATAAAGATAAACACATACACATACACACACACACCATTAAAAGGTTATTAATATTTGGGTGGAGTCTCCTTACAGATAAAATTTGGTATTTTTTTATCTTGAAAAATCTAGGTTGGATTACTAGGAGAAATTCCCCTGTTCAGTAGGCCATCAGTCAACGAATCCTATTGGCAGTCTAAACGTCATACACAGTCAGTGAGAAGTAAGCTTCACTATGGGCCAGCAGAATGCATTCCAAACAGACAGACATAGGATTTTAGCCACATTGCATGCTTCACAGCCAATAAAACATGTGCTAAAGGTGTTTCCACAACCTTGGCTAAATTATTGAATTAAAAAGTTATTCTGCATCAATCAATCACATGGTTCTTTACCTTTAAGCAAAAGCCTGATGGTAGAACTTCACATGGAAGAAGAAGGCTATCCTGACCAATCCTTTTAAAATTCTAATAACTTCAAATATGAATTCCTAATAATTAGACTCATCAGGTTATCACTCAACTTTGAATCATTTATCTAGGAAACAACAGCAAAGAGGTTGTCTTAGCAATGGATAACGTACATTTTTGCTTCTAAACACAGCAAAAGAGACTAAAGCTTTGCAGTAGGAATATTGTGAATTATTATCAGTTTTCTAATTCTAATTCTCTAATTCAGGACAAAAAGAAAGTCGCTACAACATTGACTTAAACCAGTGGTTCTCAACCTTTTCAATGCCGCAATCCTGTAATACAGTTCCTCATGTTGTCGTGACCCCCAACCATAAAATTGGTGTCTCGGTTCCTAAGAGCATTGAAAATATGTGTTTTCCAATGGTCTTAGGTGACCCCTGTGAAAGGGTTGTTCGACCCCCAAAGGGGTCCCAAGCCACAGGTTGATAACCACTGCCTTAAACAGACTTCCTGCTTTTAACACCTGTCAGAAAATGTTCCACATTAAATAATATCTCAATAGAAAAATAAGACAAAGTTCTTGTTTCATTGAAAATATTGCTCTCCATATATTGTTAATTCATACAATCATACGAGTACTATGAATTCAGGACTCGATTAGTGATATACAGATTCTTGGTTAGCTGACTAATTCAAATGCACCACAATTTGTGATAGCAAAATAGAAGAGTTTAATTGGTTTGAAGTTCCTGACCCATACAAGTTATAGAAGACTTCAGATTTGAATGTCAACATTGACCAAATTAAATTAACCTCTAAATTTGATATTATGTTTTGGAAAAGGTATTCATATAGTCAAATGTGACCCACATGCAGTAACCAATGCTTTGGTTGTATAGCTTATTCCTGTCTGCTACTTTCCAAAATGAAGAAAACTGCTCCTATGACGAAACATTAGAATTTCACGAGTCTTGAGAGCAGTCACACGACTATCTCCTCAAGTTCATCAATAAGCAGCAAAAGGACATCTCCCAAGCTGATCTCAAACTCAATTATCATATTCATTTGACACTCATTTATCTTATTAATCAGAAGCATAGGAAGAAGAGGTGACAAAATTAAAGAAAATGAGCCTTTCCTTATTTATTTCTTCGTCAAGTAAACTTTTTAATCTGAAATTCTCAACTAGAACCCTTAATTTCCTCATTTTAGGACTTTTGTTAAAATAATTGTTTAGCAACCACAGAGACAGGAAGTTGCAACACAGCATAGCTATTTAGCTCATTATCTTGATGTGACCTAAACTTACCAATGAGCTATAAAACCACCATCTACGAATTGTGTTAGGAGTCACCAGCAAGTCTCCATAACTCCTCCTCCAAAATATCTAGCTACTTGCTAAATTTGTGCTTATAGACACACTGGATTTGATATGTCTGTGGGGAATAAAGCCAAAATAGGAAATAAAAAGGAATGAAATGAAATAAAGCCCAAAAAATGCTACCTTCATTCTCAAATGCTGCCGTACAGAAGTAGAAATAAACATTTATATTTCCCTAATGAAGATAGTAACTGTGTATTTGCTCTGTTACAGCAAGTCAGTGCAACAAAAATACCCAATTTTTTTTTATCTCGGTGGTTCCCCACATACTTTCATAGCTGCAGTTGTATTGCATTCATCATACTGAAATCAGATTTTCAAGTTTGCCTCTGTGGAATGCGAGAAACTTCCCATTTTAGAGTACAAACTCAGATTCTCACAATTCTATTAAAATTCTTTCTCCCACTTACATTCTGCCAAAGAAACATGACTCAGGTATTCAATTATATCCCTTTAATACAGGGGTGTCCAAACTTGAGAACTTTAAGACTTGTGGACTTTAATTCCCAGAATTCCCCAGCCAGCATGGCTGGCTGGGGAATTCTGGGAGTTGAAGTCCACAAGTCTTAAAGTTCTCAAGTTTGGACACCCCTGCTTTAATATTTTCTGTTTTAACAATTAAGAGCACTATACTAAATGCAAACTAATTTCACTCCTGGGGAACAATGTCCTATCCATTAGCATTGTCATACATCCCATTCCACAGGTTGGCAAAACTCCTCTAACCATGTAAAGTACAAGGATTTAAATGTAACATAAAGCAAGTCCAAAATCCTAAAGAGGTTTAGCAACATACCAGTATCAATCTGAGACAACTACTGAAAAGATGTAGAATGAGTTAATGAATACTGAATTACGAAATCATTTTGAGTTCATTTGTGCAAAAGAAGTTATTCTTTGGGACTAAACTATACAACTTTGGTTTAATTAGAGGGCTAAGTTTAAATAAGAGCATAATTTACTTTCTTTAATCCTTACTTTAATTGGCACCATTTTAAAATACATACAAGTCAGAGTCCACTTATTTCCTAATGACAGCTCAAATGCATACAATAAGTGGACAGTTACTTAGAAACTTCCTTAACAACAGGAGAAATTGTTACTTTGGGAATTTTTTGCTTCTGGGAATGAATTAAGACCCCTACTCCTGTCCATTTTTTCTTCATAGAATTCCACCTCCCTTGTTCACATTTTCCTCCCGCACCTCCAACTATGAACATCTTCTGATGTTGAAAAAACAGGGTTCTTATATTTTTAAAATCTCTACTGAATATTAATAGTCTACCCTCACCTGGATGGAATTATTTTCATTTCAGATTTTCAAAATAAAATTTGGAAACCTGGCAAAGGCACTTCAATTTAATATAGGTAGAATTCCTCTTAGCCTAATAATGTTATACATTTCATATAAAAGCAATTTAGCAAATGTGGTCAAGCTTTTAGTACCACAGATGTCCTCAGCCTATGACTGGAATTGAACCTGGAATTATCGTCATATGTCATGGTAGTTGTTAAGCAGGTCACTATGTGACTGTGCCCTATTTAATTACTTTTTTTGTGACAATCATTAACCAAATGTGGTTATTAACTGAAGCCATAGTAGTTACATAAACCCATTTTCTTCAATGGACAAAAAATAATCCATGCTGGAAACCAGAAGTAAATAGTAAAAACTGACCAAAAATGCCAAAAAAAATCACAGTCACATGACCATGGGACCCTACAAACAACCTTAAATGTGAACTGGTTGCCAAAATGAAATCACCTGAATGAAGGAAGAAGTTGCTGTTGTTGTAGCTTGTTGTGGCCCGCCAGCGGGCAGTGGGTGGGGCAGAAGAACAGCTGGAGCCTGTTCCCGATGTGTGCATGCGCAGAACTGCCAGGAGAAGGGAACAGTTATGGAACAAGGGCTAACTCAGGAGTAAAGACACAGGTGGACGGTGAATGGTCCCTCCCATAGGGAATAAAGAGGAGTGAACGGGGAGTGGAGTTTGCAGGAGACAAGTAGTTCATTTAATTAGTGTGAAGATTTGTTCGAGACCCTCAGAGACTCCTTGCCAAGTATTTTCTTGTGTAGCATTGCCTGGCAGCTGTCCAAGCCTGATAAGGTCTGTGGTTGACCCTTGAAAGACCGTCGGGACTTTGCTGGATGTGAATGAGAGGAATTCACATTAGTTTAACAAAAAGGGGTTTTGTCGGGGCAAGGATTTTGGGAAGCCTAAGTCAGAACAGAGCTCTGGAACCAGGTGATAAATAACTCTGTGGAAGTCTGTCCTAACTTTGAACGGTCACTAAGCAAACACTACCTGCATTCCAATTCATACTATCTAAAGCTCCACTGAGTTCAATGAGTCATACCGCCAGGTAAATATGTGTAGCACTGCAACATAAATATGAATGGCTTGATGTTTGATGGTATTTATACGTAAGTACCATTGTTGGAATTTGACCATTTCCTGACATATTTTCATGTGATCTTTAGTAGCTGACGAGCATTTGGAACCTTGACTGAAAAGGTCATCTCCATTTACAAACAGGCCCCTGAAAATTCAACAACTGAATTCTACTTCAAAAGGTTGCACATTTTTTTATCCAGAGAGGAAAGCAGAGTTGAGTTTAACAAGCTCAGTGGTAATATTTGCCAATCACATGACTTTGAATGATACAAAAGTGATCTCTCCTCCTATGAATGAACAAATCCCTTACACTGAACACAATAAATAATTCTGTATGGCAATACCTTGCCCTGCCTACATTTTCAGCACCCTCTGAATATCCTATTACATTCTGAAAGTGGAAAAGCAGAATAATACTAGCTGGTCAGGACATAGTGGCATGACCAAAAGAGATCCAGCAAACTGTATATTGTTATATTAATTCAAACAAACAAACACAGATCTCTCTTCCTCTGTCTTCCTAGACCTAGGAAGACTTGGATTATTATCATCTGTGAAGAACATAACCATGTGACTCTTACTTTGTAGGATTCTTCTTTGAATACTGCAAGGCTCCTTTATACAGAATGAATGTCTTTTTCACTTCCTTTGTTGAAAGGTATGCTTAACCTTAATGCCAAAGAATCATCATGATTGCAAATAATCATGTGGTTTAGGAAACTAATATATAGTGTTTAAAATAATTCACTCTTTCTAACATTTATTCCAAGTGATTTCCAACACAACTATAATAAAAATAATTGTGCAGCACATTATAAGTAAGACCCTTTCTTATAGTACCATATGTCTCGCACACATCCTCTCAAGGGCAAAGGACCACATGAGCATAATTATCCGTGACCTTCCCAAAGTTCTGATGATGGGCACCCATACAAATCTTTTAAATAAATCATTAAGAATATATAAAGAGAAGAACAGAAACAATAACTTGCTCCAGATATGGTAGAATGGCAATTCCAGAAGTCAGAACAACCATGCAGTCAAACCCCATCTGGAGGGTGGAACATTATTAAAATACATACAAATCAAACCAAAACAATCCAAGACCAAATATAATAATAACAGCACATTGGCTTGCATAAGATAGCTATTTGGCCACCATTTGTGAATAGTAATATTCTAGAAGAATTTTTACATGGGAGATAATTATTTTCCCATAAGTTGTACAAAACATCTCACATTCAGAAAGCCACTGAAGACCTCTCATAAACTGGAATCACAATCAAAGGCATATGGAAGGCTTCGTCAGGAAAGGCATTTAGTAAGGTCCCAAGCAGTACCAAAACACATTCAATTCAATTTCAATTTATTTGTGCTTCTAGACCGCCCCCTCTCCCAGAAGGGACTCGGGGCAAGTACAGATGTGGGTTTCTGTTGCTGCTACTCAAAAGATGTTTTCCTGAGAAAACCAGAAAATGTTGAAGTTCAGTTCATTCAACTAAAGAGATTGTAGGTGCCTAAAATATCAACTGCATGAAGATTTCTCAACATGGCAAGTCAATCACGTGTAAAAAATACAGCCACATAGATATTTCTCCTTTACCACATTACACTTAATCCTTTGGGGCAGTTAATTGTGTAAGATGTGCTGCTTGTCATTCAGATGCAGATATCTGCACAAAGAAACACACATGATTCCATTTAGCCACATGATTATTCACCCATAACTATGTTTGTAAGAAGTGAGTATAGGCTGCAATGGAGGCTCATCTTTTTTCCAAAGAACTTTATTATTATTTTTGTTTTAAATAGTGTTGTAAGTCATATAAAGAAAATGGGGTACCAGCCATATCTTCAAAGCTTGAAATAATTATGTACTAAACAAATTCAGACCAGAAATACAGATTTCTTTGTAAAAAGAAATCATCACTATATAGTTGATGTACATGGCTCACAAATATACTGAATCACCGATAGCAAATATTTTGGCATGCCAAGTATGTAGGAGATGAGATAGGATTGTTTTGGCACTAGCCAGAAGCCTCGTGCTCATAACCAGAAATGTTAAGAAATCTGTAAAACAGCCAGCTTAGTTTTACAAAAAATGGCGCCAAAGAGAAGTACATTTTACTAGTTATCAGATACATCTCACATTTTCTCCTTTGAGTATGAGATTCAGAGGACACTCAAGGCATGCCACTCACTGTACATATTCCAAGGACCAGCTGAAGAGACTATTTTTAGCTCTTCCCTTATTGGAAGCTTTAAATAACCGTGGAAAATACAGAAGGCTTCAGTTACTAAACTCAGAGAGCTCAGTCCTAATCAAGAAGGCATCCCCTGAAATGCCAACTTTCAGCAGATTGGAACTGGCTTCCATTAGTATCAACCACAGACAGACCAAACCCAAATTTCCCACATGGAATCAATTGTTTACTCATTCAAAGAAGGAATTGTTCATACTGCAAATGCAGGAAAACTACTAGTAATAGTAGTATGCCACAATTACAAGCTCACACTCATGAGGGTTGTGTTTGCATATACCCTGTATTATGCAGAAATCTGCAATACTTCTTAATTACACAGTGTACCAGATTGCAACAATCACTTTTTTTCCAAAGGTGAGAAAACTTGAGTTAAAACTGCATTAAAACCCCCAAAAAAGTTCAGATCAACATCTACAATTATCCTCAGAAAGCAACACTCCAGCTTTTGCATAATCCTACTTAGGGGAACAAACAGAAAACAATATCCCATAAGCACTTGCTGAGAGGCAAGACACCAAGTTGATTTCTGATGACGTTTAGGCTATTCTCAGATGCTGACAGATCTTGCTGAAGCCGCATCACAAGAAAAGAATTCCAAGACTCAGGATTTAGTCGCAGCAGGCTGGTTTCTCTGATGTGCTTAGCCAGGCTAAGCAGCTCTAAGTAGTCTCTTTTCTCCATACCACCGTGTCATTGGGACAAGCATACTTTTATGGAAAAGAAACTCTACATACTGTAGTGCAATATATTACTACATATTACTACGGAGGTATGGAGTCTTTGTCCTCAGTTTTCTTCAGAAAAATGTACTGTACTTTCCTAATGGAAAGTAGCTATTTTATAAGATCACTAGTACCTGGAAGAGGATATCTGAGCATATAGGTAGAAGCATATAGCGTTCTACCAAAAATTTGCCTCCCCAAAAAAGTTCCTGCTGTAGTGGTATGGAATTGAGCCTGTGGACTCCAACTATAGCTCAGTATACACTGGAATTTTCTCCAAACAGAAGAATTACAGACTTGTTTCAGGCTTGTAGCTAGTTTCATTTTCTCATGAGGAATATATAAGAGACTATGCCAATCCATCAATACAACAAATCTTTTATTAAAACCAAACCAATGCAATCTGTTTGCTACTTTGTTTTTAACAATTAAGCAGCTTTCCCTTTAACAGCACACGGGTTTATTTATCATTTACTTTCATTCTACTTAAAGTATTTATTGCACACCATTGAAGGGCTATTTGTAGTTCTTTACAAATACTTAAGTGAAGTAATTATTTAGCTCTTTGTTAGAGATACAAAGCTACCTAATTAAGAACGATACAGGTATAGCAGTTAAGGTATCAGCTTTAGATCATGATGAACCTCTCAGATTAATTTAGTTAACTTTCTCTTAGTCTACAACCATTACTCTGCAGGCAAATTAGGGGACAGCCATCTGTAAACCTGGAGCTGTCAGATGTAAATGTAATAAATGAACAAATTAACAAATACGGCAAGATGAATTAAAATACACTATTAACAACACAGTAGTTTTAACAGATCTGGAGGAGAGGTTGTTTGGGTTTTGTTTTACTGTTTGGCTATATTTCATTTGTAATGCTTAGTTTAAAATGCATTTTATGAATCTTCTCAGTAAAATAAATTAAAATGATAGCAATGAAAATGGGCTCACCGTAGGTGAAGTAGTCTATGTTTCTGAAACAGTACAGCTTTCAGAGCACTTTAAGTTAAAAAGAATGTTATGATTTGATCTCCAGTCTCCCTATAAAATAGCAAAACAGACAACAGTGAAATCTTAGTAGAACAGCTACTGAGCTATGGGATCAGATTAAGTGAGTGGTTTTAAACTTTCTGCCTTTCACTTGCCTGCAGCATCAAGGATATGGGGGATGATTTAGAACCAACACTAAAATTCATGTGATTGCTGGACAAGCCTGTTGAGCTTCATTGTTACCTGACATGAAAGGAGAATATGCAGTGCATTCTCACTCTCTTGCCATTAGGCTTTGCAGGACAGAGTGACAGTGGTATACTAATTCTTGGTCATGGACATTTTTTTAACTGTACCTGATTCTTCCCCCCATGAGATCATTCTAAAAGTAACTATGGAGCAACTGAGGTTATTGGAATCTTATTAAGCCCAAGAGTACACAATAGAATCCTTCCATGATGGTTCAGTCAGGTTGAGATATACAATAACTAGACATGATGACTGGTAGAAAATGACTCCCTTGGCTCAAAGAGGAGAAGAAACCTATTAATAACCTCTGCAGCAGTTCTGTAGTTTTACAGACCAGAGGATAGCTGCAAATAATAGCAAGAGTTGTACAGCTCTGCCCATAAGCAACTCAACTGTGAGAATGTTTTAGCCCAGGCATTCCAGCGATGTAGGCTGTTGTGTTGTTAACAAGTAATTGGGTCAGAGGCCAAATGTTTTCCCTTCCATGTTTCAAATACCACAGTTTGAAGAAGCTGAGATATTTAGTACAGTGAAAACATTACCACTCTGGGTAGGTGGCAGATCCTGAATGATATCTCCAAATAAAGTGGACGGGCTCATTTGAGAACATGATTTTCCACAGAAAACAATTGATGCATTGGTTAATCCTATGACGTTCTTCACATTCCTGATTACTACCTACATAGCATATGCTTATAGATTTTCATTCATTCAATGTTAATGTTTTCAGTGACAATTTTTTATTTTAAGAAACTTTAAAAAGTTTAAGAGCTTTTCAACAACAATCACAATGTATAATACAAGTTACATGAATGTTTTTAACTGAAATACTAGGGAATACTTGGGAATTGGGGTGTGTGTGTGGAGTTGGGAAGAATACTAGGAAGGGACAAAGGAATTGAAACAAAAACATTTTACATTACTGATTATAAGCCCAAACTCTGTCCCTCTATCTTTTTTTACAGTTCAAACAATCATCTTTGACTACACTGCCTGATTTTATTCTCCTACCTTTAACCGCCCAGCCGCCCTGTTTAGGGTGACCCGCTCCTTACTTAACCAAGGAACTGGGGAAGACCCCTTGCAGGGTAGGGCTGAAGAATTTGTTCAGTATCTGCAGGATAAAATCGCTCAGATCCGGACAGGCTTGGACTCTGACTGGGTAGATTTGGGTGAGCCGACGGGGATGAATCTTGAGGAAACAATCTGGGATGGGTTTGACCCCGTGACCCCCGAAGGCATGGACAGGATTATGGGGAGACTCAGTGCTGCCACTTGTGTGCTGGACCCATGTCCCTCTTGGTTAGTTTCGGCTTCCCGGGAGGTGACACGAAGCTGGCTCCAGGCGATTACCAATGCTTCATTGAGAGAGGGGTTCTTTCCCACCGCCTTGAAGGAGGAGGTGGTGAGGCCCCTCCTTAAGAAGCCTTCCCTGGACCCAGCCTCTTTAGCCAACTACCGTCCGGTCTCCAACCTTCGCTTTGTAGCGAAGGCTGTCGAGAGTGTGGTAGCACGTCAGCTTCCCCAGTACCTGGATGAAGCTGTCTACCTGGATCCGTTTCAGTCGGGTTTCAGGCCCGGGTACAGCACGGAGACGGCAGTGGTCGCGTTGGTCGATGATCTCTGGCGGGCCCGGGACAGGGGCTGCTCCTCTGTCCTGGTCCTATTAGACCTCTCGGCGGCTTTCGATACCATTGACCATGGTATCCTACTGTGACGACTCGGGGGGTTGGGAGTGCGGGGCACCGTTTTACGGTGGTTCTCCTCCTACCTATCGGATCGGTCGCAGTTTGTGTTGACTGGAGGGCACAGATCGACCCCCAGGTGCGTCACTTGTGGGGTACCCCAGGAGTTGGTTCTCTCACCCCTACTGTTCAACATATATATGAAACCGCTGGGCGAGATCATCCGTGGTTTTGGGGTACGGTATCATAAATATGCTGATGATACCCAACTTTTCATCTCTACCCCAAACCACCCAAACGATGCCCTCGACATGATGTCCCGATGCCTGGAGGCTGTGCGGATCTGGATGGGGAGGAACAGGCTCAAGCTCAATCCCTCCAAGACTGAGTGCCTATGGTTTCCGTCATCCCGATTTGTGCATCTTGTTCCATCTTTGAGGATAGGGGGAGAAATTTTAGCCCCCTCAGAGAAGGCTCGCAATCTGGGAGTCCTCCTGGATACACGGCTTAGTTTAGAAGAACATCTGACGGCAGTGACCAGGGGGGCCTTTTACCAGGTTTGCCTGGTACGTCAGTTACGCCCCTTCCTGGATCGGGATGCTCTGTGCACAATCACTCATGCCCTCGTCCTTTCTCGCCTGGACTACTGCAACGCTCTCTACATGGGGCTGCCCTTGAAGAGCACCCGGAGGCTTCAGCTGGTCCAGAATGCGGCCGCGCGGGTTATCATGGGGGTACCTAGGTGCTCCCATGTTACACCCCTTTTAGGCAGCCTGCATTGCTTACCGGTTGTCTTCCAGGTGCGATTCAATGTACTAATTATGACCTTTAAAGCGCTCCATGGCTTAGGTCCAGGGTACCTGCGAGACCACCTACTGCCACCAATAGCCTCCCACCGTCCAGTACGATCCCACAGAGTTGGCCTCCTCAGGGTGCCGTCGGCCAGACAGTGTCGGCTGGTGACCCCCAGGGGGAGAGCCTTCTCTGTGGGAGCGCCTTCCCTCTGGAATGAGCTGCCCCCGGAGCTTCACATAACCCCTGACCTCCGGTCCTTCCGACGTGCCCTAAAAAGTTGGCTTTTCCAGCAAGCCGGCCTGGCCTGTTAATTTTATTTAATTTTTAAAATGTGAGTGTTATATAAATTGGATTTGTTTTTTGGACTGTTTCTAATTTCCTTTTAACTTTTGTACTATGTGTTTTTTAATGCTGTACGCCGCCCTGAGTCCTTGGGAGAAGGGCGGCATATAAATCTAATAAATCCAATCCAATCCAATCCTTTTAAGGTGGAAATAGATGAAAATTGAAAAGTAATCCTAAAATAGATGTAACAGAGTTTAAAATTCCTGTTCCAAAATCAAAACAAAGTCCTGAGTTCATCCACTTGTGACACAGCTGTAGTCATTTCACACCATCATCTGAGCCTCTCCAGACTTTGGTTTCCTGGCAGCACCAACATGCTAACTATTCCAACTGTACATGCTGAGCAATGTTGCCAAGTGTATCATGGCACAAAAGGATTTTACAAAATATTCTTGAAATAAAAAAAAAACCAATGCCAACCTAGTTCATAGTTTTGGTCTCTCAAACATGTCATAATTTACTTATTTATATTTATATGCTATTCCAATCTGAAGACTCTAGATATTGTAGTGCAATATATTACTACATATTACTACTCTGTAGCAACAGAGTTAAAAACTGCTATAGAATCTTGAACGGCACTTAGAAAATCTGTGCATTGATAAAATCAATTACAAAAGGCCACGGGAATGATATATACTAGGCCAATACATTATAACTCCCTAGGTTTATTGAGAAATACTTGATGTATATGAAGACCAATACTTTTGAGTTATTTGTAAAAATAATAAAGACAGGATACAAAAAAATAAAATACCAGTTAAAGAACAGCCATCTGTGAATTCACATTGTTATGTATATAATAATAAGCCACAAAATAGAACACAAAGAACTAAGGGAAAAATCACAAAATACAAACATTTGCAAACAGAAGAACAATTGTGGTAAAGGAAAGCAAATTTTATGCAACCCAAAAACATCTGGAGCACACCTGAAAATCATCAGCATTGACAAAATCATTATCAGTCAATTGCAAAAGGCAGCTTTACTTGAAACAGCTTATCTCCTGCAACACCTTTAACAGTATCAAACAACTTCTGCTTATCCCAGTTCTTTGGAAAGGACTTGATAGATGGATAAACATACTATATTCTATCTAAATACTGGCTGACTATGTGATCAACTATAATAATAATAATAAATTATGCAGTGGACCAAAACACACCGGACAATATAGGTAATTCTTGATTACTGACTACCTCATTTAGCAACCATTTGCATTTATGGTGATGACAAAGTAATTTTACAAGCAGTCCTCACATTTATTACCTTCACAAGTCTCTAAAGCAGAAGGAAAGCTGAAGTAAGATCATAAATACTTAGCAACCACTTTGTTTAACAACTGAGTTACCGGTCTGAAGTGGGGCTGCTAAATGAGGAGTATCTGTACAATCAAAAGAAGTATAAAAGGAAGCAATGTAGTTAATCACCAATGATATATTAGCCTATTATTATATAAAACGAACAAAAAATTTAAAGACTTCGATTTATAGTACAAGACTAAACAATCTTATAACTAATTGCTATATCAACTGCATTGAATTGTGCAAGTTTGCTAGATGTGATTACAGTATTCACATATTCAAGGAGAAGAATGGGATATTTGTCATGCAGCTTTCCATGATAATTGGATAAAAGACAGTGTAAATAAATTCTTAGACTAAGATGAATAGAAAGGACAATGCAGAAGAATAAGGCCAACAAATTCTTTTTTTAGGGCATGTATAAGGCAGCTATTGCAGCACCTCATGGTAACATATTATATTTGGTGAAGATAAAGACTCATCTATATTTGAGATATTAGATGCTGGCATAAGTAGAAAATTAGAGACATGGTTGAAAACATTTCCCTAACTCTAACCCTAACCCTAACCCAAGCTATCTTCATATCCCTGTTTGATTCTTTTGCCCATAGTCAAAAATGTTTTTATAGAGAAAAGCTTTTGACATTTGTTATCTTGTCGAAATAAACTTAAATATGTTAATGTAACTGTTTTTTTAATATATTTAGTTTATGTTTCTTAATCATTTAACTTCATTATTTTATCCATATTTCATTGTTAGCCACTTTTGATATTTCTAATTTAGACAAAACTCTGATTCAAAGAACAATAAATAAAATAATAGATTATCCAAGATGCAATTAAAAACAAAATATAATGAGCTTTCTAGCACCAGAAGTTAAAACTATTCTACTGATACAAAAAAAAACACAATTTGTCTGCAGAAATATATGTGTTAATTGCAAACCCAGAAAATTGAATGGCAGCATCCTTAACAAAGAGATGACCTGAGACTTCACAAAGCACATGAGAATGTATGAAAGTTTTATTAGCTTCCTCTTTGGCAAAGGCTGGCACAAGTAGCAAAAGCCTTTCTATTTAATATTAAAACTACTGTAACTAAAAAAAAAATGAGGGACAGAGTGGCTCAGTGGCTAAGACGCTTAGCTTGCCAATCAGAAAGGTCAACAGTTCGAATCCCTAGTGCCGCATAATGGAGTGATCCCCCGTTACTTGTCTCAGTTTCTGCCAACCTAGCAGTTCAAAAGCATGTAAAAATGAAAATAGAAAAATAGGAACCATCTTTGGTGGGAAGATAACAGTGTTCCTTTCACCTTTGGCGTTTAGTCATGCCGGCCACATGACCATGGAGACGTCTTCAGACATCTGGCTCTTTGGCTTTGAAATGGAGATGAGCACCGCCCCCTAGAGTTGGGGACTAGCACACATGTGAGGGGAATCTTTATCTTTACCTAGATAAATAAATCAAGTCTAACAGACTAGACTACAAAGGAATGGAATGGAATGGAATGGAATGGAATAGTATAGAATAGAATAGAATAGAATAGAATAGAATAGAATAGGAGTTGGAAAGGACCTCACAGGTCTTTTAGTTCAACCCCTTGTTTAGGCAGGAAACCCTACACCATTTCAGACAAAAGGTTTAATCACTTCTTTAAAACGTCCAGTGTTGGAGCATTCACAACTTCTGGAGGCAAGTTGTTCCACTGATTAATTGTTCTAATTGTCAGGAAATTTCTCCTCAGTTCTAAGTTGCTTCTCTCCTTGATTAGTTTCCACCCATTGCTTCTTGTTCTGCCCTCAGGTGCTTTGGAGAATAGCTTGACTCCCTCTTCTTTGTGGCAACCCCTGAGATATTGGAAGACTGCTAGCATGTCACCCCTAGTCCTTCTTTTCATTAAACTAGACATACCCAGTTCCTGCAAGCGTTCTTCGTATGTTTTGGCCTCTGATTCCCTAATCATCTATGTTGCTCTTTTCTGCACTATTTCTAAAGTCTCAACATCTTTTTTACCTCCTGGCGACCAAAACTGGATGCAGTTTTTAAGCATGCGTTTATTCAGAAGTTCAACTAAAGTGACACTTTGTGCCAGCTCTTGAATAATCCTGTGTTTGGATTTTTGCATGAATGTCCATAATTTTCCTGTCTTTCTCAAATTAGGACAAAATATTTTCTGTATATAGAAGTGACTTACCCAAGTTACTCTGCTTTATCAAAAGTCACTTGTGGACTCCAATAACAGTAGTGTTAATCAGGTTGAGCACCGCATATAACTTAATATCTCTTTACTTTCTAATCAATGTGCTGTACCAATTAAGTACATGACTCCCCCTTCCACACTGAAGACTACATTTTACTACTACCTCCTTCCTTCCTTCCTTCCTTCCTTCCTTCCTTCCTTCCTTCCTTCCTTCCTTCCTTCCTTCCTTCCTTCCTGAATGCATGCATGCATGCTTTCTCTGGGGCAAATTCATCAAAGATTGCTTTAATTGTAGAAATTACAATTAAATTAGGGGGGAAAATCAGTAAAGCACAAGAACATTGATTTCAACGTACAACAGAAGCCTGCCAGATTTAATCTGTTTTTTCAAGCAACTTTTTGTACTCCTGATCACACACAAAAAAAATGTTGCTTAGTGTTTATGTGCACAGAACCTCTGATTTGCATACAGTAACGGCAGTGGTTGACCATTCCAATCATCCAACTGTAATATATCATTACTATATGTCAGAAACCTTGCAGCTAGCCTAGCCTGTAGCCTCAGGAATAGTGCTGGACTCAGAGAGTTAAATGATGGAGCCAGCTTTACTTGTTATCACTTATTGGGGGAGGTAGCATCTTGAGTGGGGAAACAGTTTCTTTTACTGTGGAGTTCTTGGTGCTCTCTGAGTTTGGTTGTTTTCCTGCAGATGTTTCATTACCCAACTAGGTAACATATTTAGTACTAGAAGGCAGTAGATATATGCACAGGCTCTTTGTTTATATTGGCTTGTCCTGTCAGTATTGGTGGGGGTGCTTTTCTCCTAGATAATTCCTTGTAATTTACTGCTTGATTGTCTGAGTTGATAGTTCCTTGATTAGAGCATTATTTCCTAATTTTTTTTCTAGTGTTAATTCCTGCTTGCCTGGGTGTCGATAGTTGGTGAGGAAGTGTTCTGGTCTTTTTGTTTCCTTTTTAGCTTTTTTATTGTCTCTCTTGAATGGTGTGCAAATGTTGCTTATCTCTAGAGACCTGTTAATGGCTGCTTTATCTGAGTGCCAAGTTTCCAGGATTTCTCTAGTATTTTTGGATTTACCTTGATCTCAGATACCTACAGTTTTGTATTTGAAGCTATATTGGATTCTGTCCATGGGATGTAAGATAAGTGAGTTTCATCATGTCTTCTGACTGCTAGTTGATGGATGTACTCTCTAGAGTTCTGCCCAGTGGTGGGTTACGACCGGTACGCCCCGGTAAAGGTGTACCAGTGCCTGACGGGAGCACCGGGTACCGTTCCGGTACGGTGCTCCGGAGGGCCCACCCGCCATCTTTACTTGTATTTGAGCTCTTCAGGGCTTCCGCGCATGGAGCAGACATTGCCTGCGTGACACTCCGCCAAGCAGCTGGAGCGTTGTGGAGGCGTCACGGAGCGTTGCAGACAATAAGAATGCATGCGCGCAAAGCGTGCATTCATGTGGTGAACGCCGGGCCCTGTTGCACCGTACCGGTTGCACGGGGATCCAGAACCCACCACTGGTTCTGCCTCTTCCAATCCTTACAGTCTACATGGGCAATTGGTACTCCTCTTTTTGCAGGTTCAGTGTTGACTTTAAGGCAGCTTCAAATATAAATCCAACTCCTTTATTATAATTCTCTTTTAAATTTACAAATACCACAAAAGTGCACAATTGAATTTTGTTACATATACAACACTGCAAGAGAAAATAATATTCCCGCTTGCATATGCCATGAAATGTATGTCCACTCATCAGATATAGCTTAGAAAATAAGGTGTTATAAGCAGCATCAGAATTTAAAAATGATTCCAGGTTTCAACCACATCCCAAGGCCAGGAAAATGAGCTGAAAATATAAGAATCTTTTATCACATAATTATAATAATCAGAAATGAATTGAAATTATCATTTCTTATAAAGTACTACTAAGTAAACTTCCTTAACATTTGCAGTGTAACATATTCCTCAACTTATAGTACTATTTTGTCTTGCATTCAGTTTCTTGAAAGACCATTCATACTAGTTCTATACCAATAATAAATTCACAAGGATACAAACCATTTTAAAAACTTACTTGGGAGAAATTAGACTCTCTGAAATTATAGACTGTCTCTTTGTTTCTCCTGGTTTATTTGGCTAGTATGCCACACCGTTCTAGGCAGAATATTTATAAATATGCAGTTCTCTACTGGGAGGGCTACCATTATATAGTTATTTCAGTGGCTGTATTAATCTCTCTTGTGTTCAGGGGCTGCAGCTGTCCTTCATTCCCAATAATAAACAAGTGAAAAGAACAGACTGTGACTTAACTTCCGAATAAGACCTCGACTGTTGTTCAAATCAAACTCACAAGCACTTCTCCTTTGCTCTTCATGACCTCTTCTCATAACTATACATTTACAAGTAACAACTGCCAATAGGTTTCTTAAAAAATAATATAAGAAGAATTATATTGACCATTACTTTAATATATTTACATCTTCTAAAAAATTTCATGAGGTTTACAGATAAATTACTATCGTGTTTCAGAGCAACTAAAGTTCATTCTCAGCTTTCTCTCCTAATATTTACATTACAATCCTTTATCAAGGAAAAGAAAGAGGGTCTTACATAGGTCAAACACTAAAATAACATTTTACTTTAATCCAGCAAATCAAGGAAAGCTTTATTTCACATAACATTCAGCTCCATAAAGTCTATGACATAATAAATTTATAGGTGCATGTCAGAGAGTGAATAAAGATAGGAACTGATCCAGACATATCTGGAGCACAGAGGTTAGTCAAAGTGACATTTATTACTATTTACAAAGGATTACAATAAAGAATCAGTGCAGTTTGTGCATATGTGAGTACAGAAGTGAAGTTCTGAGTGAAGATTATTTTTGTTGAAAAGGACTATAACTAAGCTATAATCAATTCTAAATGTATCTGGATTTAAATCTTTGTAAGACATATAACCAGATTGGCTGGCTTCATACAACAAGGTAGATTAAAAACCAATCAATGCAATGTGTGAATCCTGTCTTGTGTTAATGCCACAGCGGGGATTTATTCATTTTAATTGGGTTTGGGGTTTTAAAAGTTTTTAATACACTATATACTATATTTAATATTTATTATTCTATGTACAGTCTTGCAACCTCCTCCACCTACGTATTTAATTATTTAACTGTTTTGTATGTATTTTATAACGTATTTTAGTGACTGTACACCGCCCCGAGTCCCTTTCGGGAGAGGGGGCGGTCTATAAATATGAATAATAAATAAATAAATAAATAAGAAGCTTTCCCCAACCTTGTGCCGCTCTGAAGTACTGGACTACCATTCCCATAATCCTCTAGGACAGAGCTGCAAAACTCCTGGCCCGCGGGGCTGGATGCGTCAGTTGCTGGCCACGCCACGCCCAGTTTAGTGAAGGGGGGGGAAAAGTCCTGATATGTCACATGATGCTGCCGTGACGTGAATTTGACACCTCTGCTCTAGGAAGCCAATGGTCAGTGTAGCTGAGAATTATAGGCATATTAAAAAGTCTTTAGGTTATTACACAGAATGCGAGCACTGGAGGGATCCATTTTATTCATTGAACTGGTTTGTGCACCACACAAAGTCATAGTTTACCTAACAATGCCTTATTGAGTATGCCATAAAAAGCAGCTCAAAGAAAAACTGCCACAATGTAGTGGCTTTACAAGCACCACTTGCTCTTCTTTGCCTAGACATGCATTTGCCAAGTGCAACTGCCTTTTTTTCCTTAATTTCTGTGTTTATTAGTGATACCATAATATTCAATCAGCAATCACCATTTTCACTGGAAAACCAGCACAGCTGCAAAAGGGATGGGCTTTTTTTCAGCAACCACAGTATGAAAAACGATCCCGGGTCAAACATTTTCCTGAACCAGACAGTTAAGCAACATTGTAGTAGAGGAAGATTGATTATGATTTTTTAATTGATTTAGGAAGCTGTGCAATTCTCTAACCCAATGACTCAATCACTAGATTTTTTTTAATTAATGTGAAAAAACAAAAGTACATGGATGCACACAAGGTACATGTTTACTCTACATAATTCACAAAACTCACTTTTAGACAGAAAGTTTATTTATATGTCCTTTTCAAAATTTCGGTGGGCTTCAACTTTGCTAACCTCTGCTACCATCATCTGGTTCTTTCCTATCGATAACCTAGGCTCATTTAATAGCCTCTTTGCTCTAAGATGGCCCCTGACTTTTAAAGAATATGGAAAGAAACGTTTTCCATCAGAAAACAAAAGTCAGTATGCTGCATAAACCTTTTGTGCTGCACAAAGGAGTCATCTCAGGGAGGCCAATGACCTGTAGTTGACTCACTAAAGAAATGTTGCCCTCTCTTCCTTGTTGGAAGAAATGTCCATCCGGGTTCAGTTCCAAGTGGGAAGAAAGACACTGGAAACATGGAGGCTGCTTGGAAAGGTAGTTTAATGGTGGACAAGACCACATGGTTTGAGGTCCTGGGCAAAAAGAGCACATGATTGAGAGAGGGAGATAGATTTATACCCTCTCTTGGGCCCCACTTTGGAGCTTCCTCTTCTTGTGTAAGAAATGCATTCTGATTGTTTGTCAAACTCCCACGCCTGTTTGAATCTTGCTGGGTGATGATGTAATGAAGAGGCTTTGGGCAATTCCTATTATAGCTTAATGGCTTTGTCCTGGTTTGGATCTTGAGTGAGGGCTAATCCTATCATGTCCTGAGGACCATGTCTTTTGTGTCATAGATATGCTGGCCCAGCCTTTGTTTTGTAGATAGGTTGGCACCAAAATATCTGCTGGTGGGGGCCAGACAGCTGGGTTTGTCTTTAGAAACATGTTTCTCCTTAGGGAAAATATAATATTCTGCCTTTTTAATATTTCGTAGAATATTTCATTTTCCCAGGAGAGGGGCAGGTGCTAATTTCCTACATCCTGCTATGTCTATACCTCCATGACCACTTTTGGCTGGGCTGCCAAAGAGTCAATACCCTTTGACAAATTATTCTTTTCTTTTTCATTTGTTCAGTAACCATCCTCATGGAATACCTTCCACAAACCGTAACTTCTGCACAATCCACACCTTCCATCACACCAATCTCAGCCTCCTTCCTATCCCACATCTTCCTTCTCCCATTTGGGTATCTGTCTGTACTCCATAGCCAAGTGCCCAGGCCAAGCTGCAATTCTGTCAGCGGAATGAAGATCAGGGAAGGAGGTCTTCTCAGTTTCTTCTATCTCTCACAGCACAGTGTTGAATCCATTGCTTTTCCTCTATTACTCACGGCACCTTCTCTTACCCTCTGCACTTGCTGGAGAACAGTATCACGCCTCTCAACCACAACAGCCATTAGGCCTGGAGGGATCTGTATTTAGTTCCCATGTGGTGATAAGCTGCTGCTGCTACTGATGAGGGCCACAGTCCTGCTTTCTAGCCAGTGCAGGGGCAAAGGAAAAGCTAGGGGAAGCAAATGATCCATGCTCAGCCCATGGATGAAGAGGGACAGGCAGCAGAGAAGAGTGTCTTTCCGTGCTTTTCACTCCTCCTCTGACAGCAGCAGTGTAGAGAAATGTCATTATTGTGAGGACAGCAATCCTGCTGCTCTTGTTCCTGAGTCACAGCAAGAGGAAAGCCATGGAGACAGTGGTTCTCAAATTAAGGCTCTTGTCTCAATGATGGGAGGAAATTAAATCCACAGAGATTTGTGGTTGAGATTTTACAACATTTCCTTGCCTTTAGATGTGTATAACATGCCCTATAAGCACTTGACCCTTCTGTCTCCCCCAAATCACAGACATTCAATTTAAAGACTGTGAAAAGAATGAAGCAACAATAGGTTCAGTTGCTGATGGTGCCATGAAAGCTGTCTTCTAAGAGTATGGAGGCAGAAGAAGAGAAGGTGTGTATTCCTGCAGCTGGATAATGTAGTAGAAAATATCTCCTTCTCAATGTCTTTTCTTCAACTTATAAAATAAATTCTGTGATTCTGATGTTGGGTATAAATGAATTAAGTATTATGGAAAATATCTTAAGGCTTCTGTGTAACTTTAAACAGTCTACTATTTAACAGATACACAACAGCAGTTTAATCAGCTGAATAGAATTTGCTTGTATTCTATTGGTTGTTAGATCATAAAAAATCTGCAGTGATTCTGCAATCTAACTGACATATTAAAAATAAAATTGCTGAAAAGGTTTGTGCCCCAATTTAGTTTCTTATTAATAATGATTGCCTAACAGAAGAGGAAGGCCAAAGAAAACCTAGAGCCAATCTTAAATGGAAAGATGTAGAGATTGTGGATCAGGAACTGTGGAGTATGCTAAACCCAATGTGATTAGCACAAAACATGGGGGGGACGGACGACACAGAATATATGTATCTCGGGCGTTGAACGTGGAGTCTTCTCTGAGCTTGGTTGTTTGCTTGCAGATGTTTACATCAGGGCAAACTATTGTATATCAACAGGGATCAAACCCATACTCACCAGAACTGATGATGCTACCTAGTGAGGTAATGAATGACTGCAAGGGGGGAAAACAAGCTCAGAGAGCATCAAGGACTCTGTAATGATTTCCTAACTCCACCATTTCCAGAATATTTCTTTCTACAACAGTATTCAGCAAAAAGTGTACAAATATTTCATATATGCAAATATACATCAGAAGAACTTAGACCAAATCCCAAACACTGCAGAAATGGACATTTCCTAGAGTTTATATTCACAATGAAAAGTTGTGGTGAATACAGGAACATTTAAGAATGCACCAAAATTTAAATTAATGTGATTTATCCTAAATTTCTGGCCTTGGGATTGTAAGAAAGGGGTTGTCAAAACACAAAGGGCTGAAAACCAATGAATTTTGAGTTTCTTTCCAGAACACTGGAATAACTAGTTCCCAGAAAATAATTGCTAGAGCCATGTGTTCATTTTAGACTTATAGTTTCGTTCAGTATCATTATTTTTCTGATATAACAACAACAACAATATGAGATTTATATAACTTCATTGACTAAGTGATGCTGGAATATGTTGCAAGTGACTGGGATGAATAGCCGCAGATTTACAAAGTTTAATATAAACTGTTTTAGAATAGTGGGATGATGAGAGAAATTTGAACTAAAATTAATGGAAAGAAAATAGAGGGAAGACGTTTGAAGTAGTATAGCAATTCTGTGGTAATGTTTGGAAAAGAATACAACTTTCCTCTATCTTTGGCCATGTTTGCTACACATATTTTTTACTTAGCAGCATTAATTGCGATTCACTTCACAGACATGACTGGATTGAGTTTTGCATAGTTTGTAGGCAAGGAAAGTGCAACCAAACTGGCTGATTTTTTTTTCCTTAGTGTAATTCTCATTGCATTTTGCGGAGGTTGCATCTAGATGAGTCCCAGAACTCTGCTGTTTGAGGTTAGGAAATTTGTGGGTTACCTTACAAATGCAGAATATTTCATGTTCACAATGAGACAGCATAATATTCCCACTTAGGGATCAAGGACAGACCAAATTAGTGACCTCCTGTAACTCAGATATAGAGTCTGGCAAAAATTAAAAAGGAAACATGATTATTTGTAGGTCCAAATAGCTAGTGGCCTTGACTTTTTAAATTCCATACATTACTCTATCTTCATTTCACTCTTAACCTACCATTAATCCATAGTATAACTATAATTATATTATGATAATTTGAAATAATTAAACTCTGTAATGCATAAATGCATAGCATGTAGCTCTTTTGTTGCTTTTTTGCATGCAAGTAGTAACATATGTTGTAATCCTCCAAATGACAGGAAGGAAGGAAGGAAGGAAGGAAGGAAGGAAGGAAGGAAGGAAGGAAGGAAGGAAGGAAGGAAGGAAGGAAGGAAGGAAGGAAGGAAGGAAGGAAGGAAGGGCATAAGCGGTGCCCTGCTGGATCAGAGCCTTGGCCTATCTATTCCAGCAGTCTGTTCTCACAGAGGCCAACCAATTGCATAAAGAAGCCCATTAGTCTCTCAGCAGATGGCCTTCAGATGCAGCCATGCTGTCATCTAGGCTAATAGCTGTTAATCCACATGACTTCCATACATTTGTCCTATTCTTTTTTTAAAGAAAGCCAAGTTGGTAACCAACACCGCATCTCATGGTAGTCCATCTATTGGTGCTAGGAATGTTGAAGAATTTCCTCTTATGGACACATAGCACACTTACCCATGTCAACTCAATACCCAGCAGATGTATTTGCACAGCATGCCACACTTCATTTGTGTTAAACTTTATTAGGGCTCTTTTTGTGTGTGATTTAGCAGGTAGTATATGAAACCAGCTTGTTTGTTATGACTCAAAATAGTGTCAACCAGGTTAAGTATGCTTGTAAACATAACAAATGTATAAACAAAAAATAGCCACTTGCTTTGTGTTTTCGTGTAACATGAAGTTTAGTGTAGGAGAAATTATATATGTGAAACAGACTGATTTAGGATGAGGAAAATGTTTTCAAGCTGACAATATATTTTTCCTTTTCTACCCACTCCTCTTCTCCTGATGCTTTGAATATGATGCCTGCTTGCTTGAAGCTTGAGTATGAGACAATTTTCTTCTTTTTGCATGGGTGTTCCCAGGAAGAAATGCAAAACTGCTTTTTGTAAATACCATAGCTACTTCTATTCTTTCATTTTTGGAAGTACTTAAAGAGCATAGAATTATTGGATTGCAGTTAGATTGGTAGGTATACTGGGCTACTTGGCTGCAAGTTTCAATAATGTATGCTGAGAATCTCTGTTTTCAAATCAATTTCAGGACATATGAAAAGTCCAATTCTGTAAATTGTATAATTGTAATTGCCAATTTTACTCTTAGTAAAACTGCTTAATTTTTCCTTGATTTGATTTGAACTGTATAAGCTTGAGTCTTCTTTGGCTGTGTTAATGGTTGACCAAAGTGGGAACTAAATTCCCCCAAAATCATGCTGGTTCTTTTTGGTCTCTCAATACCTTTCAATATTATCAATCACAGGATCTTTCTGACTGAGGATAAGAGGCACTGTTTTTAGGGGTTGCCGTCCTTCCTATCAGACTGTTTTCAGTTACTTATTTACTTATTAGTGCATTATTTTGTTTAATTAATTTGTATCCTACCTTTATTTTTTTTATAAATAACTCAAGGCGAGGAACATATCCATCTTTCTCCTCCTATTTTCTTCACAAAACAACCTGAGAGTTGGATTGGATTGAGAGAGAGTAACTGGCCTAAAGTCACCCAGCTTTGCTTTCATGGCTAAGGCAGGACTTGAACTCATGATCTCCTGCATTCTAGGCTGGTGCCTTAACCACTGGACCAAACTGGCTAATGTTTATGTAATGTTTAATATTTAAGCCATTCACCTATGGTATCTCAGAAGGTAACATCTTATCTCCTATGACAGAGAGTTAGGGGAATGACTCCCTGATTACTCCCTTGAGGAAAATAGATGATTTTACACTAGAAAGAAGGGCTGAAACGTTCCCTAAGTCTTGGAAAAGAAGATGGTAAAAACCTTTGAAGAGGATTTAGGTTGTCTTCTGTAGCTATATGAAACAGTTGTGAGAATCATCTAGCTGTTGAGTGAGGGGTGAAGAGCCTGTGGATGACTTATAGCATTACTGTTTTTTTGCATGTATCTCCAAGAATGTAGGCATTTCCCTTGAACAATAGTTAAGATGAACAAACTGATGTTAAATTAAAACAAATAAATCTACTATTGGTAGGGAAGCAAAGTTCTGGCATGACTTTCAGAATTGCATTGAGAGAGAAATTATGGGAACTATCTTTGGCTTGTATTTGTGCATGGTTTCCCAAACAATAAGAATGGCAAGTAGTTCATTTGCTCAGTTATGTCTGGAGCACCAGATGTGGCTGCCCCTAAGCCAGTTATCCATGCTAAATTGCCAGAAAAGGCATAGATTTCCAGAAACCACAATGTTTGAGGGAAGTTCTAGGACATGAGCTTCCGATAAGGCTGCAGTTGAAGAATGTTCAGAAACTTAGCAAAATGATAGCAGCCAAGCTGTTAACTGATATAGAATACTGAGAGTACATTACACTGATAATAAAGTGCTCCCAGTCATTTAATAGTGAAATAAGATATGTTTTCAAAGAAGACATTCTGTAAATATGACAGCAGAGAAACATCAAAGTAGGATGTTGGTGGCTTATTCTCTATCTCACTATCTGCTGGCCTGTTACACAGGGGATTTCCCTTTTCAGTCCATCTGTTTCCCCTTCAATCATCTGAGTTGAATGTAAAAGCATACATGTAATGAGAAAATGCTTCCGCTCAGGGCCTAACCTTGTACTGTGAGATATAATATACAAATAAAAAGATTTATTGCTATCATTCTGTCCTTTTCATCACTTCCTTCTGTGACCCACAAAAATTGCAATATCTAAGGAGTTGGTTTCCATTTTTTATTCTTCACAATATGCCAGTGAGTTTTCTGTTGCTGCCATTTGCAATAGTGACAGAATAAATAAAAAATATATGTTAAGTTAAATAAGGACACATATGAACAAAACCTGTTTACTGATTGGCCAATGAATTGTTGAACAGTTCATCCTACCACTGGAGAATTTAGGGAAATGGTTCTTTTGATTTTTCCCTGCACAAAATTAGGGTAGAACAATGTAGTACATTAAACAAATCCTTACTTTTTCAACAATGTCTATGGAAATAGCATACTTTCCATACATATCAGGCATCATATAAAATATGAATTATGCTTAAGCCCTAGCTTAAATATACAGAATCATAGCTTGAAGCTCTGTCATCTGAAATCACAGAATCATAGTGTTGGAACAAACTTTCAGGACTTCCGCAAATCTCAAGTAATGGATCACCCATATCTCTAGGAAACAGAAAGTTTTCACAAATTGTTCAAACAGCCAAAAACTTCTTCCTTATTTTGAGTTTGGTAAAGCTTCCACTCATTGATTCGGAAGGCCACTATCATGTCTCTCCTTTTATTTTATTTTTTTAAGTTATGTGTGCCCTGTTCCTTTAACTGTTCTTCCGAGATTCTCATGATCTTTGCTGCTATTTTCTGCACTCTTTCTCCACTCTTCTTCAGCATTCTTCTTGAACTATGGCAACTGGAATTGGATGAACCTGTGCAACATAGAATTATCACTTCTCAATATCTCTCTATTGATAAAGCTTAAGCTTGCATTGCCTGGGAACACAGCAAGATTACACCTGCAGTATGGTGTAGTTCCTGCTTAATCTGTGTTCCATCAGGACACTAAATCCTTATCATAAGTACTGTTGCTAAGCCAAGTGTGCCATATTTCATGCATGTGCATCTGATTTTCCTTACTTTTACATTTTTCATTACTGACCTGCATATTGTAGAATAGGGCCAAATGTTAAAGTCTATCAAGATTCTTTTGAATCTTGAGTCTATCTTCTGAAGTTTTAGAACCCCCCAGGTTTTGTGTTGCCTGCAAATTCAATGAGCATCCTCTCATCCAAGACATTTATGAAAATCTTGGCATACTGGGCCCAAGACAAAAACTCAAGAACCCCACCATAGAACTCCTTCCTTCTAGATATTAAGGACCAAGTGCTGGCTACAGATGTTCAACTAACTGCATTTGTCCCATTTTACCCAGAAGGAGGTTATGGCCAGTTTTATCAAATGTCTTACCAAAGTCAAAGCTCACTGTACCTACAGAATTCCCTTGGGCTTCTAAATTACTAAATGTCCTCCCCAAAAGCAGTAAAATTTGTCTGGCATAACCTATTTGTGATTATTCTATGCTGGTTTTTATTAATCACCTTGTTCCTTAAGTGCTTACAGTTTCCGGACCAATGTCTTTCATTATTACACCAAACTGTCTCTCAATTAAAAACATGATGTATGGAAAATATAGCCATCATCTTCCTCTTTAAAATACAATACACTTGCCATTTAAAATGGTATACCTCTACAATACAGCATCATAAGGAAATGAGATGATATTTCCTCAATGGGGCAAACCAAAGGCTCTCTTGGGTTTGCCTCATTGTCCCAATTTTGATTCTACAGGTTACCTCACATGTAAGAGTTCCATAAGTTTTCCTTTTGCATATTAGCAGGAAGGTAAGTGATCTACTTTCCCATCTTCTTTCATTCTATTATAAGGAGAAGTAACCCATTTGTTAAAATCTATTGGCAGCAGTTTGTTAGTTTGACAGTTCATCAGAAATGGGCTCCCGAAATGCACTGGAAGCATTCTGTTTTATATCAATATAAATTAAAATAGGGACAGCTTTAAATGAAATGAAAAGAATTTTGAGCCTCAGGCCTGTGAGTGGTCCTCGACTTATAACAATTGCAATTGGAATTTCCGTCTGTCAGTGTAATGGAATGGGTGGATGACCTTGGGGAATGAGGAGAAGAGATGCTGCCTAGGAAACAATCAGACAAGAGTGGGGGGGGGGATTCCCAGTGGTTTAATGGCCAGAGAAAGAAACTTAGGAATGTTCTGCTCTAATTGATCAAGCAATTAAAAGTAAGGTTGGGAAATTCGTACCTTCAGACTTGCAAGATTCTGTTAATGTAGGCTTACAATAAAGTGAAATCAGCTCATCTAGCGGGGTTTCTGTCTGGTTTACCTGGGAGGACTGACCTTAAGCAAGAGAGTCATTAAGTCAGTTGCAACCAATTTTATGGCTTATGGCATACGTGTTATCTTGTTTCCCCCTTTGACTTTACTTGTCTAAAGCCAGCTGGGAAAGTTGCAAATGACAATCACATCACCACCACCACCACCACCACCACCACCACTCCAGATGATACAACTGTTGCACACACATGCCGGTTGCCAAGTGCCTGAATTTTGATCTCTTGACTGCAAGGATGTTGTGACAGGTGTAAGTGCAAAGACCAGTTGCAAGTTGCTTTTTTCAGTGCGGTCATAACTTCAAGCCATCACTAAATGAATCTACTTCTCTTCTTGCATTTTGTTCAGATTAGAAACCAAGCATGCTATTAGCCAGAAAGGTTTATCTATTTTTCATATATACATGCTTTTTATATACATGCTATTAGAATACTTCATTTGACCAAGAGTGATGAGATACACAAGGAATTTGTCTTCAGTGCAGAAGCTCTCAGTATGCATGCAAAGCAACAGGATGATGATGATGATGATGATGATGATGATGATGATGATGATGATGATGATCTGGAGGAGGGAACTGTCCTGTGTCTAGTTGTTTTGGCCCACAAAGGCTTATAGCATTGTCCCGAGAGGAGGAGTTGAAATAGTTTATTCCCAGGACTTGAGGGGTCTGCAGATATCTTATCAGTCCTCCTTCAATAGTGCAATATACAGATCTTCTACGGAAGGAGGCTTTTCATAGACAATTTCATAGACGAGCCCTGTAGGATCTAAGAAAGTATATCCTTTTGCTAATTAAAACACCCTAAAATAACTTGCTCGAAGAGAAAGCATATGTCAATTTCTCAAGATAAATATCTGCAAAACCTCCCTTGTTATCCTTAATTCTGTAAACAAGACTTTTGATAGTTTATTCAATAAACAGATGGAAAATCTGCTGAGAAACCTGAATCTTAAGAAATCGCTACTATAATATCCTGGATTTTGAACCACCTACATACACACAGAGGAGATACACTTTGAGCCATTCAAAGTCAATTTCGAAAGGCGCAGTGTCAAATTGCATAAAATCAATAAATACACACCTAATGTCAGGGGAACCTCATTACCATGTCCATTAAACAGTTCAAGGCTTTGCCTGAGAAAAAGCTTGTCTATCCAATCTAAAAAAGAGCTTAAAGTCAATTACTCTAAAACACGATGTCCATGTCTCGGTCAGCCGTTCACCTAGTAGGCTTTATGCCAAATGCACTATACAGCTGCTAGGCAACTCTGGAAAACTCAGCTAATGCCATTAAAACAACGAACAAAAATCATTAGGCTTCACCAAAGCCTGCTCAGCACTACAGATTTCCAAAGTTTTTACAATCTGGGTAGTGAGAGAAGATTGCCATTCTAGTCCTTGACCAGATATTGTACTTTAAAAGGATTCTGTAGAAAGAAATCCTGCTACAATATCAACGTTACAGGATTACAACAATCCTGGACCGCATTTTCCTTAAATTGTGCATCCTTAAATTGATTTGCTCCACTTGTGAACACAGTGATGCAATTTGTAAACCTGATTTATGGTTTAGTGAGTTGTGTGAATCTAGACAATGGAAGCATATTTTCACATGGCATATAGACCAGTTGGTTTGTACATATACTGTACATCTTCACAAAGTTCAAAAGTGAGATCAAAACCACATAGAGTCAGAAGTCTGAAGGAAATTGCTAGTTGTCAAGTACTAAAATAATAATTATCAACACTTGGTAATTTTGTTGATAGCAGAGAAATTATGGCAAGAGGGAGAATTGATTAGAAAATCAAGTTTTCCCCCCCCCCTTGAAATCATCTCATGTGTCCCACTTTGATACTAATTTATATTACAACTGATCATTAAAAATTGGATTTTTTAAAAAGAAAGTTTTAGTAAATGTAGCCAGGAATATTGTTCACATATAAATACTAATCATTCTGGGTTCTGGGAAGGAAATCAAAACATTTGAGTATCCTTTTTATTTCCAAAGAACAATTTATTTAACAAATCTACACTGCAGAATGAAACCAGTCTGGTTTTTAAGTATCGTATAACACATTAAGATAGAACTATGGACGCATGGAAAGAAAGGGGAAAATAAAATTACATTTGCACCCTCCTACAGCTTCCTGCAGATAAGAATTCCTGGATTTGGGCCATCCAGTGTCATTCGGAAAGTATCTCAATATCCATATATTGAAAGTGGAAGGCAAATATTTGCACGTACCAGGAACACACAACAGATTTTTTTTAAAACAACATCTACAGTGAAACAATGGAAAGAGTCTCACAAAATAGAAAGGATATTCTGCAATGATTATGGCACTGTGAATTTATGGAATGAAAGATACAAGTGAGGCTGCAGCAAAATATCCCAGTGTGGATACTTGATACTTTGTGGTCTTCTTTCTCTTCAGTCTATGATCCCCTGATATTACCACATCAATGATCTAGACTTTATTCTTTTCAGTTAAATCTAGTAGGTCTTACTTATCAGCTTGTATTTGGAAATCCCACAATTTATTATTTATTGTTTAGATTGTTCTTCTGTCTTTTAATGTTTGTAACCAATTTTTCATTTACTGACACATTGTAATTTTTACAGATGTTCCAGTGAATCATTTTGGTGACTGTGTTATGGTATTGTTTATAATCAGTTTGTGCAATCTTCTTACACAAGCTGAGAGTGTGATCTATTGTTTCTTCTGCCTCTTTGTACAATCTGCATTTTGAATCATTTTATTTTTCAATTCTGCCCTTGATTGCATTAGTTTGAATAGCTTGCTCTTGCGCAGCCAAAAACTGAGCCTTCCATTTCTTTTTTTAATGTTCCAAATAGTATGCCAAATGTTATTTTTATCTCTTTATTCACTTTTCCCTCAAATTGACTGTGTAATGTTTTCCTTACCACAAGGAATTTATTATTACTACTATTATTCCTTCTGGATTGTCTACTAGTCTGACAAGAGTATTCTGCCCTGTTCTTTTCTCCTCCTTTGTTTTTGCAGTCAGTACTGACAAGAAGGAAAGGTCAAACCCAAAGCCCCTGATCTATAAGGTACCAGAATGTTTAATGTTCTTAAACCTCCTTTTAACGTCTACATGAGATCACTGGGTGAGGTCATCTGTCAACTGGGGTCAAGTATCATCAGTACTGTGATGATAGCTAGCTACTGTATATATTTCAATCCCAAATTGACCAAGTGATGCTGTCGAAGTCTTGTCCCAATGCCTGGAGATTGCTGAAGTGTAAATGGGAGGAGGGGGCAGACTCAGGCTCAACCTTAGCAAGACTGCTGCTGTGTCCTGGATGAGATTGAATTTCTCCACTTGGAAATGGTGCATAATCTGGGGGTCCTCCTGAACTTTCAGCTCCTGCTCAAAAAATAATGGAAATTGTGGCCAAGAGGGGCTTTGCACAAATTCATCTTGTGTACCTTTTGAACCTATTCCTGGGATCACTCGTGGTCACTCATACTTTGTGCATGGACTTTATAATGTAGTCTCCATGATACTGCCCTAAAGACTACTTAGAAATTGCAACTGGTTCAGAATACCACAGTACAGCAATAAACAATATTCCTTTTTATATCTGTTTTGTTATGACACCTCCCCTCTGGAACAATATCCCCTCCCCAAAGGTCTGGATGGTCTCCATCCTTTGTCCTATAGATATGCCCTTAGGAACTGGCTCTTTTCCTAAACTTTAGACTTAGATGGGGAGGAGGAGGAGATCAAGGATATGATAGTGTTAAAAGAATATGGGGTTTTCCCCTCTGGGCTGATCATTTTTTGCTGATTGGGTTGTTTTCTTTCCTGTTTTTATTCTTGCACACTACACTAAATTGTTTGGAGTTGAGAAGCCTCATAAATGTATTTTAAAATGACGTAAAGTCTAATAAACACATAAAATCAACCAAATATTTTCTTCCAAAATATTCAATTCTGTTTCCCATTTTCCGCTCTCCTAGCAGACAGTCAGTATTCCTTGTCCATGGGCAAAATTCACTTCTTATTGGGCAGGCTTGCCCCTCAACCTCACTTACTGCTTAAATATTTATTTTTTTACTTCTTGAGAGCATCTGCTTCTGAAAATATGCCAATGTTTTTCTCTAGTCAGGGGGTGATATTTTGGTTATATAAAAAGCAAGGCTCACCACCAAATTCTGAAAATAGAATGTAACATTAAATTTAATATAAGTGCACATCTACAATAATTTCTTTTAAAACTATTTTAGTCCATGGCAGAGAATGTTAATCAAGATGAAAAAACTGATGCACCAAAGAAAGAGGGATTCACAAGACATAATAGTATAAGGCACAGAATGAGTCAAACTTCCAGCATGTGGTGACAACATTGTGCTGTATTTGAATAATCGTTGCATAAAATTATATTGGTGGCGCAGCGAATACTTCTGGGATGGATAATATACCCCTGGGCTTATTGCAGTAGCGCTTTAACACAAGTAATAGCAAGTTTTATTTTGGGACATCAAATTAACTCTGCCAATTACCTATCATTTAGTGAGTCAACATTTAAAGTCATCTCCTCTTGTTCTCCTTGTAATAATTAGACACTTCTTCTTTGATACCAAGATAGCATGAATAGTTGCTTTGGTCACATAAAATGTGGCTCATGAATTATGTAACCTTTATAGATTACATATAAATAAATATGCATTAAGTCAACAAAAAAGAATAGCAAGGTTGTTCAATAATATGTATTTTTAAAAAAGTCTCTATATGTTTAATATCAAGTTCTGAAATAACACCAAATAATAAATAATGAATATATTCATGCATCCATTCAAAATTCCACCAGCTGTCCCATTTTATTTCAGTTATGTAAGAAATACTATTTCTATTGGTGACAAAGAGGAAAATATCTTAATTCTAAACATTTTTTCAATACTATAATTAAATCACACTCTATCCTTAGAGTTGTTTAGCAACTCAACATTTTGTTGGTCATACCACAATATATGTATATTAAGAGAGCCACTGTGGTGTAGTGAATACAGTGCTGGATTAGGAGTGGAGATCCAGGCTCAAGTCTGTCTCATCAATGGAAATTCATTGGGTTACTTTGAGCCAATCAATCTCTCTCAGCCCAGCCTTTTACTGCTGTGGGAATAATAATTCAGGATGACTCCTATATAAGCTAGCTTGAACTCATAAAAAATATGATGTAAATCTAGCAAAGAAATACACGACAAATCAGGCTTTTCAAACCTCTGCAACTGGCCCATACCTAACTGTAATCAAAATCCCATCCCCATAAAACTCCAACCCCACATTTTTTTCAAATATTTGAAGATGTCTATCAAATTCCCTCTCATGGGTCTTCTCAAAGCTAAGAATTTTCAGTTCTTTCAATGTCTCTTCATGGGATTTGGTTCCTGTCTCCTAATCATTCTTACTGCTTGTTTCTGAACTTGTTCCAGTCTGAACATTTTTTAAAGTATGTGGTCCAGAGATGCCCAGAATACTCAAGATGGGATCTCACCAAAGTAAAATAAAATCATGGGATTATGTTCTGTAATTTGGAGACTATACTTCCCCTGATGCAACCTAAAATGTTATTTGTCCCTTCCATAATCATATTATATTGCTGGCTTATATTCAGTTTGTAAATAAATTATTCTAATATTTTTTTCCCAAAGGACTACTGTATTATCAAGCAAGATACCATGCACCATATTCTGGTAAACCTGTTTCCTAAGTGAAAAAAATGAATTTCTCCCTGTTACATTTAATTCTGCTCTTTTCTAGTTAATTGAGATTTATTTCTCACTGTTTAACTGTTGACTCTTTCTCTCAATGTTGTGCCATATGCAAAACCGACAGCTCCTTCCAGTTTGATGAGCAACCAAGAACTGATGATGAGCTATCTATAATACTTGTTATACCATATCAGTTCATGCTTCACTTGAATACACTTCCTAGCTACCTATGGGGATCTAAGTAGCACCTAAATGCAAAGCTGATGAAAGGTGTTCACTCTAGCATTTTTTCATACTATATGATTCCAAAGGTCACAAAGAAAAGGTCATATTTTTTTCACCACTTACCGTATTTTTCAGAATATAAGACGTACCTTTTTCAACCAAAAAAGTGGGTGAAAATCTGGGTTCGTCTTATACACTGAATACAGCATTTTTAGCCAACCAAAACCCCGCCCCCCTTTGCAAAAATGGCCATGCATAGCCTTTAGGAGGCTTCCAGAGTGCTCCTGAGGGCTGGGGAGGGCAAAAAATGGGCCATTTTTTGTTCGTTTCTGCACACACACACACAGCCCCAGAAGCACACTATAAGCATGCCATTTTGTTTGACAAAAAAGGAGCCATTTTCGCAAAAAAAAAAGGGCCATTTATGGGAGGCCTACAGTGTGCAATAACTTCTTTTTAATTTGCCTCTTCAAAATCTTGGTGTGTTTTATACTCCTGTGCGTCTTATATTCCAAAAAATACAGTAATCTAGACACTGTGAGTAAGAGGAAAAATAAGTCATCTTTTAGTTTTAAACCATTCAGCTTTTTCTGTAATGTGGAAAAATAACAGGGGCATCAGATGGATTTCTCTTTGGTACAACAATTGGGCAGTGTTAGCTTCATGCCAAGCTACAATTTGTTTAAACAGAGTTTACTAAAGAAACACAATGTTAAATCATGATTAAAATATTAATAATTTATGTAGTAATATAGCTTGGCTGCTTTTTGCTTAATACATTGAACAAAAATTTAAAAATACAAGAGCCATTCTCAGACTTGGCAGTTCCACCTCTCAGTTCCTGGCAAATAGATGGGGAAGAAATGAACTCCAAGATCACCACAGATAAAGACTGCAGCCAAGTGAACAGACTTCAGAAAATCCCATTCCTTAGTGAACCTTTGTTGTTGTTAGTTGCGAAGTCGTGTCCGACCCATCTGACCCCTTGGACAATGTTCCTCTAGGCCTTCCTGTCCTCTACCATCCTCTGGAGCTAAGCTCACACCTACTACTTCGGTGACTCCATCCAGCTACCTCATTCTCTGTCATCCCTTTCTTCTTTTGTCCTCAATCTTTCCCAGCATTAGGCTCTTCTCCAGTGAATCCTTCCTTCTCATTAGGTGGCAAAGTATTTGAGTTTTTCAACATACTGCAAAATGGCAGCCACTATGATAGATTCAGTAAACCATAGTTAAACCATGACTTAATTAAATGTGTGGCCCAAATTTAAAATCATTGAATTTGCATATTCCTGCCAATTATTTTCTAACACTACTGAATGTAAACTTAACTTTTCAAAATTAGTTTTATAATTGCTTTTTTTTAAACTGCCTTTGAAAAAAACTTCATCCTTGGCAAACATTTATCACTTCTAATATACACAGAGAAGCCAACACTAGAAAATTTCCCAGAACACAATGGACAAAACAGGCTGTAGGTCTTAGCTCTTAAGAGAGCTTGTTTTCATTCCCTGTTTGTAAAAGATGAAAAATATATCTAGCGAGAATAGGAACTGGAGAGATACACCTCCAGTTCCAAAAATCTATGCCATCCAGATTGAAACAGGTATATTTCCTAGATGTAAGTCTTGCCAGCTACTCAGAAAACTCTACATGGACACTCCCAAGCAGCTTTATTTTCTGAATGAAGATGCTCCAACAAGGGACAGACCAAAACAATCAAATCCCAGCTTTGCAGAGGTTTTACATCCAAGCTAGTCAGTGATGGCCATAAAGACTACTCAACTCTCTCACTTGTAAGTCACATTTCTCACAAAAGTACAGAAACTAGACCCACTATATTTCCTGTTGCATGTGTTGAGACAGATACAATTTGAGATTAGCCTCTACTAGCCATAAAATCCAAACTACTCCTCAGCAGGTGATTTTATGGCCATGGAGGTTTTATATGTGGTATATCTTGGTACCAAGCCCTAGGAATCCTCAGAACTCCGTGTTTTGTTTTAATTCTTCTCCAAAGGACATGTTACTTGCATCTGCTTATCCAGTACTGTGTGACCTGCATATATAGCATCCGTAAACAGAAAAGGAAAGCAATAGACTCAAGAAAAATCAGGCAGAGACCTGTCTTTCCAGCCCCCATACGGGTGGTGGAAGTAGCCATGCATGAAGTTAAACAAATATGGTAGAGGAAATTAAAAGCACAACCAACAGTAAAATGCGTCCACAGAGCTACCATCTGTTCAGGGGTTTTTTTCCCCCCTTATGTTCATTAAGAAAAAATGTGCAAGCCTCAAAGCAACAGGCATTAACAAAATATTCTGAGTACAGTACTTCTCAGAAATCTAAGGATTATGCAGAGCATTAAAGCACTGTAGCAGCAATAAATTACAATTTATATTAACACCAAAGCTATAAATACATTCGCACCTTCATTAAATTTACTGCCATAAGAAAGTTCATGGAAACGCTTTTAATAAATATATTGTATCAGAGCTGCATAAATACAGTAAACTAGTAGATGCCAATAAAGTTTTAAGATATTTTTTTGGTTTTTGCTACCAATGATGATGATCATATCTTTTTTGCAGCCCAGGTATGTGATTCCTAGATCTAACCTTTGATCTGCCAGGATATTTTTGATACAAGAAAGTTCTGATAGAAGTTTGCCACCCAGTCATTTTTTTTCCTCCTTTGTGACAAATTTGTAAACTCCCTTGTAAAACAAGGAGCTACATTTCCAGTACAACCACCATTGCTAGAAAGCACTAAAGCAGGAGTCTAAGAGAGAAACTTCCTTCCCACACTAGGAAAGGCTTATATTCTGTTTAATCATCGGCAGATGTGGGGAGCAGGACACATGGTAGAGCTTCTCCAGCACGAGGCAATTACACCTAAAGCAGCCCTAACTACCCAAGAGCGCCTGAGGCAGGCCGGGCGCTGGATGACGAGGCCGGCCTTTTTTTTCACACCTCTAAAGCACGTGGGAACTCCCCGAGACTTTGTCCGGACAATAATAAACGTCAATTATCGCTAACGAGGAGCCTTCCAGCACTTCTCCTCGGAAACTTCCGTTTCACAAGCCGAAGGAAATAAATTCGCCTCTTTTCGGGATTCGTCTCTTGAAGGCAGCGAACGGGACGAAGCCCAGGGGCGAACCGAGGCAGGAATCCTCCTATTCCTGCCGGCTAGAGCGAAACTACCGGAACTTGGGTAGCCCCCGCCGAAATTCCCCTCTTTCTGAAGTAACAGTTATGTAAAGCTTCCTTGGATCCCCGTAATCTCCTGGCGGCGCTGCGGAGAAGGCGAGGCGGGCCAGCCCCACCTCCAAGCCCCGCTTCCTCCTTTCTCCTATTTGAGCGCCCACCCGCCTCCGCCTCCGCCTCCTCCGCCTGGCAGCGGCTGAAGTCAACCGCTCTCGGCTTTTCCCTCCTCCTCAATTGCTCTGCGGCTCTGCCACCGGCTCGGAAGTGCAACTCTCGCCGCCTGGAGGAAGGGGGGAGGAGAACGGAGAGTGGGGGGAGGTCCAAGGAACTTTCTTGCCCGGGTTTCCTTCCCACCCATCCACCCCGACTCCCTGTCGCCACGCGTGACCCCAAGCGCTGAGTGGTAGGACTCCAAGCTCCGGCTCCACCGGCCCTCCCTGAAGTTGCTCGGGAGCCGCTCACCGGAGACGAAGCAGGGGACGCCCCGCCGAGTCCGAGGCTTTCCGCTTAGTGCGCCGGTTCGCCCGCCGTCCCCCCACTCCCCGCCGTTTCCCCCCGATTCTCGGGAACCGCTTGAGGTTATGCCCCCTACGCGGCATCCTCTTTCCCTTCGCCCTCTTGCACCTGCTGGCTTAGGAATCCCGAATGTCTTTCGGGTGAAACCAGGCGCCGGACCCACCGCTGCCGCCCCAACCAGCGGATGTGGGTGCGGGGGGGGGGGGAGGAGAGACAGCGGCGGCAAGGGTTACTGTTACTTTTGCCGGCCCCGGTTAACACCGGCTGGAGGCACTGCAAAGTGTTCAGCCTTTCTGCCCGGCCCATCTGAAATGTTTCCCACCCTTTCCTTACTCACCCTGCCGTGAAGGTCAGGAAACCGCTGAAATCTCTTAAGGGAGAAAAAGTAAGCCCGCCGCTACCGCCAAGCCGCTTCGCCAATTCACTTAAGTTTTGGTCTCGTCTGCTGGTCGGCTCCTCTTGGGCCGCTCCTCTTGGCAGCAAGTAGTCCACCTGTTGCAGAAGTTTCCTTCTACAACTTTCGCCGCCGTCCCGGGACCCCTAATAGTCAGCTCTCTGTCCCCCTCATTTACTGTCACCTTCTCGTTTCTCAACTTCCTAGGCATACCCAAAAGAGGGCAGCACTCAACCATTTCTGGCTCCGCCCCTCTTGCGTGGATCGCTGGGAATTGTAGTTCAAAGAGTTCCCGCCTTAAATTTGAGCTGTCATCGGAAAAATTCAGAGCTTTTGGAGTTCTTTTTTATTTTTATTATTATTATTGTTATTCGCCTATTCCGTTTTCTAAGCATCATCCAGGATTTCTGCTATTGGTTCTTTTCTGCATATAATGTAACACTTTTAACAATAGCATCTTGTTCGAGTTTACAAACAATGACATTGAATGGTTCCAACACTGGACTAAAATGTTGTTATGCCTTCAACCTCTTAAAATACATAATATAATTATTTAATAGGAATAACTCGCATTCTTAAAATGAGAGGGAAGATGCAGTGATTGTTTTAAAAACACAATTGTTTTTTATATTGTTTTTATTTGTTTCCTAGTACAATTTGATAGCTTATTAGTAACCTTGACTATCACTAAATGTTGTATTTTTTTTATTCTTGATGAATGTATTTTATTCTCCTTATGTACACTGAGAGCATATGCACCAAAGACAAATTTTATGTCCAATTACACTTGGCCAATGAAGAATAAAGAATTCAATTCTTTGGTCTAGTGTTGACAGATCACTGAGCTAATGGGGGGAGGCATGGCTGAGAAGCAAGAAAAAGTGTTATAAAGCTTAAAGGGGACTTCAGATTTAGGCCTTTGATTTTAGTTGAGAAGGACAGTCAGTTTACTTAGGTTTTATAAGTTACACTTATATTATTTTTTATTGTGGACAAAACTGGAAAACTGGAAATGGATTTTTGGAGGGATGGGAGAATGGAGAGTGTAAGAAAGAGAACATGAGCTACTGAAAGAAAGTTGATATTCTGAATATTAATACATAAAATGGCCAAATGTAAGAATAACTATACATATAAGTTGAATCCACAGTTATTAAAAGATTATTAATTTAAAAATGCAAACCTATACTTGTATGCTCAGAGGAATGCCCATTGATTTCAGCTGGATTACTCCCAACAAAATTAACATAAAGCTCTTAAGGGTTGGATAGTTTCAAGAAAGAGAGATTCTGAACAAATAAGGGAGGGTTGTTCTCATGATTTGCCTTTTATTAGCTTTGAACAAAACAAAAATATGAATACGGCTGTCTTAACCCAATGGATGTTATGCATTAGAGTTTATACTGTAGCATGCAAAAGTTACTATTGTGACCAGTGATGGGATTCAATTTTTTTTACTACTGGTTCTGTGGACGGACGTGGTGTGGCTTGGTGGGCGTGGCAGGGGAAGGATACTGCAAAATCCCCATTCCCTCCCCACTTCTGGGGGAATGATACTGCAAAATCCCCATTCCCTCCCCACCCCACTAACCTGCTTTCCAGCTCCGTTCTCTTGTTCAGGGCAACAAAAGAAGACCCAGCCGATCAGCTCTGCCTCAGGAGGCAGCCAATAGATAGGGACGGAGCCAGCCAGAGGTGGCATTTGCTGGTTCTCTGAACTACTCAAAATTTCCGCTACTGGTTCGCCAGAACCGGTCAGAACTGGCTGAATGCCACTTCTGATTGTGACTTGGATTGTAGAAACAGAAATCTCTACTCATTAGGGGTTGGTCCTTTATTTAATCTGAGGAATCTGGTGAAATCAATGGGGTATTAATTATGGCAAGCCTTTTATATAATGCACTCTGCTATGCTCACAGGGGAAGTTTGGTTAGTTACTTGTATACTATAAGTATAATATATAGTGCTTATGAATAGTGTCTGATACTTATCAACATCTGTTTATAGTGACATGCCATGTACTTTAATCCACATAAATAGTATTGAATCTGCAGGTGACTCATGAATTTCTTGTAAATCAGTTGCATCTTTCCTTAAAGCACTTGAATCATCCTTCCTTTACTCCAAAGGTTTGGGATTTAACATGTCTAGGTACAGATGGGTGGTCATATACTGACCTCCTTGTGAATCATGAGCCCCTTCCTCTAAGTACCTGATGATCTTGCTGTGAGCCCCTTCCACATGCAAAGGGAGAAGACAAATCAGATTTGCAAAACCCCTTTTAGCCCCATGATGTTATGAAACTTTCAGGGAACTTGGGAAACTGAGCTGATTAACTACTGGTTCATCTCCTGCTCCAACAAAAGAAAACAATAATGACTATTTTGCAGCAATTCCTTTGAATGTGTTTTGTCAAGGTTCCTAGGATTTCCCCCTTTGCAGTAGATGGAAAGGCCACATGGTGCCATGCTACGATCTGAATCCTCCTTAATGTTTGTATGGGGGAGGGGATAGTTTTATCATTACCCTTTGCCATGACCAATTCGTTTCTTTTAACAATAAATATTGCAAGGAGGAGGAGGAGGAATAATAAGGCTGGGGTGTGGCCAACAATATGGGAAGATAGAATTCAGCAAAGATGTTCGTCCAGTTGTGTGAAGATACTGTAGAGGATAAGAAGAAGGGGGCTGGTGGCTAGGCAGAAGTGTCTTTCCCTTAAGACATATCTATACATCTAGAACACGGATGTCAAACTCATTGTGTCACGTTGCCATCATTTAACATAACGTGATATTTTTTCCCTTCATGGAGCTCAGATGGGTGTGGCCCGCACATGAAGCATTCAGTCCATGGGCCGTCAGTTTGACACCCCTGATCTAGAAGAACACATGGGTGGTACACTAACTTTACTGTAAATCCATAACACTTTCCATTAACTACATGGGTGATCCTGCTTCAATCTCAACTATTAAGATTTACTCATGCAAGTCTAAACCACTAAGCCAGTGTTTATGGTATGAAATCAGAAGACTGTATCTATGAAAACCAGTGTTTCCCATATGAAATAAGTCTCCCCCACTTAACCTTAAGTGTAAATAATCTCCTTTCAACAAATGTTACTCTTAAAAGGAAACAATATCAAGAAGCCCTAGACCAAACAAATAAAATTATATCTTTTAGCGCTTCCTGATTACCAGCTTCTCTATCTGATTATTCCCTCTCTCTTTTATGTATAAGGCAGAGAAAACAGGACTGATGCTGTTTCCCAGGAACAGAAGTTTCCCAACATTACTTCCATTTCTCCCCTGATGTTGCAAATGCTGTTCATTACTCCCCTTTATTTGAAGGCTCCAGTCCCAGACATTTCAGAATAATTTTCTTCCTGGCTTCATGTATTACAGCTTGGGTAAATTTAGACCATATTCAGGGAAATATAGAGGCATAGTAATCTTATGTTCTTTTCATTTCAATAATCCAATCATCAGTTCCTCTGCATCGAGCCCAATGTTATATGGTATACAGCAATAAAATGAGGTTTCTAACAAGAATTTAGGCTGCAGCAGATAAGCAGTTATTTTTAAAATCTTTCAACAGTAAATGTGCCCATCTAACAATTAGGCAGCAAAATTAAAAATAAATGTTTTAAATAATTATTGTGTGTGTTTTTAACAAATATACTGATATTTTTCTTCATTGGACATTTCACACTTAGAGACTTGTACTCTTTTTATAGGATCATCCAGCTGTTTTGAAATGATAGAAAGTCTTTCCTCATTACTGTATTTTGATGTAACAACGGTTGGTGACCTTAGAAGATATTTTAAGTTGCTAGTGAGAAAATGCTAATGAGATAGCACTTCCTATATCATATGAGTATGCCCTATAAGAAAGGGGAAGTATATTTTTCATTTCACTAAAGTTTTTAATCTACAGATTTCCAACCCAAAATACACTGATTGACCAATTACAATTTGATTGAAAATATTTGTTCATCCATCAGCATGCTGGTATATAATTCACCCTTAAGGCCTCAATAAAGTAATAGAATAAACAAACTGATGATGTCCTGAAAAGAAAGATCTCAATTAAGCAGTCGGTTGAGTGTATGAAAATACATTTCAGTACTGCAGCTGTTCTAATAGACTCCCTATATTCTATGTGTTACAATAGAGTTTTGGACGCCATTTACAAAAATATGTCTCAATGAAATAAAAGATTAATGAATAGGTGTGGTAATGTTGTTTCTAATAAAATGTCTAAGGTACATAAAGATATCAAGGTGCCAATTACTGAAGCTTAGGAGAAATGTGCCATGTCTGCTGTACTTTGCAAGCATTGTTTAACAACATACAGAAATATACAAGGGAGGTGTCAGGCTCAAATTGGAAACCAAACTGGAACAACTTAAATAAGCTAATAAGAAAATCACAGAACTGAGAATAAGTAATATCAATTAAAGAATGCAGAAAATATTACCAAAATAATGTAATCAATTGCAAATATTCCAGAAGTATGCCTCTTTATTTTTAAAAAACCCTTTCTACTTTTGTTTCTGTTCTATTAGGTTATGTAGCACCTCTTTTGAACAAGCTATGGGATATATAGGGTAGCAATAGCAATAACATTTAGTCTTACAGTATATATCACTTATACTGTATATGCATTACAATGCAGTGAGACATGCATTACAATGCAGTGAGACAATGTACAGATCTGTAATCTTAACATTGGAGAAACAAAACAATCACTTCATAAACACATGGCACAACACAGGAGAACAACCCATCAAGACAAGATTCAGCAGTCCACCTGCATTTGAAAGACAAAAGGGCATTCTTTTGAAGACAGCACAGTCCAAATTCTGGATAGAGAGGCCACTGGTTTGAAAGAGAGGTCAAAGAGACCATCTACATTAAGATTGAACAGCCCTGTCTCAACAGGGGAGGAGGGATATGACACCACCTATCTCCTGATTACAATACAGTCCTTTCAGCAGTTCAAGAAGGATCTATGACAACTCACTACAGCTAACTCGCCATGACCAATTCGCCATGGCCATCTCATCATAGCCAACTTGCTATGACCAATTCACCTTGGGGCAACTTACCATGGCCAACTCGCCATAGAACATCTTGCTACGGGACAAGAATTACACTACTATCGAATGTCCAATAGAATGATTAAAGAAAAGATGCCAAAGGAGGGACAAAGTGAATGACAAAAATTAAAATAACTTTTAAAATTATTTTAAATAAGTAAATGGAATTGTGGAATTGTTTCACAGCGAGCTGTCCCACAGCATGGCAAGTTGGCCGAGGCAAGTTGTCCCACTCTGCCCAATTCTGCCCATTTGCACTATTCAGGTGATCCTGAGGGCACAGATAAACAAACCTTCAAGTGGCCTCAACAGTCTCAGATGGAGTGCTAATGACCAGATGATTACAAGGAGTATAAATCCTTCCATCCTCTACCATTCAGTCAAAACTGAAGAAGCTTCTTGGATGAAAAGCGAATGTCTTCAATGAAAAACAAAGTCCAGTTGCCTTTTGAAAAAGCACGTTTGGGACAAGGAAGAAAAGGTTTATATCTGAAATATTCAAACTTCTGATCCAATAAATGGGCCAAAGTCCATTAGGTGGCAGTGTTGCAAAACTTGTTTCATACTGGTAAAAAATACTTCTAGAAAAAACTTTCATTACCAAAATGCTTTATCTCAATTATTACATTTTGCAGTTAGGACATATTATTTTCCATTTTCACTTTCCCATATTTTGAACCAGCTTTTCCCATTTTTTTTCTTACTACAAAAAACAACTGTGAAAAGGATGAAATTTCATTGTGGACAAAAAACAATATAGTGTGGAAGGAAATCCAAAATATATACATTGTTAAAGAATGAATATTACAAACACAAGTTTGTCTTGGTAGAATTTATTTCTTTGTAGCAATGGATCTTACGTGAACAAACTTTATGTAAAGGGGCTAAGATTGGGTGTCAGTTGAGAAACATACAATTTGCTGTACAAATTTAGTTTGAAATATTTTGTTGGAAGCCAGAAATCAGTTCCATTAATCCAGAAAGAAAATTCGAATTCATTTAGGCTGATGGTGCCAAACCAACCCTGTTGTTTCCCATGTCAAAAATAGAATAATACTCTTTAAGGAAGACATCACCCAGGATCCATAGAGGCTGCCCAGTTGAGGAAGGCACATATGTTGGCTCAATTGCAAGTGAACAGTGGCCATTTTTCTGTAAAAGAAACAAATTGCTTTAGATTGTGCCCTTTTTGCAGAAAAGAAGGAACATCAATCATATTTTACTGCAACCTGGATTTGGATTGTGATTAAATTACACGACATAAAAACATTGTCTAACTCAAATTCTCTGTGTTATTATGCAATTGCGTAGGAGTATAATTTTCTATGGTTTGCTTGAAAGGACATGGTACAAAATCCATATTATATGTGCTTCAATATGCAGCGAATTCTTCAAGAGCAACCATCTGTATCATCTGCAAGTATTCTGACTGAATTATAGAAGGAGTAATACAGATCTGATAGCTCCAAATTAAGGGACATATTTTCATTATAAATAAAGTAGCATCAGCATAATGCTATTTCTACATGACATTACTATTGAGGTATGGAACATCAATTCATCTTAAAATGAATTGGTTTCCTATGCACATAGAATTTAGAAAAGCATACTTACATTGGAGACATAAGCAGAAGGAGGAAGTGGGAACTGGGAACCATTAATGAAAAAGGTAATGGTAGGCATATTCCAGACATTGTTGCAGTCCACGATATACTGTGAAAAAACAAATGTAAGGGAAGGTTAAATTGAGGCAATAAAGGAGGTTGGCCAGGTTACAGCAGCATTATAAGCCTTTATCTCTTTTCTTTAGTCTGTCAAACTTGCCGTTCAGCTGTGCAAAATGTCTTTGGGTCAATAAAATGATATTCAGATTATTTATGGCCACTAGAGTGACAGAAAAAAATTATTATTTTTGCATTCTTTTGAGTAGGCTTAAATTTTATACTTCTGAGCTTACTTACAAACTGCTAGCAAAACTTTTTTTTTTTGCAATTTAAAAAATTGTATTCTATATTGTTGTAGCTCAACCATGTTCAAGTGTGCACAAAAAGGTATGTTGTAAGGAATAGAATGCAACACCCCAACCCCCTATTATTTTGGAGTAAATACCCCAAAATGCATATAAATGTTCACGTAGATGTTTTAAATGAACCTAAAACAAGTTCATATCCTGTTGTGGAAATCAGCCAAAACAAACATAAGAATAAGAAAATGAGGAACTGCATGAAATCAAAATTAATAGATTTCTCTATTCGTAATAGTAACAGTTCCCTGAACGATCACAAAATTTGTTCAAGATTCTTTCCTCTACTTACTGAACCATCGTTAGCAGCATTTACAGCCTGAAGGAAATCCGTTAAATATTGTTGTGGGATAGTTAGCAAAAATGTTCCCGTGTCTACAATGCCCTGGCAGCCTTCACTGCACCAGCCAGTAGCCTTGTTGCCAATAGAAAATCTATAGAAACAATAAGAAGACAGAATATTACTAAAACTGTTGCAAACAACTAAAGCAGACTACAATTGGTAAAATAAATAAAAGCCTATGGATTCTTAATCTACACATAGCTCAGGTGGGTCAGGAAGAAAAAATATCACTTACTCTTCTATACCGATCTGCCACTGAACCTGTTCAGTCACAGGGGCCCAGGTAATTTTCCCAGTGTACATTTGGGGGTCAATGCCTCCCAATATAAGTTCTCCTCCATACTGAACAGTTGGTTGGCTGAGAGGAAAGAGAAAAAATGGGCAAAAGAAAGAGTTTTAGATATAGCTTCTCATCTGCTTGTGGTCTTTTTGTATAGAGTAAATAACCCTAGGACAGTGGTGAAATTTAAATTTTTTTACTACCGGTTCTGTGGGCATGGCTTGGTAGCGGGGTCCAGTGACTGTGTGGGCATGGTCAATTCAATGTCACTCATTAGTAAATGCTGCATTTAACATTGAATGTAAAATAGAGACAATCTGAATGTTTCTCCCTCCATTCGTAGCAGAGCTGCTGCATAATATAATATATAATTAGAGGTGCAAATGAGGGTACAAGTCTTCTTCTTATACTCATAGTGCGACTAAAGTAATCCTTACTACATGTGGTGGAATCAACAGCTGAAATGAGGGAGGTCCCAATAGGAGGAGTTAAGAGATACACTCTACACCTTCGACTCTAAGGGGGGGGGGAGTGTATGAGATTAAACATGTAGGATTAAATCAGGCTTTCCCAAGAAAAGGTGGGGATCTCTGTAGAACTGGTGAATCAACAATAAACAAACTTCTTGACTTAAACCTTAGAACCTGTTCTGGTTGCTTGCACTTAACAACATAAGTTTTTAAATCAGCAATGATTTAATTCAAAAATAATTTTAGACCTCTTTCTTATCCTGATGCTTCCCCTCTCTTTCAATATCATTCATTGCTGGAATGTTGAACTTGATTATATTTGTGATGATGGGATTGAGCCATGGAATACAAGCAAATTGCTGTATTCCAGGTAACTCATTCTGGAAGAAAACCATAATTATACTTACTGGTACATGCTATGGCACAAATATAATGCGGTTAATCTTACCGTGAGAAGTAAAAGCTAAAAATGGGTTCAGAAATCTGGTTTTGACTCATCATCTGGCGCAAGAGTGTGTATGATCCCACGGTATTTGGAGTAGGATTGGTCAAACCCAAAATCCCATCAAAGTCACTATAGTAGAAGGGATAGTTGGGTTCCTCCACACTCAATCCAAACTGTTGGTTTTGAACTACAATATTCTGGATCTGAGAGAGAAGATTGAAAAATGGATTTCACTTGTAGTTCATAGCATTGAAACAACTCTGAACTTTCTCTTGAAATTTGCATATCTTTATCATAAAGATAATGATTCTGTGATTCTATAATAAAGATATACAGTATGGTGAGCATAATGTCTTAGTCAAGCTCGATTTCTGGTGACTTCAATATCATTTTCTTTGCAATAGCATGGGAATAGCTTGCCACTGTCCAGCAAGGGCAGTGGTGGCTTGCTAAAAGTTGAGGTTATCCATATGTGAAAACAGAATTGTCTGTGGGAAGTGATAAAAGAATCAAGATGTTGTGTTTTTGTTGCTGATCACAAATACGAATGGAGCAGGGCTTTGCTTGCTGCAGTTCTGTTATATCGCCTTTTTTTCTTACTCCCCTGCAGATGCTGATAAGAGATACCCTGATTATATGATAAAGATGTGGTAGAATCTCATTAATATTCTACCACATAATTAGTCATTGTCCCAAATGCATTCTATCATCTTTAGCAAATATGCTAGCTATGCCCACCAATGGTGTCAGGTATCTGATTGCCATAATTCATCCCTACAAGATTTCAAGGTTATTTTATTTTATTGACATTATACCCAAAAAAACATAGAGCTGGTGAGAACTACAAGACCAGACTTTTTGTAATAGCACCCTCTCCCTGGAAACTTTGCTAGTCCCTTCCTTGCATCCATTTTAGAAATAGTGATGGTTAATCTAATGTTGGACCCTCAGTGTTAGATTAATATGTTATTTTAATCAGAACACTGTTTCTATAGCTTTTATTATGATACCAATTTACTTCCATTATGTTTATTCTCTTTAGACATGGTCATTTTAATGCTTATTTTATGCATTGGCCCCCTAAATAAATGTAAATGTAAATAATAAGAGCTAATTCTAATGAATTAATCAGTGTTGCATAGTTAAGGAATCAATTACTAACAACTTGGTTAAAATCCACTCACCCGCACAGTATCATAACCTAGCATTATACTCAAGTTACCAGATCCATATCTCAGGATGTAAGTTTGTTCATTATTGCTGTAATAAGTAGATGACAGTCTTGGGTTAAAGGCATTGTGGTTTTCTACAAAAAAACCAAGAACAAATAGAGTAGAAGCTTTGCTCTATGTGTAGTGAAAAATCTTTTTCTTTATACTTAAATCACAACAGATCTACACTCTACTTCACTACTAGCCCACACTTTTTCATTCTCTCATGTTGTAGGAAAAGTCCACATCAAAAAAATTGCCCACACTGAAATGGTAGGGTGGTAGAAAGAGTTTGAAAGAGGCATTTTTCCAAAAAGACATGGTTAAGAAACAACCTTATTAGTACAGGTCAAGATGTCCTCTTTTGTAGACCCAAATCAAAGCAAAACTATGGGCAACATGACAACGTTCAGCATTTTAAAATAATCCCCCAAGGTATTAGGAAGTGCACTTCCAGTGAAAAACCTTTATGTGTGGAGCTGATCATGGCTCTGGTCATTTTGGGCCAATCACACACTTAGAATTTTGATTGTTTTTCCCTCATAATCTTGTCATTTTTGCCCTGGCAAATGAAATATGCAGTTATGAAATGGAAAATCCAATACTGTACTGTAGCTACCAACTATTTTTTTTAAAAGATAAGGGTGCAGGTAAGACCATAATCAGGTAAACTTGTTTAATTCCTACCGCCTCAAATCACCTAAAATGGTGGGGGGAAAGAGCCTAAATTTTCAGCTCCGGTCCCTTCAGTGAGCCACTTACTGACTAGAAGGCTGAGTTGGGGTCTGCAACAGAGGTGGTATTCAGCCAATTCTGGCATGGTTTGGAGAACCAGTGGTGGAAATTTTGAGTAGTTCGGAGAACCGGCAAATAGGCTAGCCCCACTCCCATTGCCTTCCAGACGATCTTCTTTTGTTGCCCTGAACAGGAGAACAGAGCTGGAAAGCAGGTTAGTGGGGTGGGGAGGGAAAGGGGATTTTGCAGTAACCTTCCCCTGCCATGCCCACAAATTCACACCCACAAAGCTACACCCACAGAACTGGTAGTAAAAAATTTTGAATCCCACCACTGATCTGCAACCCAGAAAGGGTTCCTTAACCAATCGACAAGGTATAAATGGTTTAAAATAAGGGGAAATATATTTGGTTTTTGATAAAAAATAAATATTTTCTCTAGAAGCAGACATTCAAAACATTCAGCAAGGGAGTGGACTACTCACCACAGGCCTTTGTTGTGCAATATGTAGAAGGTACCCACAGAACACCAGAGCCAGTATCCAAAAGAACAAGAAAATCTTGTGGTGGAGTCCCAATGGTTATTTTTCCAAAGTAAAAAGACTGTCAAACGAAAATATTTGTGAGACAGGTTTCACAAAAACTTTGGAATACTGGTAACTACCATAAATAAGTAAGGGACTACTGCTCCCTGGCAGTACCTGCCGGTCTTTGAGATCAAATAGGAGAGACATCCTCCAGTCCCTTCTCTGAAATGTTCCCATCTAGTGGGACCTCAAAAGTACCTCTGTGACTACAATAACCTGTTTTGGGCTACAAACATTCAGATGACTACAAAATGACAGCAAAAAGGCACAGTGCAGTGTTTTTGGTTGTCTAACAGTCTCCGGATCTTGGCAGCCCTAGGAAACAGGGTTCTTTTTCCTATTCTCACATTGCCCATTCTCCATGAAAAAGAGAAAAAACATTTTAAAATCTGAAGGGTTGTTTATCTTTTTAGTGAGTATGAAATGGACAAATAAACCAAATTTTGGTTATGTCTTCATTGAAGAGTGTACACTGTACTGTATGATGCTTTAAACCAAGTTTTCTTGTTACTATCAAACATAGTGTTTGGATCCAACGTGAGGTAAAGGTAAAGATTTTCCCTACACATATGTTTTAGTCCAGTGGTTCTCAACCTTCCCAATGCCGCAACCCTTAATTCAGTTCTTCATGTTGTGGTGACCCCCAACTATAAAATTGGTGTCTCGGTTCCTAAGACCATCGAAAATATGTGTTTTCTGATGGTCTTAGGCAACCCCTGTTTTTAGGGTCGTTCGACCCCCAAAGGGGTCCCGACCCACAGATTGAGAACCACTGTGCTAGTCATTCCCGACTCTAGGCAGTGGTGCTCATCTCCATTTCAAAGCCAAAGAGCCATCTTCGTGGTCATGTGGCCGGCATGACTAAACGCTGAAGTCGCATGGAACACTGTTACCTTCCCACCAAAGGTGGTTCCTATTTTTCTACTTGCATTTTTATGTGCTTTCGAATTGCTAGGTTGGCAGAAGCTGGGACAAGTGATGGGAGCTCACTCAATTCTGCGGCACTAGGGATTCAAACCACCAAACTGCCGACCTTTCCGATCAACAAGCTCAGCATCTTAACCGCTGAGCCACCGTGTCCCTAATGTGACTTACTCAAAAGTAAATAGTTTTATTTTTCCAGTTGTAGACTTATCACACTTCTTTCAGAGTAAGTTATGCACGTACTGCTTGCCTGGTTGCTGTCTTTTATTCAATTGGAGTAAAACAATAAAGAGAAATTGCAACCCTAACCCAGAATGCTCATCAGTCATAGTAAAAAAAACTATCCCAAATACATATTACATTAAGTTACTCTTTAACACGACAGGCATATCTGGGTATTATTGTCAGAAACAGTGGTACAATCACATGTTTGTGATTGGCATGTGTCACATAAAAATGCAGAGAATTATTTTTGCTGAATAATAATCAGAAAAAATAATGTCCAGCAAAAAAATATTAATCTGAAAAATATGTTGCTGAATAATCAGGTAACATAAAAAAATGACTTAAATAAATAAATGGATTGAGTTCTTTCCTGAACTCAGGCATTAGCAATCAATTTATAATTTCTCATAGGAGAAAGGAAAGATGAAATAATTAAGTGATACTTCATTATACATAAATAACATCCTATTGATTGGTTCTGAGAAGAGCTATCACAATGTGCCAATAATAAATTTGAATGCTAGAGTTACAAAGTCAGATGAAGGAAAGGAAAATACAGATTTCTGTGGTTTAAATACTCACGTCCAAATAATTGGTCATTGGTTCATATGTAGCACTGAATTTATTAAACTGATATTTTAATCCAGGATCAATGTGGTATTTTTCCAAAAATTCTTCCAACACTCCCTTCTCTCTCATATTTTCACGAATGGATTTTCCTTTCTTCAGAATGATTCTACATACCAAGAAAGATAGCCAGAATATTCGTCACTATCACAACTATCTACTTTTAATATTTTTGTTACAATAATATCCCATCAAACAAGTACTACACAAACAAGTGATTAAGTGAAGAAGCAGGAATACTAAACCTTGCCATGGAATGATAAAAACATAATTTTGCCATTATTTTTTGACTAAAAGCGATGTGCTTTAGATTGTTTCAATTCTATTCTCATTTAATGTATGGTCTTAGCTGAGAGACTCACCTATGAAAACCTTCTGACAGGTGGACATAAACTAATGCCAGGATCAACCACTTCATGATACTTTGCTTCTTGGGGAATTATCTCAGGGAATCCAAAAATTTTGCCAACAGCTAGGCTACTGAGACTCCACTTTTATATCCAAGGCAACTGTTCTCGGCTATTTAATCTCTTTGTTCTTATGCCCCTTATCTCTCTCTTTAATCTTACTAAGCCAATGCCAACATACCTTTTCTTACGGATAATAGGAATTAATTTTCCACTGTTTGAATTACTTTCAATTGAATTTTTGCCCTTGATGTTAAATAAAAGACAAATAGAATTTGGCTTCACAAAGCATTACCTACTAGCAAAAATAATACATGGTAATCAGTGGTGGGTTTCAAAATTTTTTAGAACCTCTTCCTGTAGGTGTAGCCTGCTTTGTGGTAGTGGCTTGCCGGCCATGTGACTGGATGGGTGTGGCCAACTTGTAAAATGTGGTGAAACTCACTTAACAACGCTCTTGCTCAGCAACCAAAATGTTGGCTCAGGAACTCTGGCATTGAAGTGTGCAAGTCTTAAGCTGTCAAATTACAAGACCCTTGCACCCCTAATACTTTAGAAAAAAAACCCAGGGGTGTTCAAACTTGACAGCTTTAAGACTTGTGGACTTCAACTCCCAGAATTCCTTCTCTTGCTCTTTATCTTGATGATGTGCGGATGGGCAGGGGGAGGGCGCTGGAACCGGTTCTAACTGGCACTGTAGATTTGTGGAACATCTTCTATAGAAGAGGTTAGAACTGGCAGGAACCCACCCCTGATGGTAATATATCAAAATGGAAAAACTATAATCATTTCCTTGGAAGCTACTCCCATTGTTTTAAGAACTAATGGAAAATGAATGAATAATCCCAGTTGCTCTAGTAAGGTTGGATAATATTACTTTTGATTGAATTATGTTTTAGAATTCTCAGCTTATGTTTGCTAATTTTTTTGTTGAACCTTGGAAAACTGCATGGTGGTTCTGTCCTGCATGAAAGTTGATATTCCAGAACATGACTGTGTCAATTCATCCTTCCATTCCCAGTTGTGAACATAAAAGAACCCCAGATTCTTAACTGGAGCAATGTGCCAGAAATGTTTCCAATTCACATTTTCTGCTAGTCCTTCATATACTTTATAAAAACATTTTTCACATTTCATTTATCTGTGAGAAACATAAGCTGAACTACTATTCTAGATTTCCACATTTTTCTTTAGCAATCATAGATTAGTATACTACACAATGACTTCCACTGAGCCCATGGTGAGCTGACATCCCACTGAATTACAAGATTGTATTTGCAAGGACATCATTCCTGGGTGCAGGATCCAGTCCAGGAAAAGCTCTCCAAAGGAAGGAGAGATTGTTGAGATGATTCACATTTCCAGATAACCAATTTTCTTGAGTAGACTACAAAAATTGTCATTCTGTGGCAGGGGTGGGTTCCTACCAGTGTTGCTACCGGTTTTGCTTCGCATGTGCACAGACCAGATGTGCACTTGGCGTGCATGCACACTTCACCGTAAATTGTTCTGCACATGCGCAAAGAACATGAAAAACTACTAAAAAACATGCCAGCAATGGTGCCTGGGGAACTGGTTCAGGGGCGTGGCCAGCCTGGGTTGCTGCAGGTTCTGCGACCGAGGCCAAATTACCACTACCGGTTCACCCAAACTGATGTGAACCGATAGAAACCCACCTCTATTCTGTGGGTAGCTTATGAGCAGTTGGGAGATAGGATGCTACCAAACTCATCCCTGCAACACAGCCTTTGACGGACATACAATACAATACAATACAATACAATACAATACAATACAATACAATACAATACAATACAATACAATACAATACAATAGCAGAGTTGGAAGGGACCTTGGAAGTCTTCTAGTCCAACCCCCTGCCTAAGCAGGAAACCCTATACCATTCCAGAAAAATGGCTATCAAACATCTTCTTAAAGACTTCCAGTGTTGGGGCATTCACAACTTCTGGAGGCAAGCTGTTCCACTGATTAATTGTTCTAACTGTCAGGAAATTTATCCTCAGTTCTAAGTTGCTTCTCTTCTTGATTTGTTTACACCCATTGCTTCTTGTTCTACCCTCAGGTGCCTTGGAGAATAGTTTGACTCTCTCTTCTTTGTGGCAACCCCTGAGATATTGGAACACTGCTATCATGCCTCCCCTAGTCCTTCTTTCTCTTAAGCTAAACATACCCAGTTCCTGCAACCGTTCTTCATATGTTTTAGTCTCCAGTCCCCTAATCATCTTTGTTGCTCTTCTCTGCACTCTTTCTAGAGTCTCCACATCTTTTCTACATCATGGTGACCACTCTACCAAGCCTCATTTCCTAATCACTCTTTGGATTTCTTTTTATTATTGTTGTTGTTGTTGTTCTATTGGAGAGACAAAGACTTTCAGATCAGCAAGATTTTTCTGTATTCATTGGATGAGTCCCCTTCGCCCTTAGAAGAAGATGGTACAAATTTGATTTTAAGAATCTTTGAAACAGATACATTTTTCGATTAAACAGCAAAAGAATGCCCAGAATATGGATTTCAGAAAGTTAATTAAAAATTAAATGTTAATAAGGTAATAAAAGCAGGATACAAATCTAATGAATGTGATAAAATAAATATGGGTTTAAGGATCCAGACTGATTTGGAATTACAGTTTGATACGGTAGAATAAGAAAATAGTGTTTGTTTTTGACATTTTCTGATAAGAAAAAAATGGAGCAGAATTCCATAACAGAAATTACTGTGCTTTCTATTGCCTATCTTTTTGGAGGGGGAAAATAGATAAACTGCTTTATAAAATGGACCGATCCTGTTGTAAGTAATCAATTTATACATCAAGGACAAGCTGGGTAAATGTGTTATTTACTTTTGTTGTTGTGCAATTGCTAAGTCATGTCTGATTCTTCACAATTCCATGGGTCACTGTCTCCCGAAATTTGCCAAAATTCATGTTCATTGAGCCAATGACACTCTCATGCCATCTAATCCTTTGCCGTCCCCTTTTCCTTTTGTCTTAAATCTTTGCCAACGTCAGTGTCTTTTCCAATGAGATTTCCATTCTCATTAGGTGGCCAAAGTATTTGAGCTTCAGTCCTTCTAAAGAACAGTGAAGCTATGCTAAAGTTTTCAATTACAGAAACAGATGAACAGAAAACTAGTTCTGGAGTTCCCAAAGGTGCTTTTTCAGGAGGCAACTGGACTTTCTTGTTTTTCTTTGAAGACATTTCGCTTCTCATCCAAGAAACTTCTTCAGCTCTCACAGCAGCTTCTTGGACGAGAAGCAAAACGTCTTCAGAGAAAAACAAGAAAGTCCAGTTGCCTCCTGAAAAAGCACCTTTGGGACAACCATGACCTGGATGACTGAGAATCTCTACAGACTTTTAGCTCTGGAGTTCTTTCTGAAGGGATTAAAAAGTAAGAGCCTTAAACATTCAGGGAAGATTTATAAAGTCAGTTTATTTACATAATTATATGATTTCTATTTTTTTAATATTCTGGGGAAATTATTTTCTTACCACCTTTCTTTATGAGCATGGTCTCACTCTCAGTTCTACAATAGCTGTTGTTCAAAAAGATCTACTGGGAAAATAATTCAATGCGTATCAAGAATATCCAGGAACACATCATTTTTAAATAGAACAAATTGTAATATGGAAATTAAATCCATCTTTGATATTCTCTGTTACCAGTCTGTCAATCTGACTATTCATATAATATCAGAGATAGAAACAATAGTTCAATTGGAGTGTCATAGGGGGGAAAACCCATCACTGATATAATGAAAAGGAAAAGGATGTTCCAGTGACATCAATCTCTGAATGCATGCAATGGTTATTCAATTCATTTTTCTGAAAGCTAACAACCAGTGGCTGATTAGGAAATATGGGAACTGTTGTTTAACACATCTGGACAGTGTCAGCTTGGAGAATCTTACCTCATGAATGAGATGTTAAATTATACCTTATATTTGTTGAGTTCAACAACTAATTAATGAGTTCATTGATTTCCTAAATCACAAAAATCATCTTTTTTTAAAAGGTTATGAATCTGTATTTTTTAATCTTCACAAACATTTGTTATTAGTTAATAAGAAATGCCAGTTCGGATTCAGTAGCATTTCAGAGCAGGATGAACCATTTATTTCTTCAGGAATTACTCCAACATGCCTTTTCTCTTCACATTTTCTTGAAAGGTTCCTCCTTCCTCCTTCCTTCCCTCCTTCCTCCAGCATCTCTTTTTCTTTCTGGGGGTGGGGGAGTATCCTAGAGGGATTTTCTTTCTTTTGCACAGAATACAAAAAAACCCCTTCAGGATCAGCTAGAAGCATATATTCCTTATCCTTTCTGTGCTACTCTTGCCTCCTTTTTGATCACCTCTACATTGTCACTGAAAATTGCTAATGTCAAAACTTGCTAGTTGCTATTAAAACAAGGAACTGTATGAAATAGAAAAAAATACATTCACAAAGCCTTATGCTTTAATTTTGACATAAGATTAAAAAAATAAGATTATAACTTTGCCATGAAATTATCCTCAGTTGGCCAACCTTGATAGATCCTTAGTCCTATCGCAATTGATAGAAACACACACACCCTCCACTTCCTCTGATAGATGGAGATAAATCAATGTCAGAATCACCCACTTCATGATGTACAGGGTCTTCATCAATATGATCCAGAAATTGCATGCAGAGTTATTACTGTTGTGTCCCTAGCTTTCTCTTCCCAATAGCTGCCCTCTCTTGAATTTTTTTGTTTACTTTTGGTTACCTATATGATTATTCATACCAAAAATCTACATTTGTTTTGTTGTGTTGGATAGAAGGGCAATTTTTAAATTAGATTCAAATGTATGTGCCCTAAGCTTTTAAAAAAACAAAACAAAAGAAGTTGAGTGATTTTAAAAGTTTTGTTAAGAAAATAACAAAGAAAATCTGTGATAAGTTATCAATTAGCCATAATATAATCAGCTCCCTTGAAAGCTGTTCTCAAATGTTTCAGAAGTAATAAAGGACAAATTAGCTGCTGTGACAAGTACTTAGCAAGTTCAGTTTCTGTTTGAGTTCAACAATTATCAAAAATAAGTAAGTCAAAGCCAGATAACCTTGGGAACTATGCTAATTGATAAAGAGTTGGATCCAAGCATAAGTAGAACTATTGAAATCTTAATTTACTAAATCCCATTAATTTGAGATCATTAATTCATTCACTAATGCACTGTTTATAAATAACCTTTTCATTAAAACAAATTTCAAGGCATTTTATTGTAAATGTTTGATATTAAATTGTGTTAAGTTCAACCCTAGTCTTTCTGGTTGATCCATGTTTGAAAGACGAGATATCTTATTCATACAGACAGGAGGTTGAACAACTAGCCTTGTGGTGCAACCAGAATAGAGGTGGTATTCAGCCAGTTCTGACCGGTTCTGGAGAATTAGTAGCGGAAATTTTGAGTAGTTCAGAGAACTGGCAAATAGGCTGGCCCCGCCCCCACTGCCTCCCAGTCTCCCAGCTGACCTTCTTTTGTTACCTTGAACAGGAGAATGGAGCTGTAAAGCAGGTTAGTGGGGTGGGGAGGGAATGGGGATTTTGCAGTATCCTTCACCTGCCACGCCCACAAAGCCACACCATGCCCACAAAGCCCACTCACAGAACCGATAGTAAAAAAAAATTGAACCCCACCACTGAACCAGAACAATCTTGAACTAAATACACACAAAACTGTAGAAATGGTGGTGGATTTCAGAAGAAAATCTCCTATGCTACCACCTCTTAGATAACACAGTGTCAACAGTAGAGTCCTTCAAGTTACTAGGTTCTATCATATCTCAAGACTTAAAATGGACACCTAACATCAAAAACATCATCAAAAAAGCACAACAGAGAATGTTTTTTCTGCGCCAACTCAGAAAGTTCAAACTGCCCAAAGAGCTGCTGATTCAGTTCTACAGAGGAATTATTGAGTCTGTCATCTGCACGTCTACAGCTGTCTAGTTTGACTCTGCAACCAAACAAGACAAACACAGACTTCAATAGATAATTAGAACTGCGGAAAAAACAATTGCTACCAACCTGCCTTCCATTGAGATATAATGTACGAGTCAAAAAGAGGGCTGTGAAAATATCCAAAGACCCCTCACATCCTGGACATAAATTGTTTCAATTTCTACCCTTAAAACGACGCTATAGGGCACTGCACACCAGAACAACTAAACACAAGGACAGTTTTTCCCCCGAATGCCATTACTCTACTTAACAACTAATTCCCACGACACTGTCAAATAATTTACTAAGACTGTATTACTATTATTTTTGTCTTCCTTACTATATCTATCTCTTCCAACTTATGACTATAACCATATTGCTTGTATCTTTCAATTTATATTGTTTTTAATTGTTTCCTAATACAATGTGATCGCTTATTAGTAACCTTGACTATCACTAAGTGTTGTATCTTTTTATTCTTGATGAATGTATTGCAGTGACGTGCGGTGAAGTTTATGGCTAGTGAGGCAGCAATTTTTTTAGACTTGTGGACTTCAACTCCCAGAATTCCACAGCCAGGCATGCTCAGTTCCGATTTAAAGCAACAGCTTTAAACTTATTTAAATAGGTTTTCTTCCTTCTTTTTCTTTTTCTTTTACCTTCCCCTCCTTCCTCCCACTCTCCCCCCTCCCCCCTCTCAAACACACAAACACACACACACACACACACACACACACACAGAAGTTAGATTATAGTGTTTAATTCCATGTAGCTGATTTCTAGGGCAAAGGAGGAGTTATTTTTGCCCTGTCCAATGACATTTTCTTTGATAAAAGGGACGGAAAGATGGTCTTTGGGTTCCCTCCTTGAATGAGAGAATCCGTTTTAGTCAAAACGTTCAAATGTAATAAAATGATCTTCCTGTCTCGATCTATTTCATTGGAAAAGATGCCCGCCTGAGGAAAGAGCCTTTCACGTCTCTGAAAGCCAGCCCAGGGTGGGATCTCTCCAGGATGGGCGCAAGACCGATCCATGTTCACCAGCAAAGGGCAAAACTCTCTTCCATGGCCTCATTTCCCACCCGAAGCTTCCCTGTTTCTTCTCCATTCTTTTGCTTTCCGCAAAAACAGGGACGCGCTTTGGGAAGGTGGGAGCCCAGAGGAGCCCACCGGAGCCCGCACCGCCCGCTCTGGAAGCCAAACTGCCGGCCAGGACTTCCCAGCTCAGCTGCTTCCCGGGCAGGTGGCGCCTGCCAGACGGGATGACAGGAGCTGTGAGGGATGCACGGGCTCCAGGGGCTCTGAGCGTCCACCTGCCTGAGCTGTGCCAGGGGTGAAAGAAAGCGCTTTAGGCAGTGGGGTGTCAGGGGAGAGGATAGAATCTCTCCTCCTCTCGCCCGACACCTCACTGACTAAAGTGCTTTCTTTCGCCCGTGGAAGAGCTCAGGCGGGCGAAAGGAAGCGCTTTAGTCAGCGGGGTGTGGGCGAGAGGAGGAGAGAATGCCTGAGCATTCTCTCCTCTCCCCGGACACCCGATTAAAACGCTTTCTTTCACCCGCGGAAGAGTTCAGGCGTGCGAAAGAAAGCGCTTTAGACAGCGGGGTGTGGGCGAGAGGAGGAGAGAATGCCTGAGCATTCTCTCCTCTCTCCGGACACCCGACTAAAACGCTTTCTTTTGCCCGCGGAAGAGCTAAGGCGGGCAAAAGAAAGCGCTTTAGTCAGCGGGGTGTGGGGGAGAGGAGGAGAGAATGCCTGAGCATTCTATCCTCTCCCCTGACACCCCACTGACTAAAGCGCTTTCTTTCCCTCGCGGCAGAGCTCAGAGCTTTAGAGGCTTTTTTAAACAGGCAGTCATTCACGGTGAGCTAGCTAACCTCACTTCAGCACTCGCCTTTTCCCGTTTACATTTTTTTTCCTTTTCATGATTGACAGTGGTGAGGCTCTGCCTCCCCTGCCTCCCCTGACTGCATGTCACTGAATTATATTGTATTCTCCTTATGTACATTGAGAGTATATACACCAAAGACAAATTCCTTGTGTGTCCAATCACACTTCGCCAATAAAGAATTCTATCTTTTATTTAATGTGTTCATTAGTACATGATGAGAAAGAGAGAGGGAAATTATAAAGTCACACTTTAATTCTTTAAGTATTTTTAATATGTATTTATGTATTTTAAATACTTCTAACTTTAGAACCTGTTCAGTGTTGATTTCAATGTACAAGTTTAAGAAACTGTTAGAAGATACCTGTCCAATTGCCATATATTTCATTTAGAGATCTGTGAAAGCATGCTGTCATATTTGCTGCAATGTGCATACTGTAAACTTTATTCTGTGAATTGGAATCCTGCTTTATTAAGGTCTTTAATTGTATGAGAAAGTTTTGGGATACTGTACTCATAATTAAATAATGTAATAAATATTACTTTAAATAATAGCGCTACAAATAATAAGATAGTTCCACTGAGCCATTGGGAGTTAATATTGACCACTTTGAGGAACTCTATCTACACTTTACAACATAGTTCTCTATTACTATCTAATATACATTGACGTTTTCTTCTTAAACATCATGTTCTTCTACTTATCTATTTTTTCTTCTCTGTTGTTACATTTAACAGCCATCAGGTGGCGATCTTGCTCCTTTTGAAGTAGTTCTTTTCCCCATTCCTTTCTCTGGAGGTCCATTCCTTCTGCTGTCTTTTTTTTCTCCCTTTGCTTCTGAACTTCTCTGTTTGCCTCTCCTTCTATATTTATAGCTGGGTCAAGGTTGTTGTTTATTGGCAATTCTGACCTGCAAACCCTGGGGGAAAGGCTCAAATGGGAGGGAAAGAAAGAAAGTGCTTGCAATGTCTACAATAGACTGTCTCTGAGTTGTGGGTGCTCTGTCACCAGATGGGCCATTGAACTAAAAAAAATCTCTAGGTCCCCTTTAAATGTGAATATGTTCAAAATCCAAATGTCAAAATATTGAATTTGCTCCTTAAAATGCTGAAATGTCAAAGTTCTGCATCTGAGGCTGTTTTTAAATTAAAAAATGTTTGTTCAAATACTGTTGTTAATGTGCAATAAAGCAAGAAAGACTAATTTGAATTGGAAATCTTTTCCCGATTTCTTCTTCTGACGTTTCTGTTCAGTCCAGCCCTGCTAGAGTGGAGCAGTCGATTTCATATGCTCCGCCGCTGGAAGGAAACATGCAGACAACTGGAGAAGAGACTTCATCAAGTATACCAGTGGCAGGAAAAGATTCAAACTTCCCCAAATAAAAAGGCAACTCCCTTTTTAGAGAAACAGAATCAGCAATTTGTAGATCAAACAATCTACCAAGGGAGGTATATTGTCTCCAACATGCAAAGATGAAAGAGGTGACAGAGAGGCTTACCAAAATAAGCAAACCCACAGATTATAATCCCTTTCCCCTCTTTCACATTAGGACAAACACCCTGAAAATAATAGCAAGGGAGTATGAAGCAGCTAAACAGGAAAGCTATACTCGTAGATTATTCAAGCCCTTAACCACCAGTGTGCATCTCTACATCATATGGCCTGCTATGGATCCTGTCAGTCAAAGAACTCTGATTGTTGGGATCCAGAAGAGACTTCTGTGCCCTAAAACCCACTTCCTGGAACATGGTACCTCCCAGGGTGAGATTTGTCCCCACCTCCTATCCTTCAGCAAGAGGTTGAAGACCTGACTCTGTCAAATGGCCTGGGGATCCAATGAAGGAATACTGTTATGTCCACGCAGGCACGAGCAGAGGCTTTTCCTACTGCCATGCAATTGCAGGATGTATTTTAAAGTTATTGGTTAATTGGCTGAAAGCTTCCCTTAAAAGGAGCTGTCGGTCATAAACTGGATGTTGGTTTATAATCTGCTCCTATCTTGAATAAACAGCATTGTTGGAATGTGGCTCCTCGTCTGTTCCCCACGCACAACATTGCATTGGCGACGAAGGTGGGGATTCCTGGGCTCAGAGCCAATACTGAGAACGGCTAATTGAGAGGCCACAGAAATTAAGAGGCACATGTGAATGGTGACTGTTTCATTTTGGAAAGATAATAGCTAACCCACCACAGTTTGCACCATTTGATCCTGAAACACAGACGTGGGATCCTTACTTAATGCTTTTTGACTGTATATTAGAAGATAATGACTATACAAATATCACAGATAATTGCAAATGAGCACTTTTTTTGAGCATCTGTGGAAAAGAAATGTTTGAGACAGCAAGGGCCCTCATTGCGCCCCAACACCTTCAGACGGTTCCTTGGAACATATTATAGGGTAAACTGCAGGAACATTATGCCTCCTGACCATCTTGAATTGTTAGGAGACATGCTTTTTACCATAGGGACCAGGTGGAGGGTGAGTCTATCAGCTGTTATATGGTGGCCCTCCAGAAGGCAACTATCTACTGCAAATTTAGCAACTTACACGATGCCCTTCAAGACAGATTGGTCTGTGGGGTTCGGGATGTTCGGTTACAGAGACGATTACTGGCAAAACGAACATTAACACTACAAACAGCAGTAGAGGAGGTGGAAGCCACTGAATCATTGAATAGATTGACCAAAGAGATACAGAAGTCAGGCAGCCCCCAGGCGGCTAGAAGGAAGGCAACTGTCCATCGGGGAGAGACAGAATTGCAGGGGGACACTGAGGATGAGGAAGATAATCACACTGACATCCATCAGTTGAGGGCAGCCAACAAGGATCACAGAGTGACCGAGGATCGGAGGCTGTCCTCCTCATGCATAGGTTGTGGCAGAAACCATTCGAGAGCTACATGTCGCCATAAAAATACCAATAGCAATCAAACCGGGTTTCTGGGAAGTAGTAAAATTACATTACCATCCGTATTGCAGGATCACCCTGCCAGATGGAAGTGGATACAGGGTCGGCAACAAAAATTGTATCCTGGCAGACCCCACAAAGATTGTTGCCACACAGAGCTGAGCGGAAGCTTACGCAAAGCTTTATCCGTTTGAGAAATTATCAGGGAAATAGCATCCTTATCAAAGGAAGTGGAACATTCCACGTAGAATATAAAGATTTCTCTGTGCCACTTAAATTGGTTGTCGTAGAAGGCTCACTGCCTAACCTCCTGGGACTGGATTGGTTTGTGGCCTTGGGGTTAGGCATTACTGGGGTTCACAAAATCCTGGGAGAGACCATCAGAGAGTTGAGTAACGAGTTTGCCGATGTGTTTGATGGGAAGTTGGGAGAATATAGGGGTACCCTAAAGTGGCACCAATAAGAATGAAACCAAGAAGGGTGCCATTTGCATTAAAGCCAAGGTTGACGAACAACTGAATAAATTGATTCAACAAGGCATACTGGAGCTGGTAGACCACGCCAAGTGGGAAACTCTGATCGTGACGCTAGTGAAACCAGATGGGTCGGTCCGGATTTTTGCTGATTATAAATGTACTTTGAAAAGGGCTCTTCAACAGAATGCATATCCGCTACCAGTGGTGCAGCATTTGTTACATTCGTTGGGGGAAGGTAAGATTTTTGCAAAGTTAAATCTGGCCCAAGCTAACCAACAGCTCCCTGTGGACGATGCCACTGCAGAAGCCCAAACTATTATAACGCATCGGGCGCATTCTGTTGTCATTGCCTTCAGTTTGGGGTAAGTGTGGCCCCAGGTTTGTTCCAAAGCCTGATGGAACAGTTGTTACACGGCATCCCTGGGGTTTCCCCTACTTTGATGATGTGCTCATATCTGCTGCCAGTAAACCTGAACTATTTGAATGACTGCAACTAGTGTTACAAAGATTCCAAGAGGCTGGGCTAAAGGTAGAGGAAGAAAAGTGTAAAGTAGCATTAAATCAAATCGAGTTTCTGGGTTACTTGGTTGATGTGTCTGGATTGCACCCTACCAAAGAGAAAGTACAAGCAATACATTCTGCGCCAACACCAAAGAATAAGATGGAACTCCAGGCCTTCTTGGGACTTCTCAATTTCTATAATGTGTTTTTGCGACAGAAGGCATCTGTGGCCAAGCCACTACACCAGCTGTTAGGAAAAAAGGCTCTGTGGGTTTGGGGACACAGAGAAGCGGCCACATTTGTGGGGGTGAAAAAATTAATTTCCTCGAACAGTGTCCTAGTCCAATATAATGAACACCTGCCATTAGTCCTGATGTGCGATGCATCCCCATTTGGAGTTGCGGGAATTTTAAGTCATCGCCTTCCAGACAATCATGAACCTCCAATAGCATTCTTTTCTAGGACGCTATCATCAGCTGAGAGGAACTATAACCAACTTGTTAAAGAGGCATTGGCTGCAGTTGCAGGTATTAAGAGATTCCATGAATATGTTTATGGAAGGAAATTTGATTTAGTACCAGATCATAAACCACCGCTGGGACTAATTGCAGGGGACCGGCAAACATCACAGGTCCTGTCCCCAAGGATGACGCACTGGACAGAGTTTTTAGCAGCATATAAGTATAGACTTATACATCAACATGGCACGGAACTGGGCCATGCTGATGGCCTAAGCCATTGTCCGCTACCAAATCTAGTGGAGGATCCAGCTCCAGGAGCATCGGTATTGCTGATAGAGACTATGCCATCAAAACTGGTTACAGCTGCGGAAGTAGCAAACCAGTCAAGAAAAATCAAATGGTAATGCAAGTGTTAAACTGGGTGTGGAGGGGATGGCCTAAAGAGACAGAAAGTGTAGAGTTTAAGCCATTCCGTGCAAGGCAGTATGAACTTTCTGTGCAAAAGGGTTGTCAGTTCTGGGGGGACCGGGTAGTGATGCCTTCAAGGCTAAGGAAATCACTGCTCATGAAGGCCACCCTGGGATCGTAAGGATGAAGGCATTGGCTCATAGCTATCTGTAGTGGCCAAATATAGATAGATACATCACGGAGTAGGTAGCATTGTGCCAAACATGCCAGGAATTGACCGGCATCTCCTGCAGCACCACCACGGGACTTGGAAACACTGAAAGGCCCCTGGTCTCCTCACATTGATTTTGCAGGGCCAATAAATGGAATGTCTTTTCTAATTTCTAAGTCGATGCCTATTCCAAATGGCTGGAGGTGGCCATGTTGAGGTCAGCTACGATGGATGCTGTTATCAGAGTATTAAACAAAATGTTTGCAACAAAGGGGTTGCCGGACATGTTGGTATTGGACAATGGGCCTCAATTTATGGCAACTGCATTCAAGGTATTCCTAGCAAATCAAGGAATACGTCATGCCTTTGTTGCGCCATTTCACCGTGCAAGTAGTGGACTGGCGGAACGAATGGTGTGAACGACAAAAGAGGCGTTGACTCGGATGGGCCTCGGGGATTATCAGGAGAAACTTAATAAGTATTTGTTCAACCAACACATCACTCCCTGTAGGAGCCCAGCCAAATTACTTATGGGTCGCCGCCAGTGATCAAACATAGAATACATCCAGATCATTCGATAGAAACCCTTTCAGACTGGGAAAATATAATCAGAACATTTGGGCAAGGTGACCGAGTATATGCCTGAAATAATACCAGTCAACCTCTATGGGTGCCGGTACATATCACAGAAGTCATGGGTCCCTCTTCATATTGGGTGGAGCTCGAGGATGGATGACAGTGGCGCTGATATATTGACCAGCTTCGGAGTCGTGCAGTGGGGACAGTTGCTAAGGAACTGGGGAGGGGATCCAGAAGAGCAAGAGGGACGACAATGCAGGGAAATGGTATTGGAAGGGCTGAGTCCAGTGCAGAATGAAGCACCTGTTATTGAGGGTCCACTGCCATGGACTCCACCTTGCTCTTCTTCATCTCCAGCTGAGGGATATGCCCAGTGCCGGATGTATTTTAAAGTTATTGGTTAATTCGCTGAGATTAAAAGGAGCTGTCAGCCGGAAACTGGATGTTGGTTTATAGTCTGCTCTTATCTTGAATAAACAACATTTTTGGAATGTGGCTCCTTGTCTGTTCCCCACACACAACATTGCATACTGAAAGTGGCTACTAGATTGATAGCAAACCCACCTCTCCTCCCCAGTATTCCCTGCTTTCTCCCTCCCATTTTTTAAATCTTATATTACTGTGTTTTCATTGTTTATTTGATTGTTTCACTTTTTTGCTACCGTTAGGCTTACACTTCTTTTCATTTTTTTTTGTTTTTACTGTTGTAAGCTACCTAGCATAGCCCTGCAGCAAGATAGGCAGCAAATAAATTTATCAAATAAATAAATATGCCCAAAGATAGCTTCAAATAGAAGAGAAAAGGCAACTCCAAGTCAGCATCTTTTAAAAGTTTAGAAGACACCTCCACTCATGGTTTTCATTTTTATAAAGTTAGGCTTAAAAGTCTTTTCATTCTTCCATTTGTTTTCTTCCCACCACACTTTGAGTAATAAGTCATATGGAGTTTATCAGCCATACATCTATATATTCAGACGCATTGCTCACTGTTTTTCTTCTAACTCTCGGTGAACTGCATTAAGTGGAGGGAAAACTAAATTACGTTTATGGAGGTTTCTGCAAAAAATGAGATATTCCTTCTCATTGTGTACATTTTAGAGATGATCCCACTTACGTTAGTACTCATGAAAAGGTGTTGATGTGGAATATTCTCCACACTGTAGACTCTTCAGTATTATAATCTATCATTGCATAATTTCATAGCAGCAATCAGTGCTCTAATGTGACATATAAAAGGATGTGAAAAGGGTTGCATGAAAACCACAATGTACAGCCATTTTCTTAAAATCATAGATCAATAAAGGAAGCTGTAATTTTCTAGCAAAATTGATGACATGCTGTTGCTTGTCTTGGTGTATGCTCAGTATGTACTCTCCTGATTTGATCCCCACAAAAAACTAGCCTATAGGTTTTCCTTCTTTCTTATTGAATTTAAAGGAATTATTAGGACCAATATTTAATTTTATTTCTATATTTAAAAAGGAACTCTTTGGTTGCAGTTTTGTCTATTCAAGGCAACTACACAAAGAATGTAATTATAAGATGATGTAAGAATATTAAAAATATTAATAAGATATTATATAGTCTTTCTTTAGCTCCTGGAATAGGGATAGATTTAAAAAATAATAAATATAAGAATTCTGTTGTTCAAAGAAAACATTGAGATGCCATATTTCTTCCAACTATCTCTCCTGTACCATGTTGTCAAGTTGGCCAAGTAAAAATTCACTCATAAGACTGTCCTTTGCATCATCATTCTTTATTTGCTTCCAGTTAATTTGGGAAGGAAACCAATTTTGACTTATAATCACTTTTAGTGGAAGATTTTTGCATATGTAAAGCCCTGGAAAAGACTCTTGGATATGTTTATGCTGCTGTTGCAAAGCCAACTCGGTTGTTGCCAAAGTCGTACACAGAGTAGTAGGACATGAGGAAGACATCACCAAGAATCCACAGAGGCTGCCCATTCTGGGATGGCAAGTAAGTAGGCATGATGCCAATCTGGCAATAGTCACTAGAACGCTGTTGAGAAAAAGACATATACTGCATTAAAACATTTGGGCTAAGACAAAATATCAGAAATAACCCAAAGCAGTTAACTTGAGAAAGCAAAGTTTAACTCTCAGTATTCCAACTCTCTATAGTTGTAATCACCTATAACTGCCAAGATTTTTAATCCTTTACCTTTACCTTTATTTCGATTTTTATACCGCCCCCTCTCCCCAAAGGGACTCGGGGCGGTGTACAGTCAAATGAAATAGATAAAATGGACTATCCACTATTCTGCAAACTTCATTTTAAAGAATATGTTTTTAGGCCTGCTCAGTTCTTTATTACTCAATTCCCTACAAGAAAAGTATGATCTAAAGTTCAATATATGGACCACCAGGAGACAAACTGTTGGCCTCAATTACCCAAACCTCCCAAATATTTATTTTTAAATGCCCCAATGCTTTACACCATTCTACACCTTCTGGTGCCCCATATCTTTTTTATATACCATAGTATCTTGCCAACTTTTTTAGCTCCTTTCTTCAGCTTTCCCATGAAGGCTTCTCAAAGTCATGTTCTCTGCTTTTCCATAGGACAGCAAGGAGAATAAAATGTCATGAAGAGATTCAACTGTGCTATGCCTTTCTCTAGAGCAGTTGTAAATGACTGATACATGGTAATTTCAGATACCTAAGACCAACATGGAAACAGCTATTGAAAAGAATGACCTACCTGAAGGACATAGGCAGATGGGCTCAGGGGGAAATAAACTCCATTGATGACAAATGTGATGGTCGGCAAGTTCTGAATGTTATTGCAGCTAACCACAAACTATAGAATAGGAAAGAAAATATAGAGAAAATGTACAAAAACCATAATTTCAATATTCTAAGGGATAAACTAGACAGTAAATAAGTAAGTAGATTACACAACATCCTGATCCCCTTCTGATTTTGATTTAGCCTTAAGAAAAAAACCAACTCTTCCCTATACTGGCAGATGGATGGGAGCTGAACCTCCCCTAGCATCTTCTTTGGTTTGGTTTGACAAAAGCTAAACTAAGAACTAGTAACCATATATGGTAGGTCTTGCCAGATAGCTGTACAGTTTCCTTCCTCCCATCCCACCTCACAATTCTCATTGCCTAGATAAATGAAATGAGTATTAAGGGAGTCTGTTTTTGCATCATCATATATTGGATTCATTTGGGAAATATTTTCATACCCACAATAAGAATATCCCAGGCCTCTTGCTGATATTTAGGATTGCCAGTTGCACTCAATATTCCCTGTCCCTGCATATAGCAGCTTTCCCCTACCTGGCCATAGTTGTTTTGCTGGGCTCCAATGTGCTGCATCAGGGAGTCAAAGAACTGCCCAGGAACAGTGAGGAAGGATGTTCCGGTATCCACAATCGCCTGGCACCCCTGGCTGCACCAGTTGGTGACCTGGTTGTCGACCATGAATCTAGAGAAAGAAAGTCCAGAAATATTTGCTGTCATATTGTTCTTCCACAATTGTTCAACAGATATTAAGTGGCATCACCAAAACAGGAGCAGCTGTGGTTATTTTTGTATAAACTCAGATTGTTCTTTTACCCTGGTTTTTTTCTTGCCCTGAGTCATGGGGGGAAGGGGGTTGCTTCCAAAGAGGAAAAAAAAGATTACCCTGTTTTCCCAAAAATAAGACCTGGCCAGATAATAAGTCCAATCTAGCTTTTGAGCACATTTGCTAAAATAAGCCCTCCTCTGAAAATAAGTCCTTCTCGAAAATATTGCAACACAACATCAGCCATGAAGTGACCATGCTTTTTGCCTCCTCCACCTCAAAAATAATAAGAGTTACCCATAAATAAGCCCAAGTGTTTATTTGAGGGGTCAGAAGAAAATAAGTCCCTGTCTTATTTTCGGGAAAACAAAGTAGTGTCCCAGAAATAAAAGCAAGCTGGAAAGGCGTATTTTTAGAATACAAAATTAATGACTGCTGACCAGCAGCTACTAGTAGAATCAGAGATGCATTGGTGTAGGAAGCCAGAGGTTCTTCTGCTGACTGCCAGCAGACTGCAATTTGAAAGTTCAAATCTCACCAGGCTCAAGGTTGACTCAGTCTTCCATCCTTCCAAGGTTGGTAAAATGAGGACCCAGATTATTGGGGGCAATATGCTGACTCTGTAAACTGCTTAGAGAGAGCTGTATAGCGCTGTGAAGCAATATATAAGCCTAAGTACTATTGCTATTACGTTCAATTGGATACCTCTCTATTTAATACTTTCGCCTTCTGTCATATCAAAAACTACCAATTGCAACATTCTGAGTGGTTCTGGGGCCCCACTGGTGTCCTTTGACATAGCGATTTCAAAATCCCATCTCCAAGGAATTATTCCTCATATAAGACTTAAGATTCTGTTGGTTTTCCATCAGGCTCTTCGATAAACATTACTTCTAAAAACAACCTTACCTATCAACTGCAATTTGCCAGTACATGGCTTGGGTGACTGGACTCCAGTTAATATGACCAGTGTAGAGACTGGAATCAGTTCCTCCGAATATAAGTGAACCACCGTCCTCCGTGCTTGGCTTCCTAATAAGATCAATGGAGAAAGTCAGAAAGACAGTCTTATTGAGATATATTGCTGGTTCATACCAAAGTTTCCTTTTTTAGCTGACTAACGGACCTGCGTGTGAGGGGCTTTTCACTGCGACATCGATCTGGCCATGCCCACCTCATCCACGCTCACCCTGCCCCCCCCAGGTCAAATACAACCCTGATGTGGCCGTCAATGATATTGAGTTTGACACCCCTGGCTTTGTGCCAAGAAACAGTATCATGCAACCCCAGAAACAGAAGTGTCTGTTTAGATAATCCATTCTCACTATCTGGAGTAGAATTCAGTTTAAATCAGGTTTACATTGGTTTAAACCAGTCATGAATGGTCGCTCACTATGATCTCCTTTAACAAATCTGTTGTAGAGGAGCCCAGCACCTCTCTGGGTATTTGGTTAACTATCAAACTGCTCTTATAGTTAAGAAATGTTTCAAAATACTAATCTGGAATCTGACTCTGATATCTTAAAACTATTGTCCAGGATGACAGTTAATAGGTCTTTTCATTTCTCTGTATCCACCCTGAAAAGTGCTAAAGAGAAATGTGAGATCATCCGGCAAATCAGGAGCTACACAGAGTAAAGGACAAGTATGATAAGGTAAAAAATAATACTTTCTGTCTTATATCAGTAATTTCAAGAACCATTTTTAAAACTCTAAAGCAGGGGTCTCCAATCTTGGCAACATTAAGACTTGTAGACTTCAACTCTGGAACTTGAAGTCCACAAGTCTTAAAGTTGCCAAAGTTGGAGACCCCTGTTCTAAAGAACTCCTAAATCACCCTGAGAATAATGTAGACAAAGTAGACTCTATTTTAATCGGGGGGGGGGGAATTATCAAGCAACTGGAGGAGCATTTTTTTCATAATTTTAAAAGAAAGGCTTGAGCAGCATTTCAAGGCTAGGACTCAGTAATTCTTTAGAGCGGCTGAGACTTTAATGATCACTACCAAAAGTTTCTGTGTTCAAATCTCTATCCTGCCATAAACTGATAGGACGTTTTTTAGAATAACCATTCTTCCTCAGTGCTACCTAGTATTGGTACTACATAGCAATGTAAAGTTGATATATTCAAAAACTTCCCTCTCTCTGTCTACCTTTTAAATTAATATGAAGAAGTGCTTTTGTGGATCTGAAATGTGTAATCCAAAGAGAATCTACTATAAATATCTTACAGAAACCTCCACTGGATAGCTTTCTAAAACAGATATGTAATGTGAGAAACCAAAGGTCAAAAAGACCCTGTGATCTTAAGTTGTCCATCTCCCCATAGAAAGGTATAGACGACAATTGAGAAACAATCATTGTAGTAAACCGAAACAGCCACATTAAAACAAGAAAGGTAGAAAAGACTTCATACTCACCGACTCAGGTAAAAGCTGAAAAGAGGAGAATCAAGTAGATTCTCCTGCATCATTCTTTGTATTACAGTAGTGGCACCACCAGAAGAAAGGTCAGGATAGGCCAAGCCCAGGATGCCATCATATTTCGAATAGAGGAAAGCAGTGCCAGGCTCAGTTTCACTTAGGCCAAATTCTTGATTGGTAATAGAAATGCCTTGGATCTACAAAGGAACAGGATGAGTCAAAAGATAGGAAAAGTATACAGCACAATAGCCTAACCGAAGTCCAGAAAATTGAAATTATTGATAGCTAAGCTATTTTGTTGTAATAGAGGAATAATTCACTGGGCAGAGTATTAGAGGATGGGAAACCTGTCTAACATCGTGGTCAATTGATCATGAAATATATTAAAAAGATTTTCAAAATGTTAGCCTTTTTGATATAAATGGATAGATTCAACAAGAGAACCCTCATTCAAGTTTTCTTATATTTTCAAATGTTCAACACATAAATATGCAATCAACTGGAAGAGCTAATGTCATGAGAAGGGTGTTCGCAATGAACCAAAATAGATACTTGGATGTAGAAAAGAGAGAAGACAAGTTATTTGGGGCTCTCAGAGCAAGAGGCTAACACTGGTTGAATTCCTATTCTGTACCAGCTCCTAGTATTTTCCCCTCTCACAACAGTGAAGGTGTTGTGTTGCCCAGTCCTCTATCCAATGATCTTTGGAAAAGATTGGAAGGTGCTTTTGATATTCCCTTTGTGCCATCCACATCAACCAGCTAGCAGCTCTCCCTTCTTCGCCCATCAAAGTCTCGGCAGCAATATAAGGAAATTATCTAAACCCCATGATACTTCAGCAGAAGGTAAGACCAGTGGAAATGCCCCAATCTCTCTCTACATCTATGACATTTAAGTATTTGCAGGCTTGAATGTTTTCAAGATTCAGTTCATTACTAACTATCATTATCATTTTGATTTCAGTCACTGACCAATAATGTCCTTGTGCTAGGAATATAAAGTCAAACAAATACTTTACCGTTACAGTATCATAGCCAAGGACCCCAGTGAGACTACCACTTCCATACTGTATAGCAAAAGTTTGTCCTTTGCTGGAATAAGTAGAAGACTGACTGGGATTAAATAATGGATGGTTTCCTGGTAATGGAAATGAGAGTGGGGAGAGAAAATTTTACTTTTGAATCCACAACAAAACCAGGTTTAAATAACAGCATAATAGGTGTGGAGGACAAAAAGAATGCATATTTTTATTCTTAAATGAATGAGAAAGAATACTCACTGCAAGGGTCGCTCTGGCAATAGACGGATGGCACCCAGAGATTGGATGACCCAGTGTCAAAGAGAACCATGAATTTCTGGGGTGGAGTTCCAATAGTGATCTCTCCATAATAGAACATCTAGAAAAAGGAAACATGGTCATCATTCAGGGCTTCCACACTTGAATGTTGATAATGTAAGGACTTAGCACATCCAACAGAACATTCTGTACACACTTAAAACATATTGTTCAATATGTTTTAGGAATATTGATAGCTAAAAATGTAGAAGAAATAAAGATTTCAGAAACATGGCTTTAGAATTCCAACTGATTCTTAATAGGTTTTTTTTTAAGTAGATACTGTATAGCCACATAAGTACACTTGCAATTTAATTAGGGTTTCATACCTGCTTCATGGTTAATTGGGTACATGTAAGTGTGTTTGATGTTAGTTACCCCGATTTCCAAATTATAACACAATTGCAATTGGAACCAGGCCTATGATTTTCTCAACTAATGTAAACTCTTCCTGTCTAGTTTTCATCTTGACATAATTAGAATAGAATAATAGAGTTGGAAGGGACCTTGGAGGCCTTCTAGTCCAACCCCCTGCCCAGACAGGAAACCCTATACCATTTCAGACAAATGGTTATCCAACATCTTCTTAAAGACTTCCAGTATTGGAGCATTCACAACTTCTGGAAGCAAGTTGTTCCACTGATTAATTGTTCTAACTGTCAGAAAATTTCCCCTCGGTTCAAAGTTGCTTCTCTCCTTGATTAGTTTCCACCCATTGCATCTTGTTCTACCCTCAGGTTCTTTGGAAAATAGTTTGACTCCCTCTTCTTTGTGGCAACCCCTGAGATATTGGAACACTGCTATCATGTCTCCCTTAATCCATCTTTTCATTAAACTAGACATACCAAGTTCCTGCAACCATTCTTCATATGTTTTAGCCTACAGTCCCCTAATCTGCTCTTCTCTGCACTCTTTCTAGAGTCTCCACATCTTTTTTACATCGTGGCGACCAGAACTGAATGCAGTATTCCAAGTGTGGCCTTACCAAGGCATTATAAAGTGGTATTAACACTTCACGTGATCTTGATTTTATCCCTCTGTTTATGCAGCCTAGAACTGTGTTGGCTTTTTTGGCAGCTGCTGCACACTGCTGGCTCATATTTAAATGGTTGTCCACTAGGATTCCAAGATCCCTCTCACAGATACTACTATTGAGCAATGTACCACATATACTGTACTTGTGCATTTTGTTTTTCTTGCCTAAATGTAGAGCCTTACTCTTTTCACCATTGAATTTCATTTTGTTAGATAGTGCCCAATGTTCAGGTTTGTCAAGATCCTTCTGTATCTTAAGTCTATCTTCTGGAGTGTTGGCTATTCCTGCCAGGTTGATGTCATCTGCAAATTTAATGAGTTCCCCCTTTATCCCCTCATCCAGCTCATTGATGAAGATGTTGAAGAGTACTGGACCTAAAACAGAGCCTTGGGGTACTCCACTGCATACTTCCCTCCATGTAGATGCAGTTCCATTGAGGACTACACGTTGAGTGCAGTTGGTCAGCTAGTTACGAATCCATTTGGTGGTGATACAGTCTAACCCACATTTTTCTACTTTATCTAGTAGTAGGTTATGGTCTACTTTATCAAATGAAATTGTGATAATTTGCCTTTAATTAACCAGATACTCACATCTATGAAGTTAGCAAGGGGCTCATCAACAACATCAAAGCTATTGAAATATTTTCTGGCTGGATCATAATACTTGTGTAGAAGTGGTCCATTGACACCTTTTTCCTGCATCACTTCCCGCATGGACTTGAATTTTTTTAAGGGGACTCTGTGTGAGATAAGCAATTATGCAGAGAATCAAACTGGCAGCTCTAGACACTTCTCATATTGAGTTTTTTTCATTGAGATTTTGTAGGTGATCTAAGAGTTTACCTGGACAGAACTCAGTATCATTTAATTAGTAATGTTAACTTCTGTTTGATTCTGTCAGGGGTTAAATCTTTTCTTCATTGAGCAGGAAATCAAACTGAAGAACTCAAATGCCCCCCTTTCAACTCTATTGTTCTACAATAGGATTACAAATTTGAATAATAACACAATGTTATCTAATGTTGTCTATTCTATCAAGGAGCTGCAGTGGCACAGTGGTTTGAATGCAGTACTGCAAGCTACTTCTGCTGACTGCCAGCTGATTGCATTTTGGCAGTCTCAGCCTTCCATCTCTCTGAAGAAAAATGAGGACCCAGATTGTTGGAGGCAATATACTCTCTGTAAAACGCTTAGAGAGGGCTGTAAAGCACTGTGAAGCAGTATATAAGTCTAAGTGCTATTGCTATCAAGTGCTGGAAGCCAAGGCTGTATCTGCATAATTCCAGTTGACTAAATGCCTCCCTCCCAAAAAGGAATCTGATTCAATATTTTTGCAGAGAGAAGATGGAATGGGATGAATTATCTGCATAATGCAACACAAAAATGTATTACATCATTTCCACATAGGAAACAGAGGTGTTATTTATCATAAAAACTACGCAGGATGATTGTTACTCCTAATTTTAACAATGCATCTGGGGGTCTCCTAGGAGTTGTAATGACTTATCCTAGTGTATACATCTTTAACTGTAGTCCTACATCCCTAGGAAAAGGCTACCTAATGTCTACTTTTGAGCCAAAGCATAAAGTGAATCCAGTTAATCTTCAGCACATAAGAATAGTTTCTGAATTTGGGGATGCAATTCTTCTGCAAAAATCCTATGAAAAAATAAACGCACTGTACAGCAAGATAGCATACAAAGTGTAAATGCATACATTGTTCTAGAAACTATGCCCAAAAGCATTATGATTTCTGAATATTTTAGGAAAATGACATCCATCTGATACAGAAATGCAGTGAGCATAAAAGCATAAACATAATATATACTGGATCAGACCCCTGACTCATTTAGTCCAGCAGTAGCCAATCAACTGCTGAAGAAAGTCCATGAGTTTCCCACCAGATGGTCTCCAAAGGCAGGTACATCAAGTGCAATGTCTACTGTCCCCATGACTTCCACAAATCAATCCAAACCTTTTTTGGAGCTAGGTATGCAGACATCATTTAAGAAAGAAAACAATTAGGAGAGACAGAGAGAGAGAGAAACAAACAGATTTTTTTGAATTAAGAGAGCAACTGAAGCTGAAAGGCAATTGAAGCTATTATATAATTATGCTATACTCACTTGAAAATAGCCTCACTGAGGTGAAGGCACACTAAAGCAAGAATTAGCCACTTCATGGCCCTCTTTTCCTAAAAGCAGTTGCAAACTTGATTTTTTTTAGCTCCTGCAAGGACTTGGAACACTGGGTAAGAATGGCTATGTGAGGTTCCTTTCTTTTATACCCTGAGTTGAGGCATATTTTCATGAACATAATCCACAAAGTCATATGGGAGTCCTTATCAATGGATCATAATACTTCATACCAAGATTCTTCTCAAAAGCATGTAGAAATTTATCTTATGTAAACCTATTTAATCAGCAAAATAAATACTGTTTTCATAATATTCTAAAGGCAGAGATTGGTACTACTTCTTATCATCATATCTTCAGTTCTCTTAATTAAAATATTTCGACTTGTGACAACAATTTTGATGTGTGTTTTGAAAGATAGGCTGAAGGAAACTTTTTGTTTATAGGTCTGAATTTAAAATGGAAAAGTACATGGTCACACTGAAGTCAGATATGTAATCTATATTGTTTCCATCCAAGGCTTATCTACATCATATCAGCAGCCCAACAATTCCATGTTGTAATATTCTAAATGGAAAGGTTACATTTATTTCAGAGAAGATCCATTCTGAAATGCAACTGGAATAAGCAAGCAGAATTCGTACTCTATTTTCGGGAAATCCCGAATAATCTAAAACCCAGCATCACAATGGCAATTATCCATGGTACAGTAATTTTTACAAATGAAGAAAATATAGTAATTTTTACTATTTACTAAAAATATTAATGGTATTTTTATCATTTAAAAAAGCATTCACATTCCTTTAAATGTGAAACCTTCAAACCACACACACTAGTGAACTCACTGTGTTAGTAGCATCCCTTCCTTGTCATCCTTGGCAGCTGAAATACGGAAATGCTAAATATATTAGTTGGTCATCCCTGGATTCAGTCTCCCATAACAAAGCAAAAGGAGTGTGAGTAGAACATTATACTATAATGCAGTTGATAGTGGGGGAGGGGAGAAGACACCCAGGAAGTTTTCCTCTTCTAAATCAGATTATGTAAACATCTAATTGATAACATAATGTTGTTTATATGGATTGTCAACACTTCTTCTCATCTCAGGAAGAGATCATCCATTGTCTGTTATTACCTGAAGCCTTTAACTCCTGATGAAAGCCAGTGAGTTTAGGATCATTTGACTACAGATTCATCCATTTCTCAACTTTGCCCTTCTCTTATCTCTGACCATACTATCTCATTTTCTGCAATAAGGATGCCATGTCAATCATGTCATGCAGGGGAGTTCACTGGAGAAAGCAATTATGTTTGAAAGAGTTAGTGGTAAAACCAGGCAATCAAAGAAGACAGTGGCTGGACACTATCAAAGTGACACCAATCAGAGCATAGAAAAACTCAAAGAAATTGTGCAAGATCAGAGGATGTGGGGAGGCCAGGCCAGTTGGTGGCCCACCAAAAGAAATAACATGAATCCTAAGAACCTTCACTTAAGCAGTGGTGTGAAACAAGAGCTATTTTTTTGGCTGTCACCTCTGTTCTAACTTCTGATTTCAGACCTAAGAAAGCTTGTTTTCTGTAACTTGTGACAGACCCAGTCGGATTACATCAGTGCCTCCAGACCCAAAGGTGCTTTTTCAAAAGACAACTGGACTTTCAAGGACTTTCAAGAAAGTCCAGTTGCCTCTTGAAGAAGCATCTTCAGTACAACCTTTGGGACAACCATGACCTGGATGACTGGGAATCTCCATAGACAGTGCCTCCAGAGAACAGAGAGTTGAGGACTGGATTAATGACTTCAAGTTCAGATGGTTTGGGAAGTGAACCTAGGGGGTGCAGCAATTGCTTTCATTCTTAGGTGAAAAACTGGGGTGTGGTGAATCTGTCTTATCCTGCACATTGAAAGTAGAACTTGTCTTCTTTTGGCTATCCAGGTGAGAGTGGAATGTCCAGGGGACGATGTTGAGTGGGTTCCTTATATCACAGCTGCTAAATGCTAGGTAGAAGCACTCAAGTTCTGGAGTTTGTTAGCCAAAGGGTCCTTAGTGAAATTGTTGTTAATCCCTTTGACATGGGCAGAAAGGAAAACAAGTGACTGGACACTGCTAGGGGGAAGAGAGCAGCAGGAACACCAGGGCAAAGGGAGATACATCAAGAATGAGAATTCATGAGAATTCTGGAGGGAAATTGGTATCATTCCTGAAGTGTTTCCTGGCCCAGTTGAAAACTTAATTTCAGCTTCATTTGAGTATGTCACGATGTTAAAAAGTTTGCTAGGCCTGAACTGCCTAAACTGACACTCAAGAGTTAAACTAAGAAAGCTTTATTGCGCAGGTCATAAAACAAAATGTTATCTGAAAGTGATTTATTGCGCACGCGTTACACATTCCAAAAAAAATTTCTTCTTTGTTCGGCTGCCAGCTTGGCAGACGTAGCTTTTCATTATCAAAATGTAACCATTAGTTATTTCTGTTTTATTTTATTATTAAAGTTTGTTTATTAATTAGAATATACTTGTCAAAGACTTTTATTTTATTTTTTAATATCTCAAAAGATATGCGGAAGGGAATCAGCCACGGTCCATTGATCTCAGATTTCCCCAGGGCATTTTTCCCCTGACAACTTGGTAGCAGAGGATGGTTTCGATCCATCGACCTCCCCCACTCCCAAAATGTCTGAGGACGCCATCTTGTCTTCAAAACAACAGCCTAAGACACACCCCACAGAGTTCATTGGTCAATTAGAACAAAGAGACATGTACACGTCACCGAGGTCACGTGGTCCCTTTGAGTCAACTGAACTTCCGCATACGTATAGAAAGGTGAGGCAGCCAAAAAGTGAAGCTGCACTGCCATCTGCTGGCGGAGAAAAATTATTACAGCAAAAGATGAAGCAGTTGGACCAGATTTTTAGAGATCTGTCTATGAGTTTTACAGAAGCCCAAACTTTGCCCCCAAAGGTTAAGTCTTCAACACCCCCTGGCGGTGTTGAATCCTCCCTAGATGGAAAAAGGCAAAGTCAAAGGCGAATTCGAGGAAGCCAATTTGATGTTGCCACGCAAAGGCCAATGATGCAACCCCAGCATCCCCTGGTTCAACAACCAGATTTGCAACCAGAGCAACAAATTGTTCTTCAGCAGGTATTCACAGTCACCCCCTTGACTGGTGAGTCCAAATTAAAGGAGTCAGGAGAGAATTATAAAGCCTGGGTCAGTGAAATTGCGCTCTTGCTTCGAAGAGAAGGCACACATTCCATGGTTTTTAATCCTCCCCCTCAGCCCTGGACGCCTGCAATGAGAGACCTCAAAAACAGAGCAATCACGACTTTACTCATGTCAATGGAAATTGAGATCCAAGGTATCTTTCCACCTGATGCAACTGCCCAAGAAATATGGGCTATTTTGGAAGATTGCTACAGGCCCATTTCAATTGAATCTTCATGTTTGCTCATGTCTGAGTTCCATGGTTCGAAGTTGAAACCTGGTGAACGAATTGGTGGACATTTGACCAAACTGAAAAGAATGAGAAGTGAATTGAGACAAAATGGCCATGTAATCGATGATATCCAAATGATTAGCATCATCATTAACTCATTGAATTATGAATGGAAAGATGCTGTTGCAAAGATTAACTACGTGCCTATTGCTCAACGCACAGTTAACCACGTTTGCAGACTTTTAGTGGAAGACGAAGCTATCAGGTTAGCTACACCACATCTGCAACGGCCTCCAGCATCAAAGGCTCCAGCCAGACGTCCCTTCCGAGGAAGAGGCTACGCTCCAAGGATGCCAAAATGCTACACCTGCAACCGTGTGGGACATGACACCCGGGATTGTCCCCAACGAGTTCCAGCTCCCGCCACGTACCAGCCCAGAGGAACAGATTCCAGAGGCAGAGGTAGAGGCGGAAGACAAGGCCGTCGTGGTCCAAGGCGTGATTCACAAGCTCCACTTCTGACACTGGCCATAACCAACGTTCCACAACCTGATCCAAAGTTCCACAGACGTCTTTTGTGGACTTTAGATAGTGGAGCAGCTGTGCACGTTACCCACAGAAGGGAACTTTTCACAGAGATGGGCAAACCAGAGCCCGAGTATCGAGAACTGTATTCCTTCACCAACCACACTTGCAAGGTCATGGGAAAAGGAACTGTTTACATTGAAGAGCTCGATACACACATCCCTGATGTTTATTACATACCTTCAGCAACCAGTAATTTGCTTAGTCAAAGTCACTTGTCTAGAGATTTAAAGTTCCAGGTTCACCACCTCGAAAAAGCAAGTTACTTAGTTAAAGATGGTGATATTATTGCTGAAACTATGCTGATTGGTGGTGTTTATTACTTAAAGCCAAAGCCTAAAGGGCAAGCACAGGCAAGTATGCAAACTCCAAAAAGGCACAACGCAGACCCAGAGAGAGTTGTCCCAGAGAGAGAAAACGTTACTGTGCCAAAGGCTCCTAAAGCCAACAAACAAAGAAAACAGAAACAGATTGCTCAGAGCAAGCCTGAGGGTCCTCATGAAACTGTTAATGTTGAGAATTCACTAACTGGTAAACCTTTACATTCCAGGTGTATTCACAAGTGGCACAGAAGATTGGGGCATGCCAGTTTCCGTGTTCTTAGAAAGATGCCAGAGTTCGCAAAAGGTTTGGATCTAAAGGGGTGTAAGGTGTTTTTGGATTGTGCGGTTTGCAAAAAGGCTAAATCCAAGGCGGCTCCAATTCCAAAACACGCTACACGCCAGTCAACACGCATTTTTGATTTGGTACACACTGACATAGTGGGTCCTTTCCCACCAACACTTGGTGGCAGAAAGTATTTTTTAACAATTGTAGATAATCATTCTAGATATGGATTTGTATATCCTATGAGAGAGAAATCTGAGACCTTTCAGATCTTTAAAGACTTTGCAGCGTTTGTTTCTACACAATACCAAGTTCTCATCGCCAGAATCCAGAGTGACCGTGGTGCAGAATTCATGTCTCAGCGTTTCCAGGACTGGATGCATAAGAATGGAATTCTTCATCAGACATCTGCTCCATATACACCGGCTCATAACGGAGTCGTAGAAAGAAGACAAGGGGTTCTACAAACCATGATGCGTTGTCTTCTAGAAGATGCCAATCTCAGTAATGCATACTGGGGTGAAGCAATCAAATATGCAAATTACATTGTCAACCGTACTTGGAGCAGTGTAATCAATCAAACTCCTTTCTACATGCTGTATGGCTACAAGCCTGATCTCAAGAACCTCCACATTTTTGGTTCATATGCTATGGTGAACACTCCCTTAAGTCAAAGAAGAAAGGGAGGTACAGTAGCAAAGAGACTGAGATTTATGGGTATTGATGATAATTCAAAATGGTACAAATTCATTGATACTAAACATGTGATTGTCATTTCACAATCTGCTAATTTTGAGGAAGACATTGACTGGTCCAGGATTCATTCCAATGATCCTGAAGTTTATTTTCCTAGAGATGGTGTTCCAGATGCCACGCAGCCTGATGACAATTCGCAGGCAGATATTCCTTCTACCAGCTCTTCACAACCTGATGTTCTGTCTTCGCAAGCCGCGGATGCTGATGCTAGCGATGAACGTGAGGACGAGGATGATGATGATAAAGAAGAAGAAGACTGGTCTGTTGCTCCTAGACGCTCCAAGAGGGCCACAAAAGGAATCCCTCCACAACGTTATTCATGGCAACTGACAAAGTCACCATTACCTTTGATTTGCAACGTTACTCTTCCTCCAGAGACATTCACACAAATCAAACAGCTTCCTGATTCAGAACAAGACAAGTGGTATGATGCAATGCAGGATGAAATGGACAGTTTAAAGAAACTTAATGTATTCACACCTGAAAAACCTCCAGCAAACAAGAAAGTCATTGGCACCCGATGGGTCTACAGAATCAAGAAGAAACCAAATGGTGAGTCTTTATACAAAGCCAGACTTGTAGCTCAGGGTTTCGCTCAACGTTATCCTGAGGACTACACAAACACTTACTCACCAACAGTCAGAACTGAAAGTGTAAAAATTGCTTTAACCACTGCAACTATTCTTGGTTTAGAAGTTTTCCAATTTGATGTGGACACAGCTTATCTACATGCAGACCTAGATGAAGAGATCTACGTGAGAAGCCCTCCAGGATTCCGAAAGCAAGAAGGGGATACCTGGTTCCTGAACAAAAGTCTTTATGGTCTGAAACAGTCAGGTTTAATGTGGTATTTATGTCTTACTGACAAACTAAATTCAATGGGCTTTATTAAGTCCGAAACTGATGAATGCGTGTTCACAAAAAGATCTAACAATGCATATGAGATAATTCTTGTTTATGTTGATGATATTGTTTATATTGGTCCAAATAAGAAAATGAGTGAGATTTTTGCCAAAAGTTTGCAGAGATACTTCACACTAAAATCTTTAGGACACATTAGCACTTATTTAGGTGTTCAAATTGAAAAGACACAGAAGGGGTTTAGTCTTTCACAAGAAGAGAAAATTGACCACATTCTACATCATTGCAACATGAAAGATGCTAGCACAACAAAGACACCCATGCAAACAGATTTTCACAACTTAACACATGAACCAAGTCCTGAGTTCGAGGATCAAACACTTTATCGTTCAGTCATTGGTTCACTATTATACATTAGTAGTTGGACCAGACCTGACATCGCACTTAGTGTTAATCTTTTATCACGACACGTAGGTAAGGCAACACAATTTCATTGGTCATGCATTAAGAAGTTATTGAAATACCTAAAACACACTAAACACATGAAGTTATTGCTAGAACCAACACACGCTGATCAACCAAAGTTGATTTGTTTTTCTGATTCCGACTGGGCGAGCGACAAGAAGTCACGCAAAAGCACTTCTGGTTACATGATGTTCCTAAATGGTTGTCCTGTTTACTGGCAAGTGAGAAAACAGAGTTTTGTTTCATGTTCATCTACTGAAGCTGAATATGCTTGTGTTTCAGATGCTTGTAATTCTCTAACGTGGTTTGATGCTTTGATCACAGATATCTGGACACGTCCGATTCGACCAATCACCGTGATGGAAGATAATGTATCTGTTGTCTATATTTCTGAGTCACATTTCACAGGTTCTAGGTCCAGACACATTGACATTCGTTATCAAAACACAAAGCAATTAGTTAAGCAAGGTTTTGTTAAATTGCAATATGTTTCTACACATGATCAGATCGCAGACATGCTTAACAAACCACTTGCCGCAAATCAACACGAGTATCTGCGAAAGAAGATATGCCTTAATTGATGATTTGATGACGTCAGCCCAGACTAGCAAAAGAAGGGGTGTCACGATGTTAAAAAGTTTGCTAGGCCTGAACTGCCTAAACTGACACTCAAGAGTTAAACTAAGAAAGCTTTATTGCGCAGGTCATAAAACAAAATGTTATCTGAAAGTGATTTATTGCGCACGCGTTACACATTCCAAAATTTTTTTCTTCTTTGTTCGGCTGCCAGCTTGGCAGACGTAGCTTTTCATTATCAAAATGTAACCATTAGTTATTTCTGTTTTATTTTATTATTAAAGTTTGTTTATTAATTAGAATATACTTGTCAAAGACTTTTATTTTATTTTTTAATATCTCAAAAGATATGCGGAAGGGAATCAGCCACGGTCCATTGATCTCAGATTTCCCCAGGGCATTTTTCCCCTGACAGAGTAGGTGACGATGGCCTTGGATCAAATTGTTCCTATGCAGATTCTGTTTGTGAATCCCAGGTAACTCCCTGGTTTTCTTCTTAGGATTTGTCTTGTGGCAAAAACAGGTTTTTGGCTCCATTTTTATCACATCCATATATAGCAAGCTAGCAATCATATTTTGGGAGACCATGTCCCTTTTTTGGTGGGGTTCTTTGAGTTCCTTCTATCCCCAGACTATTTAATCTTTTCTGCATGCAATCCCCCCCCACTCCCCACTTTTATGGCTTTCTCATATTTCCCCAAGGTCAGTTCTACATTCCTTTATACCAGTGGTTCTCAACCTCTCAGACCCTTTTGGGAGTCGAACTACCCTTTCACAGGGGTCGCCTAAGACCATGGGAAAACACATATTTTCAAAAAAAAATACGGAAAACATAAAAGAATTTTATGCTTGGGGGTCACCACAACATGAGGAACTGTATTAAAGGGTCACGGCATTAGGAAGGTTGAGACCCACTGCTTTATACTATATTCATGTTTAAATGTAAATAAATGGTCATGACAAACTGCCTTTGAAAGGAAAGGCTTCAAGGAATAATTTTTGGTTGCCAAATAGGTGGGACAATGTAATATAAATTTAGGAATGGTTGGTGAACCTGGAAATCCCAAAACATTTCAATGGAAAAGAGTGACAGCCTACTTCCATAATGCTGATCAAAAAATTGCAATTGGTGAGAGGACTTCTGGTCTCCGAAGGTGACGGACGTTGGTCCACTGTTCGCTTCTCCAGTGGGCTCCTTTCAGGAGCACAGGGGGTCTTGGAGGGATCACCTGCCGTAGGGCAGCTTGCTGGAACCCCCTGGATAGGTGGCAGCCACGGGGGGGGGGTCTCCAGTTTTGCCTTAGGAGCCAGGGAGCGTAGGTGGTGCATAACAGCATCTTCGCTGAATGGATTCCGGAAGGAAAGAGTTAACTACATGCAGCGGCTGAAGTGCTAGAGGTGAGAAATTCGCTCCAATCTCCTTAATTGCTTTCAACTGACGAGTAGCGGTTTTTTTTACAAGTTGTGGATTCAATCTGTTTGAAGTAGGAAGATTGGAGGGGGGTTGTTTTTTTTCTTCTTCTACCCCTCTCAGGCAAAGCGGCATTTGGACTGTCTCTCAATCTCGGAATGGAGATAGAGAGCAAAAATTGAATTAGCCACTTGAACTAACTATGTGAAAAGATTTATATCATAATTGCAAGAGCTGATTGCTGAGTTATTTTGAAAGTTTTATGGAAGTTTTTAATGTTCTGCTCCTGGGGAGGAGGCAAGATGACCTTCTTCCTCCTTCTTCTTCGCACTTATAAATGAAGTCTGCCTTTTGAAACTACCTTTGAAGAAAGTCTGGCTTTATATTATCCCCCCTGAAGGACTCTTGGAGCCTCTCCTATTACGTGGTCTTTCTCGATTTGGACTATTTGATTTCCTTTTTTTTTTTCTGAGTGACTTCCTGGCTTGGAACTGTGACAGAGGGTTAATCTTCACTTTTGGATTTACCTGTCTTCTCGGACTCATTCGGCTGTGCGCTTCACAGACGCCATTTCTTTTGCAAAAGATCTTTACTCTTTCTGAATTTAGACAATGGGGCCCAAAAAACCACCTACAGGCAAAGCAGCCTCAGCACCAACTTCTACTGTATACAGTCCAACGATTCAACAGACAAAAATTTCATCATTTTTACAAGAAAAGACTGGAGAAAGTTCAAAGGATTTATCTATTACTCAAATGTTTCAAGCTATTATGCAGGGTCAAAATGAGTTGAAAAAGGAGGTAGCAGATTTTAGAGATGAGCTTAAAAATGTGCAGCAACAAATAACAGAAAATAAACAGAGAATTTGGGTGCTAGAGGAGGGCGCGGCTGGGTTGGGGGAGGAGGTTAAGGCAGTCCAGAAAGGGAATATAGAATTGGAAAATTTTATGGTAAAGATAGAACTTGAAAGAATGTCCTTCTTTCTCAGATTCCAGAACCTACCGGAGACAGAAGATGAAGATCTTAAGGATATTATGAGTACAATTTTAGCAGAATATATTAAAAGAGATAAAGAACAGTTGTGGTGGGATATGGATCTGGTTTATAGGATTAATTCAGCATATGCCAGAACACATAATGTTCCAAGGGAAGTACATGTTAAATTTCTTAGGAAGACCACGAGGGATGAGATTCTGGGGGCTCAGAGGGGGGGGGAACCACTAAAATATAAAGATAAAGAAATTGCCATTCTTAAGCAAATTCCAAAAAAAATAAGAGATAAGAGGAGGAAGTATTCCTCCTTATCAAAGAAATTATATAATAAGGGAATTTGGTTTAGATGGTTATTGCCAGAAGGAATGCTGATCTTCTGGGAGGGAAACAGAATTAGAATTAATACAGTCATGGAGGCAGAGGCCTTCATTAAAAAACATAGTGCCTCCTAGAGGACGGAAATATATGAAGTAGTGAAAAAGGCGACAAAACACAAGACATGAAGGAGGAAGGGGCTGCGGCTCCTCCTGGGGACAAGGGGAAGGGAACAATAACGGAAAGACTCAGGTCACAAAAATAAATATATCTGGAATATCATTTTAATTGTTGATTTATTAGAAAGTGGCAAAAGAGATGATTGAACACATGGTTGATACAATGTATAGTAAGATGCTGTTTCTGCTTATCTTTTATCTTTTTTGTTTCTTCTGTAAAAAGTTGTGAGAATTGGAGAGATTCCTATCTCTGGTACGATGGAGCTGCCCTCCCCCCCCCAAAAAAAAATTTTTTTTGTATATCCACCTACCCTTTTCCCCTAAAAACTTTAAAAACCAATAAAATTATTTTGGGGAAAAAATTGCAATGGGTGAAGACACTAGGAATAATTGACTTAAGTGTATATTTGCATATTGTAGCGCTTCTAAGAAGGTTTTCATTTGTTTGTCATCTCCAAACAAAAGAAATATTGGCCCACCTTTTCAGCAGACTGGAGCTCTGAAAACCTGAAACAGGACACTAAGGCCTAAAGATTATCCACTTCTGAATAAAGTGAATGTGCAATCATACCACTTTTCTAGAAAGTAGTCATGCTCCTAATTATACTATATTACCTCAAGAGATCTTTTGCTCTCTAAACCACTTTCTCTTTGGAAACTATATGTTCCCCACTTCTGTAGGTAGGACAAAAGCTGTTTGTGTCCCAGTTAAGCTCTGCCTTATTTCTGAAAATTTTCACAATAGACTGTGTCTTGGAGTTGTGGGTGCTCTATCACGGGATGGGCCATTGAACTAAAAAAAGTCTCTAAGATCCCATTTAAATGTGAATATGTTTAAAATTCAAATATCAAAGTATTGAATTTGCTCCTTAAAATGCTGAAATGTCAAAGGTTTTTTTGTAAAAAGATGGTTGTTCAGATACTGTTGTTAATGTGTACTAAAGCAAGAAAGACGAATTGGAATTGGAAATCTTTTCCCGATTTCTGTTCTGATGTTTCTTGAATAACAAGTTCTGCATTTTTTCCATGCTATGTTTTTAGCTGATCTGAAATCCGACTGCAGTTATAATCAGTGGAGCCTCCTGAAATGTCATGAATAACCTGTACTGAATATCAAATTTACTGTGTTATTTTTTTAATCTAAAACCTTTTGGGTGACTAAGTTGTCAGCTAGGCGTGTCAGGATATCCCAGTATCCCAGTTTGATATCCCAGTAATCTTGGGAATCGGGTACTAATAGATCCTTCAATGTTATACTTTACTAATTGCCTTTCAGCTTCCCTTATCAATTGCAATAAGATGCATTAGTATCCAGGAAATCTTTTGTATACTACCATCTGTATATTTTTAACTCACTAAATTAAGCAACTTTACTGTGAATATGTTTTTAATCTTAGTTTTTAATAGGTTGCAACTGCAATCTTTTCAATTTGCAATGTGCCATATATGTTCATAGAGGACCCAAAATACCTGTACCAAATGTAAACTAATTAGAATAATGGAAGAAAAAATGAAGGATCTAGTCTCCAGAGGAAAGTCTAACTACACTGAGACTCAACAGAGAAAATGAAGAACTCCCAGTAAAGACAGAAGTCTAGGTCCAAACTGAATGCAGTAAACAGTGATGGGGAACCTTTTAGACACTGAGTGCCCAAACTGTGCATGTGTGCATGCCCAAACTGAAAGGTGCACGAGCCTGCATGCACCAACATGCCGCACACATTTATCAACATGCATGCATGCACTGACATGCACACACATGTGTGAACATGCACATGTGCTGGCATGCATGCTGACATGTGCTGACATGTTCATGCACAGACATGCATACATTTGCAGCAGAGACCCAAAGACCAGCTGGCCAGTGGGAGGCAGACATCCCAATACCAGTAGCGCAGCAAGAGGTAAGATCTTTTCCTTTCGTGAGCTTCTGTTTCGTCATTTGCAGGGAAACAGAAGCTCATGAAAGAAATGCCATGGAGATCTGATTGGGGGCGACGCGTGCCAGCACAGAGGGGAACGTGTGCCACCTCTGGCATGCATGCTATAGATTTTCCATCATGAATAGTAATGAAGAAACAACTATCAGGAAAAATAAACTCCCTAATGATAGTCCAATGGCAGCATGTCACTCACAGGATGAAAAAAGAATCAAGAAGGCTGTCCTTGCTGTCCAGTCCAGCCCTGCTGTAATGGAGCAGTTGATTTTGTATGCTCCCTCGCCCCCTGAAGAAAAAATGCAGACAACCGGAAAAGAGACTTCATCAAATATTCCAGTGATAGGTAATAAAAAAGGTGTGTGTTGGTAATAGGTGACTCACTTCTTAGAGGAACAGAATCAGCAACTCTACATCAGCAACAGAATCAGCAACTCTACATCAGCATCTTTTTAACATTTAGAAGACCCCTCCAGTAATGGTAAGGCAGGACATAAAGTGAGATTTGGACATAAGAGTGAGATGGGTCAGGGTCAGGTTAGATGATCTTTAGTCATTTTTATCTTTGCGCTTTGCAAGGTGCAAAAAAGCATCTTTGAGACAGGAAGCTTGAACTCAGGAAACTTAAATGTCAAACCACAACACCTGCTGTAAGTAGGTCGAGTCAGTTGGAGGTCTCGCTTAAGAGTCAGACATAGGGCTTAACCACCAGTGACGTGTGGTGAGGTTTATGGCTGGTGAGGCTGGTGACGTCATCAGGAAGGTGGGGAATGGGACCACGTGTGCTGGAGGCTGAGGCTGCCTCAGCCTCCAGCACACGTGATCCCATTCCCCGCCTTCCTGAGCGCGCTCCGCCAGCTCGTGCTCCGCGATCTCCAACAGCAGCTGCTTTTCAGTGCTTTTCTGTGCGTCTGGCGTTTAGGACATCTACCTAAACACCAGACGCACTGAAAAGCAGCTGCTGTTGGGGATCACGGAGCGCGAGCTGGCGGAGCGCGCTCAGGAAGGTGATCCCATTCCCCGCCTTCCTGAGCGTGCTCCGCTGGCTCACGCTCCGCGATCTCCAACAGCAGCTGCTTTTCAGTGCTTTTCTGTGAGTCTGGCGTTTAAGACATCTACCTAAACGCCAGACGCACAGAAAAGCAGCTGCTGTTGTTGGGGATCGCTGAGCGCGAGCGGACGGACGGAGGTAACCAGAGTGGCGCCGAGGGGTCCGGGCGGACGAAAGAGTGAGCGAGCGAGCGATGGAGGATCAGGCAGCCTGATCCTTGGTCGCTCGTCCGCCGGACTGCCTTGGCGCCACTCTGGCTACCTCTGTCCATCCGAGCATGGCAGCCGCGGCAACGTCATCAAGCCCCTGCCACTTCTGGACGTCGATTGCAGTCGCGAGGAGCGCGCAAAGTACAGCGGAGGCAGGAAGGTTATTGGAGCTTCAGAGAACCCTCCTGCCTCCGCCAGTTGCCCAGCTGGCACTGCCCCGCGCGCGCTCCTCCTCCTCCCTCCTCTTCCTCTTATATATATGAAACTCCCTCGTGGACACTCGTGGATATTATTATTTTATATATTATTATTTCATGATGAGAGGTGAGGCTCTGCCTCCCCTGCCTCCCCTGACCGCACGTCCCTGTTAACCACATATGTCAGAATGAAACTAGTATTTCCTGCATGTTTCTCTGCCTAGCAATAAGGAGCCCAGCCAATAGAAGTGATTTAGCACATTTCCTTGTTAGCTGATTTGAGGAAGTTATAAGAATATGCTTCTCCCTAAGAACCTTGCTCAGACATCAAATGTGGGTTTACACTGTCTGAGCCTTTTGGCCAAAATAAAGCTTTTCTTGATCTCGCAGTCCAAATCTCCTGATTTTCTGCAACATTTATGGCGAACCTTAGCCAGGAGATTGAGGAGCGATATTTCGTTGAGGACGGCGTGGACCAACCAATGCCCAATTGAGGCCGTCTAGTCCTACCTTCAGGTGCCAACAGAGAGTTTCTCTGGGAGGAGACTCACGACCCCCCTGGGCACTTGGTGGAGACCGACCGATCTAAGAAATACCACGAGATCAAGACAAGCTCATAAATAACGCCAGCTGAGAAAAGGAGACACCTGCAGGCAAGTATTGTGGGAATTGTAGACCCACTCATTTGAGCGTGGAAGAGGGGGCCCAATCACCCCCCTGAGCCCAGGATAGTGTCCCTTCCTAATGGAACCAGAACCGGCTCTAAAATTGTGTGGGTGTTTAAGTCATCGCAGTTCCTGAAGGCGACCATGATACTCCGGCACCCCAGGTCGGTGACAGTGTCTTAGAAATAGAACATGGGTGGTGAAGGATGTATGATGTATAAAAGGATGGGAAAAGGGTTGCATGAAAACCACAATGTACAGCCATTTTCTTTAAATGATAGATCAATAAAGGAAGCTATAATTTTCCAGCAAAATTGATGACATGCTGATGCTTGTCTTGGTATATGCTCAGTATGTACTCTCCTGATTTGATCCCCACAAAAATCTAGCCTATAGGTTTTCCTTCTTTCTTATTGAATTTAAAGGAATTATTAGGACCAATATTTAATTTTATTTCTATATTTAAAAAGGAACTCTTTGGTTGCAGTTATGTCTTTTCAAGGCAACTACACAAAGAATGTTATTATAAGATGATGTAAGAATATTAAAAGTATTTAGAGTTTTATATAATAGGGATAGATTTAAAAAATAATAAATAGAAGAATTCTGTTGTTCAAAGAAAACATTGAGATGCCATATTTCTTCCAACTATCTCTCCTGTACCATGCTGTCAAGTTGGCCAAGTAAAAAATTCACTCATAAGACTGTCCTTTGCATCATCATTCTTTATTTGCTTCCAGTTAATTTGGGAAGGAAACCAGTTTTGACTTATAATCACTTTTAGTGGAAGATTTTTGCATATGTAAAGCCCTGGAAAAGACTCTTGGATATGTTTATGCTGCTGTTGCAAAGCCAACCCGGTTGTTGCCCAAGTCGTACACAGAGTAGTAGGACCTGAGGAAGACATCACCAAGAATCCACAGAGGCTGCCCATTCTGGGATGGCAAGTAAGTAGGCATCATGCCAATCTGGCAATAGTCACTAGAACGCTGTTGAGGAAAAGACATAGACTGAATTAAAACATTTGGGCTAAGACAAAATATCAGAAATAACCCAAGGCAGTTAACTTGAGAAAGCAAAGTTTAACTTTCAGTATTCCAACTCTCTACAGTTGTAATCACAAAACTATCCACTATTCTGCAAACTTCATTTTAAAAAATATGTTTTTAGGCCTGCTCAGTTCATTATTACTCAATTCCCAAAAGAAAAGTATGATCTAAAGTTCAATATATGGACCACCAGGAGACAAACTGTTGGCCTCAATTACCCAAGCCTCCCAAATATTTATTTTTAAATGCCCCAATGCTTTACACCATTCTACACCTTCTGGTGCCCCATATCTTTTTTATATACCATAGTATCTTGCCAACTTTTTAGCTCCACTCTTCAGCTTTCCCATGAAGGCTTCTCAAAGTCATGTTCTCTGCTTTTCCATAGGACAGCAAGGAGAATAAAATGTCATGAAGAGATCCAGCTGTGCTATGCCTTTCTCTAGAGCAGTTGTAAATGATTGATACACAGTAATTTCAGATACCTAAGACCAACATGAAAACAGCTATTGAAAAGAATGACCTACCTGAAGGATATAGGCAGATGGACTCAGGGGGAAATAAGCTCCATTGATGACAAATGTGATGGTCGGCAAGTTCTGAATGTTATTGCAGCTAACCACAAACTATGGAATTGGAAAGAAAATATAGATAAAATGCACAAAAGCCATAATTTCAATATTCTGAGGGATAAACAAGAGAGTAAATAAGTAAGTAGATTACACAACATCCTGATCCCCTTATTTTGATTTACTTTCTTATACAAGCACACTGGCTTAATTCAATATCGAGATGCATTAGAAGGGAAAACACTATTTCTTGCTTTAGCCTTCTTAAGAAAAAGCCAACTCTTCCCTATACTGGCAGATGGATGGGAGTTGAACCTCCACTAGCATCTTCTTTGGTTTGGTTTGACAAAAGCTAAACTAAGAACTAGCAACCATATATGGTAGGTTTTGCCAAATAGCTGTACATTTTCTGGCAACCTCCTTCCTCCCATCCCACCTCATAATTCCCATTGCCTGGATAAATGAAATGAGTATTAAGGGAGTCCGTTTTTGCATCATCATATATTGGATTCATTTGGGAAATATTTTCATACCCACAATAAGAGTATCCCAGGCCTCTTGCTGATATTCCCTGTCCCTGCATATAGCAGCTTTCCCCTACCTGGCCATAGTTGTTTTGCTGGGCTCCAATGTGCTGCATCAGGGAGTCAAAGAACTGCCCAGGAACAGTGAGTAGGGATGTTCCGGTATCCACAATCGCCTGGCACCCCTGGCTGCACCAGTTGGTGACCTGGTTGTCAACCATGAATCTAGAGAAAGAAAGTCCAGAGATATTTGCTGTCAAATTGTTCTTCCACACTTAGTCAACAGTGACATCACCTAAACAGGAGCAGCTGTGGTTATTTTTGTATAAACTCAGATTGTTTTCTTGCCCTGGTTTTTTTCTTGCCATGAGTCATGGTTTTTTTATTATTATTTTTGTTTCCAAAGAAGGAAAAAAGGATTACCCTATTTCCCTGAAAATAAGACCTCCCCAGATAATAAGCCCAATCGGGCTTTTGAGTGCAAATGCTAAAATATACCCTCCCAAAAATAAGCCCTCCCTGAAAAAATTGCAATATAGCAGCAGCCATGAGGTGACTTTGCTTGCCACCTCCTGCAGCTCAAAAATAATAAGACCTCCCCAAAAATAAGGCCAAGTGCTTATTTGGGGGGTCAGAAGAAAATAAAATCCTGTCTAATTTTCGGGGAAACACGGTATTGTCCCAGAAATAAAAGCAAGCAGGAAAGGCGTATTTGTAGAGTACAAAATTAATAACTTCTGACCAGCTGCTACTAGTACAATCAGAGATGCATTGGTATAGGAAGACAGAGACTATTCTGCTGACTGCCAGAAGACTGCAATTTGACAGTTCAAATCTCAGCAGGTTCAAGGTTGACTCAGCCTTCCATCCTTCCAAGGTGGGTAAAGTGAGGACCCAGATTGTTGGGGGCAATATGCTGACTCTGCAAAAGGCTTAGAGAAGGCTGTAAAGTACTGTGAAGCAATATATAAGCCTAAGTGCTATTGCTATTACGTTTAATTCGATACCTCTCCATTTAATACTTTCGCCTTCTGTCATATCAAAAACTACCAATTGCAACATTCTGAGTGGTTCTGGGGCCCCACTGGTGTCCTTTGATGTAGAGATTTCAAAATCCCATCTCCAATGAATTATTCCTCATATAAGACTTAAGATTCTGTTGGTTTCCCATCAGGCTCTTCGGCAAATATGAAAACAGCCTTACCCATCAACTGCAATTTGCCAGTACATGGCTTGGGTGACTGGACTCCAGTTAATCTGACCAGTGTAGAGACTGGAATCAATTCCTCCGAATATAAGTGAACCACCTTCCTGTACACTTGGCTGCCTAATGAAATCAATGGAGAAAGTCACAAGGATAATCTTATTGAGATATATTGCTAGTTCATACCAATGTTTCCTTTTTAGCTGATTGAAGGACCTATGTGTGAGGGGCTTTTCACTGTGAAATAATATTCTCCTTGAAGAGCTGCCTTGTTCAAGGGTGTCAAACTCAAGGCCCATGCGACAGATCCAGCCCATGGGACACTTAGATCTGGCCTGCGGGGCTATCCTGGAAACAGCGAAAGACTGCCCCACAGTGCCACTGCCAGCCAGAACAGGCTCCTGAACTCCATTTTGGCTGGCAGAGTGTTGCAGGAGGCCATCACATATGAAAACAAAGCTCAAGAGGCCATTTTGATTGGCAGGGCGCTCAAGCCACCACAGGCACTCCCAACACAAGTGACATCAACCTAGCCACACCCACCTCATTCAAGCTCACCCCGGCCACCCAAGGTCAAATACAACCCTGATGTGGCCTTCAATGAAATCTAGTTTGACACCCCTGGCCTAGTGCCAAGGGACAGTATCATGCAACACCAGAAGCAGAAGTAGCCATTTAGGTAACCCATTCTCACTATCTGGAGTGGAATTCAGTTTAAACTAAGTTTTTTCAAACTTGGCCATTTTTGTGGGGTAGACTTCCCAGAATTCCTCAGCTAGCATGCTGGAAACTAAAGTCACCCACCTTACAGTTGCCAAGTGTTGAAAAACATTGTTTTAAACCATTCATGAATTGTCTCCTTTAACAAATCTGTTGTAGAGAAGCCCAGCACCTCTCTGGGTATTTGGTTAACTATCAAACTGCTCTTATAGTTAGGAAATGTTTCAAAATACTAATCTGGAATCTGGTTCTGATATCTTAAAACTATTGTCCAGGATGACAGTTAATAGGTCTTTTCATTTCTCTGTATCCACCCTGAAAGGTGCAATCCAAAGAGAATCTACTATAAATATCTTACAGAAACCTCCACTGGATAGCTTTCTAAAACAAATATGTAATGTGAGAAACCAAAGGTCAAAAAGACCCTGTGATCTTAAGTTGTCCATCTCCCCATAGAAAGGTATAGACGACAATTGAGAAACAATCATTGTAGTAAACTGAAACAGCCAAATTAAAACAAGAAAGGTAGAAAAGACTTCATACTCACTGACTCAGGTAAAAGCTGAAAACAGGAGCATCAAGTAGATTCTCCTGCATCATTCCCTGCATTACAGTAGTGGCACCACCAGAAGAAAGGTCAGGATAGGCCAATCCCAGGATGCCATCAAATTTTGCATAGAGGAAAGCAGTGCCAGGCTCAGTTTCACTCAGGGCAAATTCTTGATTGGTAATAGAAATGCCTTGGATCTACAAAGGAACAGGATGAGTCAAAAGATAGGAAAAGTATACAGCACAATAGCCTAACCGAAGTCCAGAAAATTGAAATTATGGATAGCTAAGCTATTTTGTTGTAATAGAGGAATAATTCACTGGGCAGAGTATTAGAGAATGGGGAACCTGTCTAACATCGTGGTCAATTGATCATGAAATATATTAAAAAGATTTTCAAAATGTTAGCCTTTTTGATATAAATGGATAGATTCAACAAGAGAACCCTCATTCATGTTTTCTTATATTTTCAAATGTTCAACACATAAATATGCAATCAACTGGAAGAGCTAATGTCATGAGAAGGGTGTTTGCAATGAATAGGAGCACCAAAATAGAGATTTGGATGTGGAAAAGAGAGAAGGCAAGTTATTTGGGGGTCTCAGAGCAGGGGGCTGGTTGAACTCCTATTCTGTATCAGCTCCTAGTATTTTCCCCTCTCACAACAGTGAAGGTGTTGTGTTGCCCAGTCCTCTATCCAATGATCTTTGGAAAAGATTGGAAGGTGCTTTTGATACTCCCTTTGTGCCATCCACATCAACCAGCTAATAACTCTCCCTTCTTCGCCCATCAAAGCCTTGGCAGCAATATAAGGACATTAGCTAAACCCCATGATCCTTCAGCAGAAGGTAAGGCCAGTGGAAATGCCCCAATCTCTCTCTACATCTATGAGATTTAGGTATTTACAGGCTTGAATGTTTTCAAGATTCAGTTCATTACTAAATATCATCATCATTTTGATTTCAGTCACTGACCAATAATGTCCATTGTATAATATCAATAATATTGCCTTGTGCTAGGAATATAAAGTCAAACAAATACTTTCCACTTGGAGATAACTGCTACTTACCGTTACAGTATCATAGCCAAAGAACCCAGTGAGACTACCACTTCCATACTGTATAGCAAAAGTTTGTCCTTTGCTGGAATAAGTAGAAGACTGACTGGGATTAAATAATGGATGATTTCCTGGTAATGGAAATGAGAGTGTGGGAGAGAAAGTTTTACTTTGGAATCCATAACAAAACCAGGTTTAAATAACAGCATAATAGGTGTGGAGGACAAAAAGAATGCATATTTTTATTCTTAAATGAATGAGAAAGAATACTCACTGCAAGGGTCGCTTTGGCAATAGACGGATGGCACCCAGAGATTGGATGACCCAGTGTCAAAGAGAACCATGAATTTCTGGGGTGGAGTTCCAATAGTGATCTCTCCATAATAGGACATCTAGAAAAAGGAAACATGGTCATTATTCAGGGCTTCCACACTTGAATGTTGATAATGTAAGGACTTAGCACATCCAACAGAACATTCAGTACACACTTAAAACATATTGTTCCAATATGTTTTAGGAATATCGATAGGTAAAAATGTAGAAGAAATAAAGATTTCAGAAACATGGCCTTAGAATTCCAACTGATTCTTAATAGGTTTTTTTTAAGTAGGTACTGTATATCCACATAAGTACACTTGCAATTTAATTAGGGTTTCATACCTGCTTCATTGTTAGTTGGGTACATGTAAGTGTATTTGATATTAGTTACCCAGATTTCCAAATTATAACACAATTGCAATTGGAACCAGGCCTATGATTTTCTCAACTAATGTAAACTCTTCCTGACTAGTTTTCAACTTATTTATTTATTTTATTTATTTCTTGGATTTCTAAACCACCCCCTCTCCCAAAAAGGGACTCGGGGTGGTGTACAGTCAGATAAAATGCAGATAAAATACATGAATAACAATATAAATAGTATAAAAACAATTAAATACTAAACATTTAGATGGAGGAGAAGAGACTGTACAAGAAATAAATATGCTATGGAAACCCTAAAAAACATCCCCAATTAAAATACCCAAACCCAGTTAAAATATATCCCCGGGAGACAAAACTAAGAGGGTGCCAGGCCAGCTGATTGAAACAGGTGAGTTTTTAATTTTTGACGGAAGGAGCGGAGGTCGGTGGTGGTTCTGATGTCGGGGGGGAGGTCATTCCAGAGGGTTGGGCCCATCACAGAGAAGGACCTACTCCTAGGTGTCGCCCGCTGGCATTGCCTAGCGGACGGCACCAGGAGGAGTCCCTCCCTGTGTGAGCGGATTGGTCGTAGGGACGTGTGTGGTAGGATGCGATCCTGCAGATAACTAGGTCCTATGCCATGGAGCGCTTTAAAGATGGTAATCAATACCTTGAAACGCACCCGAAAGGCCACAGGGAGCCAGTGCAGCTCGCGCAGGAGGGGTGTTATGTGGGAGTATCGTGTACTCCCCATGATGACCCGCGCGGCTGCGTTCTGAACTAGCTGCAGTCTCCGGATGCGTCCCAAGGGAAGCCCCATGTAGAGGGCATTGCAGTAGTCCAGGCGAGACGTCACCAGCGCATGAGTGACCGTGCGCAGGGCACTCCGGTCCAGTAGGGGGCGCAATTGGCGCACCAGGCGGACCTGGTGGAACGCCCCCCTTGCCACGGCTGCCACATGGTCCTCCATTGACAGCCGGGCATCAAGGAGGACGCCCAAATTGCACCCCCGTTCCACAGGGGACAGTTGTTCGCCCCCTATGGCCTGCGAAGGTGTCAGCTGGCTGAACCGAGGTGCCGGTAGCCACAGCCACAGCCACTCAGTCTTGGAGGGGTTGAGTTTAAGCCTGTTGACTTGACATAATTGTGATAGTTTGCCTTTAACTAACCAGATACTCACATCCATGAAGTTAGCAAGGGGCTCTTCATCAATGGCAAAGCTATTGAAATATTTTCTGGCTGGATCATAATACTTGTGTAGAAGTGGTCCATCGACACCTTTTTCCTGCATCACTTCCCGCATGGACTTGAATTTTTTTAAGGGGACTCTGTGTGAGATAAGCAATTAAGCAGAGAATCAAACTGGCAGCTCTAGACACTTCTCATATTGAGTTTTTTTCATTGAGATTTTGTAGGTAATCTAAGAGTTTACCTGGACAGAACTCAGTATCATTTAATTAGTAATGTTAACTTCTGTTTGATTCTGTCAGGGGTTAAATCTTTTCTTCATTGAGCAGGAAATCAAACTGAAGAACTCCAATGTCCCCCTTTCAACTCTATTGTTCTACAATAGGATTACAAATTTGAATAATAACACAATGTTATCTAATGTTGTCTATTCTATCAAGGAGCTGCAGTGGCGCAGTGGTTTGAATGCAGTACTGCAAGCTACTTCTGCTGACTGCCAGCTGACTGCATTTTGGCAGTCTCAGCCTTCCATCTCTCCGAAGTAAAATGAGGACCCAGACTGTTGGAGGCAATATACTGACTCTATAAAACATTTAGAGAGTGCTGTAAAGCACTGTGAAGCAGTATAGAGATTGCTTCCGGTTTCCGAAGGCGACCGACACTGGGCATCTGCTGTTCACTTCTCTGGTAGGCTCCTTTTAAGAGCACAGGCGGTCTCAGAGGGACCACCTGCTGTAGGGCTGCTTGCTGGAACCCCCAGAACCCACAGCTTCCCTGTGAAAGGGGGAGCCAAGATGGCCTGCTTCCATCTTCTTCTTCGCACTTATAAATGAAATTTGCCTTTTGAAACCACCTTTGAAGAAATTCCTGGCTTTATATTACTACTCCCCCCTGAAGGGCTCCTGGAGCTCCTCCTGTTATGTGGTCGTTCTGGATTTGGATTATTTGATTTTCTTTTTTTTTTTTTTTTGGCTTGGAACTGTGATTGAGGATTAACTTTCACTCTTTGAACTTGCCTGTCTTCTCGGACTCACCCAGCTGCATGCCATTTCTTCTGCAAAAGACTCACAGTCATCTCTGAACTCAGATAAATGGGGCCCAGAAAACCACCTTCAGGCAAGGCAGCCTCAGCACCTACCTCCTCTACATCCAGCCCAATGACTCACAGGCAAAAATTCCATCATTTTTACAACAAGAAGGGACTGGAGAGAGTTCAAAAGATTTATCTGTTATCCAAATGTTCCAGGCTCTTATGAAGGGACAAAATGAATTGAAAAAAGAGGTGGCAGATTTTAAAGAAGAGCTCAGAGGTGTACAGCAGCAAACAACAGAAAATAAACAAAGAATCAGTGTGTGGGAGGGTGCGGTCGGGCTGGGGGAGGAGGTTAAGGCAGTTCAGAAGGGGAATAGAAAATTGGAAAATTTTATGGTAAAGATAGAACTTGAAAGAATGTCCTTCTTTCTCAGATTCCAGAACCTACCAGAGACAGAAGTTGAAGATCTTAAGGATATTATGAATACAATCTTAGCAGAATATATTAAGAGAGATAAAGAACAGTTGTGGTGGGATATGGATCTGGTTTACAGGATCAACTCAGCATATGCCAGAACACATAATGTTCCAAGGGAAGTACATGTTAAAATTCTTAGGAACCATGAGGGATGAGGTGCTAGGGGCCCAAAGGGGGGGGGGACCACTAGAATACAAAGACAAAGAAATTACCATTCTTAAGCAAATTCCGGGTGGAAAAAGAGATAGAAGGAAGTATTCCTCCTTATCAAAGAAATTATATAATAAAGGAATTTGGTTTAGATGGTTATTGCCAGAAGGAATGTTGATCTTCTGGGAGGGAAACAGAATTAGAATTAATACAGTTGTGGAGGTAGAGGCCTTCATTAAAAAACATAGTGCCCTCCTAGAAGATGAAAATATAAAAGGTAGTGAAAAAGGTGACAATACACAAGATATGAAGGAGGTAGGGGATGCGGCTCCGCCTGAAGACAGGGTGTGAGGGAGCAATATCGAAAAGACTCAGGTCACAAAAATAAATGTATTTGAAATGTCATTGTAATTGTTGATATATTAGAAAGTGGCAAAAGAGATGATTGAACACATGGTTGATACAATGTATAACAAGACGCTGTTTCTGCTTATCTTTTATCTTTTGTTTTTTCTTTTCTGTAAAAGTTGTTAGATTTGGAGAGATTTCTACCTCTAGCACGATGGAGCTGCCAACATTTTTGTATATCCACTTACCCTTTCCCATAAATGTTTAAAAATCAATAAAATTCTTTTGTAAAAAAAGCACTGTGAAGCAGTATATACGTCTAAGTACTATTGCTATCAAGTGCTGTAAGCCAAGGCTGTACCTGCATAAATCCATTTGACTAAATGCCCCCCCTCCCAAAAAGGAATCTGATTCAATATTTTTGCAGAGAGAAGATGGAATGGGATGAATTATCTGCATAATGCAACATAAAAAATGTATTACATCATTCTGAAAATATCCCCATAGGGAACAGAGGTGTTATCTATCATAAAAGCTACGCAGAACAGTTGTTATTCCTAATTTTAACAATGCATCTGAGGGTCTGCTAGGAGTTGTAATGACTTATCCTATTATATACATCTTTAACTGTAGTCCTACATCCCTAAGAAAATGCTACCTAATCGTCTACTTTTGAGCCAAAACATAAAGTGAATCCAGTTAATCTTTAGCACAGAAGAGCGGTTTTGGAATTTGGGGATGCAGTTCTTCTGCAAAAATCCTATGAAAAATAAAAGTACTGTATAGCAAGATAGTAGTGTGCATTTACAAAAGTGTAAATGCACACATTGTTCTAGAAACTATGCCCAAAAGGCATTGTAATTTCTGAATACTTTAGGAAAAGGACATCCATCTGATACAGAAATGCAGTGAGCTTAAAAGCATAAACATAATATATACTGGATCAAACCCCTGACTCATTTAATCCAGCAGTGGCCAATCAAGAAAGTCTATGAGTTTCCCATCAGATGGTTTCCAAAGGCAGGTACATCAAGTGCAATGTCTACTGTCCCCAGGAGTTCCACAGATCAATCCAAACCATTTTTGGAGCTAGGTATACAGACGTCATTTAAGAAAGAAAACAATTAGGAGAGACAGAGAGGGAGAAACAAACAGATTTTTTGAATTAAGAGAGCAACTGAAGCTGAAAGGTAATTGAAGCTATTATATAACTTTGCTATACTCACTTGAAAATAGCCTCACTGAGGTGAAGGCACACTAAAGCAAGAATTAGCCACTTCATGGCCCTCTTTTCCTAAAAGCAGTTGCAAACTTGATTTTTTTTAGCTCCTGCAAGGACTTGGAACACTGGGTAAGAATGGCTATGCGAGGTTCCTTTCTTTTATACCCTGAGTTGGGGCATTTTTTTCATGAACATAATCCACAAAGTCATATGGGAGTCCTTATCAATGGATCGTAATACTTCACACCAAGATTCTTCTCAAAAACATGTAGAAATTTATCTCATATTTTATCAGTAAAGTAAATACTGTTTACATAATGTTCTAAAGGCAGAGATTGGTACTACTTCTTATCCTCATGTCTTTAGTTCTCATAATTAAAATATTTCCACTTGTACTTGTGACAACAATTTTGATGTGTGTTTGGAAAGATAGAGAGAAGAAAGCTTTTTGCTTATAGGTCTGAATTTAAAATGGAAAAGTACATGGTCACACTGAAGTCAGATATGTAATCTATATTATTTCCATCCAAGACTTATCTACATCATATCAGCAGCCCAACAATTCCATGTTGTAATATTCTAAATGGAAAAGTTACATTTATTTCAGGGAAGATCCATTCTGAAATGCAACTGGAATAAGCAAGCAGAATTCATACTCTATTTTGGGGAATTCCTGAATAATCTAAAACCCAGCATCACAATGGCAATTATCCATGGTACAGTAATTTTTTACAAATAAAGAAAATATAGTAATTTTTACTATTTATTAAAATATTAGTGGTATTTTTATCATTAAAAAAGCATTCACATTCCTTTAAATGTGAAACCTTCAAACCACACACACTAGTGAACTCACTGTGTTAGTAGCATCCCTTCCTTGTCATCCTTGGCAGTTGAAATAAGGAAATGCAAAATATGTTGGTTGGTCATCCCTGGATTCAGTCTCCCATAACAAAGCCATAGGAGTGTGAGTAGAACATTCTACTATAATGCAGTTGATAGTGGGGGTGGTGAGAAGACACCCAGGAAGTTTTCCTCTTCTAAATCAGATTATGTAAACATCTAATTTATAACATAATGTTGTTTATATGGATTGTCAACACTTCTTCTCATCTCAGGAAGAGATCATCCATTGTCTGTTATTACCTGAAGCCTTTAACTACTGATGAAAGCCACTGAGTTTAGGATCATTTGACTACAGATTCATCCATTTCTCAGCTTTGCCCTTCTCTTATCTCTGACCATACTATCTCATTTTCTGCAATAAGGATGTCATGTCAATCATGTCATGCAGGGGAGTTCACTGGAGAAAGCAATTATGTTTGGAAGAGTTAGTGGTAAAAGGAAACCAGGCAATCAAAGAAGACAGTGGCTGGACACTATCAAAGTGACACCAACCAGAGCATAGAAAAACTCAAAGAAATTGTGCAAGATCAGAGGATGTGGGGAGGCCAGGCCATTTGGTGGCCCACCAAAAGAAATAACATGAATCCTAAGAACCTTCACTTAAGCAGTGGTATGGAACAGGAGCTATTTTTTTGGCTGTCACCTCTGTTCTAACTTCTGATTTCAGACCTAAGAAAGCTTGTTTTCTGTAACTTGTGACAGACTCAGTCGGATTACATCAGTGCCTCCAGACCCAAAGGTGCTTTTTCAAAAGACAACTGGATTTTCAAGGACTTTCGAGTAAGTCCAGTTGCCTCTTGAAGAAGCATCTTCAGTGCAACCTTTGGGACCTTTCAGTACAACCTAGGACTATTAATGACTTCAAGTTCAGATGGTTTGGGAAGTGAACCTAGGGGGAGCAGCAATTGCTTTCATTCTTGGGTGAAAAACTGGGGTGAGGTGAATCTGTCTTATCCTGCACATTGAAAGTGGAACTTGTTTTCCTTTGGCTATCCAGGTGAGAGTGGGATGTCCAGGGGACGATGTTGAGTAGGTTCCTTAAATCACAGCTGCTAAATGCTAGGTAGAAGCACTCAAGTTCTAGAGTTTGTTAGCCAAAGCGTCCTTAGTGAAATTGTTGTTAATCCCTTTGACATGGGCAGAAAGGAAAACAAGTGACTGGACACTGCTAGGGAGAAAAGAGCAGAAGGAACACCAGGGCTAAGGGAGATATGAATGAGAATTCAGTAGAATTCTGGAGGGAACTTGATATCATTCCTGAAGTGTTTCCTGGCCCAACTGAAAACTTAATTTCAGCTTCATTTGAGTAGGTGACAATGGCCTTGGATCAAATTGTTCATATGCAGATTCTCTGTTTGTGAATCCCAGGTACCTCCCTAATTTTCTTCTTAGGATTGTGGCAAAAACATGTTTGTGTCTCCACGCTTATCAAATCCATAAATAGCCAGATAGCAACTACATTTTTGATGTGGGTTCTTTGAGTTTCTTTCTCACACTTCCTTCTATCCCCAGATATTTAATCTTTTCTGCAAGCAATCCCCCCCCACTCCCCTCTTTTATGGCTTTCTCATATTTCCCCAAGGTCAGTTCTACATTCCTTTATACTTTGTTCAGGTTTAAATGTAAATAAATGGTCCTGACAAACTGCCTTTGAAAGGAAAGGCTTCAAGTAATATTTTTGGATGCCAAATAGGTGGGGCAATGGAACATGAATTTAGGAATGGTTGGTGAACCTGGGAAGTCCCAAAACATTTCAAGTGAAGACAATGACAGCCTACTTCCATAATGCTGATCAAAAAATTGCAGTGGGTGAAGACACTAGAACAGTGTTTCTCAAACTTGGCGACTTTAAGTCCTGTGGACTTCAACTCCCAGAATTCCCCAGCCAGCTATGCTGGCTGGGGGATTCTGGGAGTTGAAGTCCACAGGACTTAAAGTCGCCAAGTTTGAGAAACACTGCACTAGAATAATTGACTTAAGTGTATATTTACATATTGTAGCGCTTCTAAGAAGCTTTTCATTTGTTTCTCACCTCCAAATGAAGGCAATCTCAGCCTGTCTTTTCAGCGGTTGATGACTGAAGCCCTGAAAACCTGAAACAGGACACTAAGGCCTAAAGATTATCTACCTCTGAATAAAGTGAATGTGTAGAAAATTCTAGAAAGTAGTCATGCTCCTAATTGTACTATATTACCTTGAGAGACCTTTTGTTCTTTAAACCTCTTTTTCAGGAAACTATATGTTCGCCTCTTCTGTAGATAAGACAAAAGCTGTTTGTGGCCCAGTTAAGTTCTGCCTTATTTCTGAAAATTTACTTGTCAGTTTTAGTACATGATTAGTTTTTAATTCAGCTACTTGATAAAAAAAAGTCGGTTCCCATCGTATACTTAAGTTTTATTAACCTTCATGAAAATTAAAATCTTATCGTGGTGGATAACCAATCACATTTTGACCATGTAAAGTCAGCCAAAAGCAGGGACCAAGTGATCCGCCAAAAGCAGTGACTGATAAGCAACTAGAAGTACCCAATTCATCTCGATAGAATGTGGCCTTCAATTCACCAATAAATGTCATGTAGCAAATCAAATGCCCTTTACAATTTTAATTATATAAAAGAAGGCATTGAACAACTTTTTGCTTAGCAGAGATTTGTTACACTGGACAAACAGTGGGAAGAGGCCCTACAAAGTTCTTAGTTATGGAATATAAAATAGAACTTAAATGGGAAAGCTGTCATGTATGCTTTGATTTTATTGACACTTGCAAGATTTTCAGTATAACCAATGGAACAGTCACTATTTTCTTAAACTTATAAATTGGAATAGGCTATTTAGGCCATCTGGTCTAATCCCCTTCAGATTAAAGTATCCCTGTTTAGCCTTAAATGCATTCAGTGAAGAGGAACTCATTATAATACAATACAATAGTAGAGTTGGAAGGGACCTTGGAGGTCTTCTAGTCCAACCCCCTGCCTAGGCAGGAAACCCTATACCGTTCCAGACAAATGGCTATCCAACATCTTCTTAAAGACTTCCAGTGTTGGGGCATTCACAACTTCTGGAGGCAGGCTGTTCCACTGATTAATTGTTCTAACTGTCAGGAAGTTTCTCCTCAGTTCTAAGTTGCTTCTCTCCTTGATTAGTTTACACCCATTGCTTCTTGTTCTGTCCTCAGGTGCCTTGGAGAATAGCTTGACTCCCTCTTCTTTGTGGCAACCCCTGAGATATTGGAACACTGCTATCATGTCTCCCCTAGTCCTTTTTTCTCTTAAGCTAGACATACCTAGTTCCTGCAACCGTTCTTCATATGTTTTAGTCTCCAGTCCCCTAATCATCTTTGTTGCTCTTTTCTGCACTCTTTCTAGAGTCTCCACATCTTTTTTACATCGTGGCGACCAGAACTGAATGCAGTATTCCAAGTGTGGCCTTACCAAGGCATTATAAAGTGGTATTAACACTTCACGTGATCTTGATTCTATCTCTCTGTTGATGCAGCCTAGAACTGTGTTGGCTTTTTTGGCAGCTGCTGCACACTGCTGGCTCATATTTAAATGGTTGTCCACTAGAACTCCAAGATCCCTCTCACAGTTACTACTATTGAGCACGGTACCACCTATACTGTACCTTATCTTTCACAACTTTTACTACTGAGGAGTGTTCTTTTTCTAGCAAATGAAATTTGTCTTCCTGTGTTTTAAAACTTGCCTTCTTGTGTCTTAAATCATATATTATGTGGAATCTGAAACAATACAGAATAAATTTAAATCGTCTTCTGGCTAACATCATTTCAAGAATGCCTTAGTATCCTCTTTCAGTCTTCTTTCCCAAGGCCAAACATTCTCAACTCCTTCAGTCTCTCTATTTACGACCTAAAGGTTTATCCAAAATGCCCTGTTGCTTTGCCACCAAAAGGGCTAGGCATTCATTTCTGGAGGGCTCAAACAGATGGCACATTTTTCTGCTCTGCTTTAAAAGCATACCTTTCCCCGTTATGTCATTCCGAGTGCTCTTATTCATCTCAGGTAGCACACTTGTTGCAAATTCACCCAGCAATTCCTTTGCTACTTTGAAGAAGTCGTCAAAGGTTACTATATAGTCGGTGACAGGCTTTTAAAACTGCCTTTTACCCTCAATGCTATAACACTACAATAAGTAGAGTTCTTGCTTTCAAAATAGGAGGTTGTTGGTTTGAATCCTGGCAGAAATGTAGATTGAAAAACAAAATCTCCTGTTGCTCCTTTAACACCTCTCCCCCACCCTCCAAAAAATCCCTCCAAACTCTAGCAGTGTATTTTGTTTCTTTTATTTTTCTTTCACCCGAGACATATCTTTTCGTCAGAGAAAAAAACGTGTTAGTCTATGGTCACAAGAATCAGAAATCTAGTAACACCTTTTCTGACTAACAGATTTTATTAAAAGATTTCATGAGCTTTGGTTTATTTCATCAAAGCGGCAGAGTGGCTAGGCTGATGGAGGATTTAAATTGGAGTGACATGGAAAGAAAAGAGGGTGGAAGGAAGGGAAAGATAGATTGGTTATGCACATGCAGTTTGCACATGTCACAGATTACCAGTCGCTTACTAATTAATAATATATTAAATATCCATCGTATTTCTCGAAACCTGCCTGAAATGTTTTGATATATGTTCAACAATTTTTTTTTCTGTAATGATGCTGTTAAAGTCATGCTCTTTCGAAACATTCACTCTGAAGTCTGCTATGAAGTATTCAGAAGGATGAAATGCTCTGATATTACTTTCTCCTTGATTTGAGTCATGATATTAAACTTATGTTCATTCGTTCTTTTGTGCAAAGTTTGTCCCATGTGTCCTATATAGAATCCAGTAGGGCACTGATGACTGATGACAGCATAGATCACGTGAAGGTGCATCTAATATGTGTCACTGTCTATAATTGTTGGACCCATAATGATTTCACCCTCAGCTTCCAAACAATTGAAAAACGAAGGGCTATTTTGGAACTTGGGGAAAAAATATTTAGGCGCTAGAGGAGATGAGAAGTGGTGCACCACTATTGAAGTTTTGTTTTGCTTTTGTGTTTTTAACACACAAAGAAAATAATGAAAAAAATAGTAATATTTTATTATTGGGTTTCTAACCTTCCATTTACAAGGCAGCAGTTATGCTTTATGGTAAGGATAAATCTCAAAGGCATTTGAAAGAAAAAGTGCAATGAGGTAAATTTTTTAAAAGCAAGATGGGCCTACATATTTGTGCATTTTGACAGTTTAATGTTGCATATATAAATCCAATATAAATTTATACGTATTTAACTTACAAAGGCATGAAAAGAAAAGTAACTGCTTTCCTGGAACATGAGGAGGGCACAGCATCAGGGGAAAAATCCAACGGGAGGGTTTGGTAGTGTACAATTTGAACTGAATACATTGCAAGCTGTTGCTAAATTATCTGGGTCAAGATAGGAATTTTTGAACAGGCTCAGAATCAAGCTAGCTTCAGCAGAGTTCAAGAGCAACATACAGTAACCGGTAAGCACAGATGCACTCTTTCTTTCCAAGTGCTTAATCATCTTTGCTACCCTTCACTATTATATTTTCCTGAATCCTTCTTAAAATAAGGCACACAGATGTGGATATAATTTTCAAGGTATCTCCTGACCACTGCAGGATAAAGTTGAATTGAATAATCTGAAAACTCTACTTCTATTAACGAAATCTAAATGTGTATTTGTATTTGTCTTTCTTTTTGATGCTATATCACAGTTCTTATAGTCTTCTACCAGAAGTGGCCAATGCTATACAGTTGTCCTAAAAGAGCCTTCCTGTTTCCACGATGAACACAGAAAAACCCTTAAACATTGTTTCTTGATTTTGGTCCAGTGTTCTGTTATAGAAATGTCCCTTAGTGTGAACTTTTACAAGTAAGATTAGCCCCTTCCTGTTGTTAATGTTTCAGAAGATGACAAAGATGAAGACTTGTGGGGCATATATGATGATAAAATTTTGCCATCGTTGTTTTATTGTTGTTATGATTGTTATTATTGCTTTGGACTATTTGATCATGTGTTAAATTATTGTAACTATGCTTAGATTTAAATATTTTGAGTTTAGGTAAGATGGATATTTTAATTGCATTTATATTGTGAATGTTTCATAGATCATTTATCAACTGTCATTGGCAGATTTTGCAGTATGGAAATGATAACCAGCTGCAGTTCTAAGGTTGTTTTCATACGTACTAAAGACAAGTCAGCCATCTTCATCCTATCCTATCAAGGCACACATTTAACTGGGTGTATTACTTAGAATACTACAGGAAACTTTCTTAACATTAGTTGAAATAAGATATTTTACTGAGCAATTGGTATTCCAGTTATTTTCTCCTCTATTTGTTATGTTATATGCTTTTTAAAATTTCCAAATTTGAAAAAGTTACTAAAATTGTAAAATAACTAAATAAATACACCCATAGAAGGCATTTTTGTATTTCATCAACCGCAGATTCTGAGCTCTAGCTTTTCTAGCAGTATCTTTATTGAACTGAGCTTCCACTTCAGTATGTATGTACAGTTTTCATCCTGGTGACATATCCTTTTTGTATCTCCCACATGAATTCTTCTTTTGAAATGGAGGGAGGAGCCAATGTTCTTCTTCCTCCTTCATTAAAATTGTTGGCAAAGTTGTTTTTGACGTTTTTTTCCCCCCAGGAACTTTTAACTATCTTGATCTCCTTGTTTACACTAGCTTCACCTGCTGTAAAATCCCATTTGCCTCTGCCCAGATTTTTAATTTATTAAAATGTGCCTTTTTCTCCAAAACAAAATTCAGTTACATTCAGAATAAATTGCAGTATGTCACCTTCCTTCAGTGCTCTTACTATCACCACTTTCTCACCCACATTTTCTTCTTTGGTTTCTTTCTCTTTTTTCCCTATCGATCCAGAAGCTGTCAGCAATATTGTCAAATCCATTCAGTTGGCTTTCCAACTTTATGGAGATGTTTTAACACACAGTGCAATTTCATCTTCCTCTCTGTTGCTTCTCTTGAAAGAATTACCTTTCTTACCAAATGCAGTTGTATGGAGTTCTAAGACAATTCTTTTCATTTCCCTCTTGGAGCCTAACATTTATTTTATGGTCATTTCTGAGCTGTGCTAGTTTGCCATTATCTAACTCTGCAACAGCCAAATAACCTAGTAATTCTTTTCTGATACTTTTAAGCATTCTCATCCAATCCCCTCCATACGCACCCATTTACATCTTGCATATTTTTGGATTTATCTAATATACTAAACAACAAATATTTTCTTTAACGGTTTAGAAATATTTTTTACAGAATATATCTTTTACTTTAATACTAGTATATGCAGTTTTTCTTTTGCAGCTCATATATTTGTCTGGACCTGTCTCGTTGTTGCTGTTATTATTTTCTTTTCCTGCCTTCTTTTCTGCATTTTATCCTTCCTTTTCCCTGCTCATTAAAAAGTAAACAGAAATGTTTTGTTTGCAGCAGCCATGCTGCCATATAACTTACATTATCTTATTATGACAGCTTGGGTTCAATTGAAAAATAGCTTATATAACCAGCAGACATGCCTGCTCTTAGATTCTCCCCTTTCTACCCCAACAAGACTTTGTGTCATTAACAAGTACAAGGTAATGGTATTTTCTCCCCATGAATTCACTTCAATGCTGATACAGTTGAGCTTTTGTAATTACCTTCAAGTTTCTATGTATTTATTTACCACCCCAGTCTTGAGACTCTAGGTGGCTATTGGTATTCAAGGAACTGTTACTAAACTAAATACAGAATTAAACTAGAAAGTCTAATTTCTGGGATTTAGGGATATGGGATTTAAGTAACTCCTTACTTGGCCCTTCTCTCTTTAGAAGTGTCTGGCTGCAAAGAGAGCTTTAAGAAATCTTATATAGGCAAACACCTATAAATGAGAGCTGGGGACTAGTTTAGAGACTAGATGAGAAACTTCAGCAACCTGAATTAATTTGACAAGCCAGAAGTTCTCCATTCCTGTTTCAGAACCAATTTAAATCAGGAAGCAGGAGGGCAGGCTTAGGAATCAAGGAGCTCAGTGCTAATGCACTGAGCTCCATTAGCCAGTCAAAGAACTCATTTGGAACTAACAAGAGCTCAGCTATTCAGATCTTAATCAAGATTACTAATGAAGCTTACACAATTAAAAATATATTAAGGTAGCACTAGGTGGTTCCACAAGGCTCATTTTGTATAATCAACATTGTCTGATTAGAGACACTGTGTAAACTAATGAAGTTTACAGAGTTAAGGAATATTTCATTGTGATTCCACAAAATTCAGTTTTCTCCCAGGTTGATTAATGTCTACATGAAGCTGCTGGGGAAATCATCTGTAAACCTGTATTTACATCTGTATCATCAATACCAACAAATAGTAATTGTTTGAAGATTGCAAAGTTCTTGTCCTACCAAGCTTTTGATTATTAATGCTACTTAGGCTGCCTGGTTAGTTTAAGGCTCGATGATTGTTCATTTATTATTATGTTTGGTGACAGTCAATCAGATGTTTAGGCTTAATTTTATCCACCAGTCAAGTCCTTCCCAAGGACCTGGGACAGGCAAAGGTTGTTCGATGGTTTAATAGGAATTGTTGCAGAATGTAAGCTTTCAAGTGAAGTGCTTTTTGGAATTGACTGACGGTGATATCAATGCTGATGGTGTTTGAATGGTCCTCCAGATGTTTTAAGATTGCACCCCAGGTATCTGTTACTAATCTTTGCTTTCTTTTGCCACAGTGATTCTACTTCTATTTGCAGGTCTTTCTATTTTGTGATTTTCTCCGGCTCTTTCTATTCTGCTGTCTCCAGAAACTGCGATGTTCACCATCAAGACTTCTGTCTTTCTTACCAACAATTAAGTCTGATGTGATACCAGGCAGGTGCTTGCATGTTTAACCAGGGGTGGGCTGCTACAGGTTCACCCGGGTTCAGGAGAACAAGTAGCTAACGTTATAGCCAGTTTGAAGAACCTCCAAACCCCACCCGACTGACCCCCACCCACCACACCCTGCTCGTTACTCCACCACGCCCCTCCCAGGAGTCTCCACATTTTGGATGTGAGGTAAGTGCAGGGCCACACGGAGGTTCGGGGAAAGGGGAAACTGGGCCTCACGGAAGGCCTCTGGAACCCAGGGAAGTTTTTGCCCTCCCAGAGGCTCGAGGAAAGCCTCAGGAGCCTGGAAAAGACTAAAACAGCCCCGCTGTGGTGCAGGAGGCCAAATAGACCCCGCCCACCATGGCCCCACCCACCCAGCAACCGAGCAGAGAACTCATTGCTGAAATTTTTGAAGCCCATCCCTGTGTTTAATTCTAAAGGCTCAGAGCACCTTAGTTTCTTCATTATTTATTATTCTTGCACTTATTTACATCCTCAAGTTTTTGTAAAGTGGTTGATCAATCTATGCATGTATGAACACAATATTGTTTTCTTAAAGTCTGGAATCTATTTAGAGGGACCAGAACAGACAAGTGTTGTACTTCAAACTTCAGAGACGCTCTGCCAAATTCCTTTCCTTTTTTTTCCTTGATCAAAATAAAATAGAATACCTTTATAGCATGATTTTTGATAGTCACTTCCATGCATCAGATAAGTACGCCTAGAGTGTTATCATTAAACAACAGGATAGTAATTGATTCTCACACCTTATCTGATGGGTTTCTAAAAATTGCAAATTGTTGTAACTGAAGTTAAAAAGCCCATACCTTAGAATAATAGTTTGCCAGAATAAAAGGACTGATTTTTGGTCTTTATAAACTTTTAGCCATTGTCTCCTTCATTGCAATGAACCCACACTCTCTAGGACAGTAATGGCTAACCATTTTCTCTTCATGTGCCGACATCACACACAAGACCACACCCATAATGCAATGTGCCTGGCCCCCTACGCATGTGTGCATGACCCCCCCCATGCTCCCCTGGCCTTTCCGAGCATGCATGCAACCCCCCAGGCTCCTTCCATACATGTGTGACCCCCCCTCACTCCCCCATGTATGTGTGACCCCCCCCTCATGCTCCATTTTGTGTCTCACAGGCCTCCCTTAGGCCTCCTGGGACCAAAAATGGGCTGGGGGTGGCACCGCATCCCCCTCATGCTCCCCCCACCCCGCATGTGATGTGACCCCCCTCCACATGCATGCACACCTCCCACATGCGCAGCAAAGACCAAGAAATCAGCTGGCTGACGGGAGGCATGCAGTGGAGCTGAGCTGGGCAACGGTTGACATGCCCGCAGAGAGGGCTCCATGTGCCACCTATGGCATGCATGCTATTGGTTCACCATTACGGCTCTGGGACTATTATTATCTACTTCTTAGTATGGAAAAAATCTCCCATGAGAAGTTTCTATTTCTTTTTATATTATTGGGGGGGGGGGGGAGAGCCCTGGCCACTATTTTATAAATAGTGAATAAAGCGCCAACTTTATGGCTGGCAAAATGTTCTATGGTTTTATCTTGGCATCTCCCAAGTACCTTAATTGATTTATCAGAATTTCCATCAAAATCATGGTAGCTACACATTATGAGAGCTGAAGCTCAAGACATCTGGAGGATCTTACATTGAAGATTAATATATGTATTATACAGAAAATCCAGGATTGCCAAGCAAACAAAATTGTCAGAGATCAGAGTACCTTGGTAATGATAAAGTTTTTGTTTACAAGTTACCAAATAAGCCACACTTTCCAAAAGATAAGCATCAGAATTGATTTATTTAAGATACATTCTTTGTGCACATTAACATAAGATATTAGTGCTCCTCAGTCACATGGCACTGCTAATGCTCTTCACTTTGAAGGCTACACAGGATAAGATACAAATAGGAATTAACAGAGATACACAGCAGAAACCACTGAATAAAAATCACAAAGCAACTTCTATGGCCAGAACAACTGAGCATTCCCAAACCCTTGTTTTTCTGCCAGGAGGGAAACAATCAGCAAAATCATCAGTACAAATAACAATGAAGAAAACTGCACAATGTAAGACTTTGAGATCTACCTAGCTATAGCCAGGCTGTTCAAAATGAATTACAAGGGGGGGGGATCTACCCACTGAAAGTTGTTGTCTCACAATCCCACACTCAAATTTGGTTACTTTTTAATATTAATTCAAGAACAGGACCATTTGCAACATTTCAAGTATTTCATAAATCTGTGGACTTAAAGTTCCAGGAAAATAAAACTAATGTCATAAAGTGGTTACATTTTACTATATAGAGTTGTCTCTTCCCTACCTCCCCTTAATGGGAAAACGGGGGCAGATTCAAATTCTTCTATCACTAGGCAAAGAGGCAACAGTTCCCTGCTTGTATAAAATCTAAAATGCTTGAAAAGATGAACTCTCATGGAAGAACTTCAAACTATGAAAGCTTTTAAAGAAATGTTAAAACATAAATGAAACCTGTTATCCTGTGTATAACAAGATTCCCCCAAGACCAATAAGAAGATACGGATAACCATTATGAGACGCTAAGGAATTGGGGAATTGGGTTAGAGGTAATGCCCTCTCACACTAAACACAATAGCAACTAATATGGGATTCCATTTGACGTACAAAGTAAGTTCAGTACAGTACTAAGGTTTCTTGGATATATGATACTCAAACCTTAATCTTCATAATGCCCTTGAGAGATGAGTAGGTATTCCATTACCATTATTACATTCAGTGAGTTTACAGTACCTGCTCTAAACTTTAAAAGCTGCTGGATGGACTGTAGCTGTAAATAGGCATATACCCATTGACAAAAGGGGCTATGAAATACATAATGATCTATTTTACTTTAACTATCCAAGAGAATTAAGTACCCCATTTTGACACTAAGTCTAAAGAAAATTAGGCTACCACAGTCCCTTGACTGCAAACTATATTGAATGTGCTGATCCTAAAAGATGACTAATATGGAAATGTTACGGATGCAATAAAACATGACTCTACTTTAAATTCACAGATTATTTTTTCTCTAGAAAGGTTCAATATGTAGCTACTACTGGTAGCTACTGCAACAACAGAGTAGCTAAGCTTAGAAATGTGCTAGATTTTTGACTGTGATGGTTGTTAATGGCTTGGAATTTTCATGAGGGGAAAAAAAGGGTGATATCCAAATTAGTTTGGAAGTAGTGGTTGTTTTGAATAGCAATTTATTATGGAACTTGCTGGATTATTCTTTCCAATTGCACAATTAAAAGCAGATAAATAACTTTATGAATTGCTGAGCACAATATATTCAGAGATAGGAAAGCATCATGTTTATCAACTCTCCAACTCCGTGAGGCTTGTGACTATTGCCAGAAAAGTCATTTTTTACTTTTGCTTGCTTGGACAGTGTTAAATATAATGCTACACACCTAGCAGGTGAGAATAAGAGCAAACTTCTATTGAGAATATCAGAAATTGTTTTTGTGCACATCCTCACCCCAAGGAATTCAGTGTCCTGAAATTCACTGCCAGCATTTTAGCAATTGCACCAATGGGAAAGGTAAAAAAAAAATGTAGCCAGACAATGCACTTACTCCCTCACTCAAACTTCACACTGTTTCTGTTGACATACAAAAATAAGATCAGCTACAAGGACAGCAGCTACAAAACTGCCTCTTTATGTATTTTAAGACTGATAAAAAGGCACTGTAGTGCCGTAGTTCCTTAACCCAAGCAGGAAGAATGGAAAACTCAGGAACCAGGATGACGCAAGAATTCCCATTAAAGGAAAATTTCCCACCTCTCAGCTCTATCACTTCAGTTTCAGCATCTGCAGCACTTCCTCCTGCCCTGCTGCTGAGCTCAGAATTAATCAGCTCTGTTTCCCCCAGTAATGTCAAGGTGCGATCATGTGGGTGCAGAGCTGATGAAGAAACAGCGCACGCACCCCTGCAAAGGAGACACTGGATTGCTGAACAATTATTTATCTATTTGTTTACCACTATTAGAATATGCTGCCTTGTTCTTACAACTCTAGGCAGCTGTCAACAAACACAATAAAACACCTATAAAATGCTCAAAAAACCCAAGCCATTAAAACGAATAAATACTATTAACAAAAGTATTAATTAAAAAAAATGTTACTACCGTTAGACAGATTTGAACAAATGCCACAAAGAGCTAGCTGCCTGTTGGGTCACTAGCCAAACACCATTTGAAACCAAAAAGATCCATCAGGTGCTTGCAGTGGACCAATTCAATCAGCCTGTTGCCCTGAAGGTTGATAGGGGCGATCAGTCTGACTCTATGAGAGGTACACCAACTGCATTTCTGCTTTTCACCTGCCTATTAAGAATCTCTACCAGTTGGGACTTTTCTATCCTTCACAAAGGCTTGGCAAAAGCACCATTCTTGGCACATTAGAAAATGCTCCTTAAAAGTATCTGAAAGATAACAGGAATAAATAGGAATAAAATAAGGTGCAGTGCATTGAACATATTTAACAATTAAATGAGGAATGGATGTAAACTGCAAAAAGACATTAGCAGGCAACCAGCTTCATATGTTTCATTGCATCTCATTCAATGGAAAGATCCACATAACACAGTAAGTTACTGTTTAAATATGGCTTAGTAACTAAGCCGAAACTGGTTCAATTGATAGAGTACACTAAGCCATAAACCTGATTTAAAAACCAAAATGGCTATATCCAAACACTAAGCCAAAGTCAAACAGTGAAACCATATAGTGGCTCAATTAGATAAAACACTTATTTTTTGGCACTGATTTAATTGTACCATGGTAAACACATTTCTTAGCACTTAAAACTAAACCATACTTCTAGGGCATCAGGGTACAAAAGTGTAATTTTAGCTGACTCTGAGACAATAGCAACCGGAAAGTATTCCAAGACCTTCATTTTTATTAAATATCTCTCAGAGTAAACATAATACTTGAACGAGAGCTCCCTATTTTAGCCCATGTCCTCCTTTCTAATCAATGTTTTTAATTAATTTACCCTTTAAGTTCCAGTACACCTAAAAAGTAGACCATTTTTCCCCATCTTAACTGAATATTTAAGATAGATCAATAGACTACCTATACATAGCTTTGTGATCACTACTGAGTGGTGACAAAAAGCTGCTCGAATCCTCTGGACTCCAGCTTTCCCATCACCAGTTATATAGAAGCCTTCATTTGATGTTCTAGAATGAACTACATGTGGATTTGTGAAATAAAACTGGTGACAAGGCAAATGATGACACTGAATTCTGCATACTGAAACTCCCCATAATGGCTCAAGAGCAAGTCTGGTGTAGTGGTTAAGGCTAGAAAATAGAAATCTAGTCTTCCCTTAGGCATAAATGCCAGCTGGGTGATTTGGGGCCAGTTATTCCCTCTCAGTCCAATCCACCTCACAGGTGTGTTGTGTGGAAAATTAGAGGACCTTGAGTTATATATAAAAATTGAAGAATAAAAATTTGATGATGATGATGATGATGATGATGATGATGATGATGATGATGATGTATTTGGACTGAGTTGATCTAAAGTACAAACAGAGGACAGAGAAACTTTTCTATTAATTCTAATAGATTTTGATTAGACACTGGAACACCACAAAGGTCGACGGTCATAAAAGACCAGCTACTTTTAACGTCTACTAATAAAATTACAACTATTATGCACAACAATTAAAAAGGCAGTGCTGAATAAGCAAAATGAATTTATAGTAACTGGTTAAAATCAGAAATAGCCCAATTTATACAGCAAGAATACAAAATCACTCATCAAATCAATGCCTTCATGATGATCCTAACTATATGACAACGGGCCACAGTGAGGAAATCTTGATGTCTACCCAAATCGGTCTATTTTCCCCTTACAGCTATGAATTTTAGAACATGGTCATAAGACTGCAGTGAAAAAATGCTGAAATTTGGCATTTTTATACCTGCTTGTGATGCTGAAACCATATAGAATAGCAGCCACTTTCAAAACTTTCCAGGTCACATCCTGTATATACAGTTATCATATAAAAGTCAATCCTAAATCTAAATGCATTAATTGACAAACTCCTCTGTGACATGAAATATATGTAACAGAAGTAAGATTAATTCTCTATGAAACCATTTCTTCTCTTGTTCCTTTAATGTATTTTCTCTCTCTTTTAGTTATGAGTCTACAGTAGAACTGCAGAGGAACAGTAGAACAGAAACTGAAAGATACAGGACATGCTGGAGCATAATATGCATCATTTAAGTCACTATGATCTATGTTAGTAGGAAATACCTCATATTTCAGATGAGAAATTCTCACTCCTGCTTAAAGGTGGGATATTCTACATGCAAAGCATGTGTTTCATGACTATATGGTGAGCAATAATTAACAATAATAAACATGATTTCAAGCAGTTTTTAAATCTTCTTCCGCAATATGTTTTTTGGGTAAGGTTTTAATGGTGTGCATCCATATGTAAAAGTTAGAATTAATATTTATCCAAATTATAAATACTTTAGATCGGTTTTGTTCAGCTTATCACTTGAAATACTAGTATTAATTTGGACTCCTTGATGGAATTACAAGAGAAATTCAAAACAAAACAGGTAAACACTCTATTTTCCAAAAATAAATAAGTAACAAAATGCATTTTGAAAAACTGTATTAGATAAGGACAGTTCTTAATAGATTGAGAAAGTAAAGCAAAGAAATGATAACTTTCTACTAAACCCTAATCCCCAATTCTATAATGCTTGTTTTGCATACAGTGAATTTTAAAAATGGCTTCAGTGGAACAGATTTTCAGAATAAACTGACTGAACAAATCACAGTTATTCTTGGAAGGGCCATCTGTGAGAAGACCAAAAGCTGCACAAAATAAATTATGGCCACGAGATGTATGTATTGTAGGTTTATTACTATCCCTAACATAAATGTGAAAGTCCCAAATAAGTCAAAATTTGCTTGTCCTTAAGGTTGCTCAAAATGTTCCAGTTCCGCCCTCCCCTCACGCAAAAAAATATATATCAATTATATGCAAATAATGGCTCGGATTTCACTGACATATTAAAGTATATCTGGGACAATATTAGAGTGTTGGATTTGAGGCAATAAAGTAAAATGGAGGAAGGAAAGTTTTATGTGATTCTAGCAAACTATTGTAGTACCATAACATCAGAATATTAACTTCTTAGAGACTATCCCAAATTGTTAGGCAAACAGCAACAGTTAAAAACATTCACCAAAGATTTGTTAGGGAAATTTATAGTTCCACGTTTTTTCCTAACTGAGGGTGAAGAGAGGTATATTATGAGATACACCACCAGTCAGAAATTGGAGCTGGGAAGGTCAGCTTCGGCAGCACGTTGAGTCACTCCTGGGACCACATGGATTCAGAACCATTCTTGCATGGATTACTTTCTCTGACAGTCTGATTCTCCTCCTCTGTTCTGCCTTTTGGTGGCTAGCCTTGTATTTGTTTTTAAAAAATGATACAACTCCCCCCTCCCCTCTTAGAGCTTCTCTGATTCTCATGGAGAAAAGAATTAATTGCAAAGCAATTCAGTGTTACATTTACTGGGCACTTTAACTTGAATAAATAAATAAACAGACAAACAAATACCAGCATCTCTGAAAAAATAAGTTAATGCAAAATTTGAAAATAAATATATTTTGTGTATGTTCAAAAATAAAAATTAAACAGAGTTTCCTTAGCCTTCACACTCCGACTGTACCATTACCTACCCTGCCATCAGCCCCGTCAAGTAATCAAGCACATGGCAGGGCTTCAGAAAGTACATGGTAGAGGAATAGGAGGCTCGGAAGAGGCACAGATAGGCTACGTTTCCTAAATTAGCTTGATGAAACTATTCCAGTGACTCACACTGAGTAACAGGGGGGCACAATGGGGAAATGGCAGTTATGAAACATGATTTGTTGAAGAGCAGATACAAAAGCCACAATGAGGTGCTTGGGTTGAATGTTCTTCTTACAGAGGCAGCTCAGTGCTGTTATGTCGTGTTTTCCTGGAAGTCCCATCATCCTTAGGCAGTGCTCTCTGTAAGCTGGACATGGCTGCTGTCTTTTTATGGTCAATGACCGCATAGGAATTGGTCCTGTGGGCTGGATGGGCAACCGCACATGGGACATGGGGGACTGGTATGCTTTGGCGCCCTTTACAAGGATCATCTTGCAGTTCTACCTGGATATAATTGAGCTGCCTAGGCTGCTCCAAATAGGGCCGGCAGAAGTCGAAATTGAAGACGCTCGGGGTACAACTGCGGTGCCGTTGCAAGCAACCTCCCCTACGCATGCCTCCATGTAGGGCAACCCTTTCTGAGTTCATGTAATTTCGTAAAGGGTCATCTTCTTCAATTTCTGGATAACCAGTGGAGGAAGGTGTCATTGCATCGCCATAGTCCTCTTCATCCTGGCCCTGTCTTAGGGGCTGGCACTCCCACACAGGAGGCAACGATGGTAGATTCTCATAGTGCAGTAGGGTGGCCCGGCGATGGGAGCAACTGGCAGGATTCAGGTCCTCACGAGGAATTTTCAAGCGCCCGCTACCCTGATGAAGTAAGGTTCCACGAGAAGGCAGCAGACCATTGAGGTTTTCATAAACACACTTGGGGGCGAGGCACTCGTCTTTGTAATCGTTGTTGTTGTTGTTGTGAGGGGTGCAGAAGTGCCTTGAGCACTCCCAGTGGGGTCGACAGTAGCCATCACATTTCATCCTGTGCCTATAACCCAGGTTCGGGCCCAAAACAAACTTCACTTCTCCTGGCTGAAGGTAAACCTGGGGATTCCGGTCCTCCAGGGAGCAGCTATGGTTGGAATGAGCAATCGCAGGATGAACTTCAGGTAAGGAGTGCATACAATGGTGACCCCTTATATCATCTTCACCACTGGCTGTGTTTACATAGGTGTGGGACTGCCAAAAATATATATATATATATATTAGCAAGTGCTGAGAATAAATGTTGTCTAGGAATCCTGCATTATTTATTCTGAATCATTGGATTAATAAGTATCTGTACAGCATTTAAAAATGCATAAACAGGGTGTTATTTAACAGCAACAATATGAAAAAGAAATATAGTCCCATCTTCACCTGGGATTCTGTTATAATCCTAAACATGTTCCCTGGCTGAAAATACTTTTCATTACCTTATGATAATACCTTAGCATTATCAGATCACACCTGTCCTATCACACAATATTGTTACCTAGTCAAATCTTGTACAAGTAGCCCTTGACTTAAAACCATTTTGTTTAGTGACCATTCAAAATTAGAAAGGCACAGAAGAAAGTGACTTATGTCATTATTCACACTTACAACCATTGCTGCATGTGGTCACATGATCAAAATTCAGATGCTTGGCAACTGGGATGTATTTACGATGGCTGCAGTGTCCCAGGGTCATGTGATCACTTTTGCGACCTTCTGACAAGCAAAGTCAATCCAGATTCACTTAACAGCCATGTTCCTAATTTAACAATTGCAGTGATTCGCTTAAAAACCACGCCAAGAAAGGTTGTAAAATGGGGCAAGATTCACTTAACAACTGTCTCACTTAGCAGTGGAAGTTTGGGGCTCAATTGTGACGTTAGGACAAGGACTAGCTGTATGCAGTGGGGGGAGGGGGATACAATCACCCCAATTCTTGTTTAATCAAGAAAACAATGTACAGTGTTATAAAAGACCCATTCTAGCTTTTTTGTATTTGAGGGTGGATGGAGGTAAAATGATCAATACCCTGTGCAATGAGAAGATATTATTATTATTGTGACTTTCTCATAACTGGGAATGAATACATCTTCTCAATAAGCGTTTTTTTCCTGAAAATCAAAGTTAGAAACTTAGTGCTGCATAAGTGAAAAAATAACAGATGCCTATTTTCCCATAACAACATTAATTGGCATAGTTAGAATTAATTGGGACAGTTAGTATTAATTGCTGCAGTGTTCTAGTTCATATGCAATACTTACTTGCCCATCAGGGATAATAAGAGCATGTGTACCATCCTCCCCAATGGAAGAATGCCTTAGACTACTCATGGGTGCATGGCAGGCTGCAGGGCAAGATGAAGGCTCCATAGGGAAGTTGTGGAACCCATTAGGAAAGCCTGGGACTATATATTCAAAAAAATATATGAAGAAATGGGAGGACAATTAGCTTTACACAAAATTGTATACACATTTACCAAAGATACCTCAACTACTTTGCTAATAGGCTAATGGACCCCAAATTGTATGATGAAGTTCTCTACTGTAATGAGGCAAAACAATTATAAAAACTAAGCTAAAGGCCCTATCTCAAATTGAAGTAAAAAATAAATCAAAGGTCAAGATAACCAAATCAAACAATAATCTTCCTACTTCTCATGCATACTTTTTAACAGTAGTTTTGGCGATATTTTACTGGAAACTTAAACATATCTGATCATGGTGTTTGGTTGCCTTAGAAATAAAGCAACAAGCTCACATAAAACTTAAAACTTTACAATAAGCAAAAGACATGAATGAAGAGTAGAGCTGATTTTATGAGGCCAGATGATTAAGTAATTAACAATATCTACCTGGAGATGAAACAGGTTGATATAACTGTTGCAAATGTGCTGGGCCTTACAAGTAGCCCCAGTTCAGAGAAAATTTATATGGAAACAAGGCATGACTCTCTTGCATAAATTAGAAATGCCCAATACTATAAACATATTACATCTGCATTATAAAAGTGGATTGACATTATGGCTTCAACTGTGAGTTGGCAATGGAAAGAATGAGCAACTCAACACTGACTCAAAACAGGGCCAAAAATCTATAATGTTTTATATAAAATAGGGTATAAATGTTTGGCACATACTTAAAGAATGGTTTCACCTCATACAAATATTCAAATTCCTATCAAAACAAAACATTCTAACCAAGAAGAAATGTCTGTGGAGATTCTCAGTCATCCAGGTCATATTTATCTCAAACGTGTGTTTTTCTTCAAAAGGCAACTGGGCTGTTTTTTCCTTGAGGAAGATGTTTCACTTCTCATCCAAGAAGCTTCATCAGTTCTGATGGCAGGGGGACGGAAGGTTCCACAACCAATTGCACCCTGATTCAGGTGGCCCTGAGGGCACACATAAACTCTCAAGTGGCCTCAACAGCTCTCAGAGAGTGCTAACGAACAGATGACTGCAAAGAAATACAATCCTTCCATCCCCCACCATCCTATCAGAATGTATCCTTCCATCCCCACACCATCAGAACTTATGAAACTTCTTAGATGAAAAGCAAAAGGTGTTTCCTCTTCTTCCACAAGGAAAAAAGAGTCCAGTTGTCTTTTGAAGAAAAAAGAACCTTTGAGACACCAAGAGGAAATGGTCCAGAGCAGGGATGTCAAACTCAATTTCATTGAGGGCCACATCAGGGCTGTGGTTGACCTCAGGGGGCCAGGTGGGCGTGGGCGACTGGGTGGGTGTGGCTGACTAGATGTAGCCAGCTTGATGCCACTCCCTAAGCTGCTGGCATGTTTCCTCTTTGCACTGGGAAGACTGTGCCGAAGCCATGCTGCCCCAATGTTTCCTCTTTGCATTGGGTAGACCAAGCCAAAGAGACGCAGGCCAGCCCCTAACATTTTCCAGGACGGCTCTGCGGCCTGGATCTGACATCGTGGGCTGGATATGGCCCCACAGGCCTTGAGTTTGACACCCCCGGTCTAGAGTAAAGCTTAACATAGGCCTCATTCCCCTATCTCTTCCGGTTTGTAAGAGGGTCTCACTATCGGATGTCTGGGGAGTCCGGGGTAGTTCCAGTTCAGCTGCATTCCTTGTAATGACAACAGGTTCCTCCACCACACTGATACTATTGCACTGCATCAGATCCTGGAGCAAATTAAATATCTCTTCAGCTCTTGAGCACTTGAATGCAAAAATTCCTAGGTGAAGAAGAGAAAGTCTATTTTAATGCCAGCATGTTCATACTATCTAAAACAAGAAATGCATATTAAATAAACATAAAGTGGTGTTAACGAAATGCACCATTACTCCAGCTATACACCTCTATTCTAAACATTAGCAGATTACTAAATACAATGAAAGCAACATGATTGCATGGACATTTGGACAAATCCAAAGGATAGGATTAAGATGTAACATGTGATTAATGCACACTGAAAGTAAAGGTCACACCTGAGATTACACCTTAATTTAGGAGCCTCTTAGAAATATATTGACTACTTACCAACTTAATTTATATCTTTGGACATGACGCCAAGTCTTCAAAATTATAAATATTACTGTACCGATAAAATACTAACTGTATAATTAGTTACACTAATAAAATTACTATTAAGGGAAGCAACAAAAAAATGAATCAAAGGTGACATTTTCATGATACACTTATAGAAAGAAATTGACTCTTTAGAGAAGAGCTTCAGGATTATTGAAATTTCAAGCCCACCATTTGTAGGAAGCTGGGGAGAAGAAATCATGATCTCTGAAACTCCCTGAGCTCCAACTATTTAGGACTTCAAAATCAAAACAGAGATATCTGGTTATTGAACAAGTCTCTCAGTCAGGCAGCTATCCTCAGCCACTGGGTTATACATAAAATGGAATTATGGTTTCATTTGTGCAACATTCTGGCCAAGAATAAAAGTGTTCTATAATTTGAATGCATTTCAACATACCCATAAATATACATAGTCAGAACATAACTTAGAACTGCTGACCATGAAATAGTACATTCACATTACTGCTTATTGTTGTTATGTTTTGAAATAATTATAAAGATTAAGAATTGAAATTGAATTTCTTCTACAGTTCCATTTCTACTGTTATTCACTTGCACTTTCCATATTCCAGTGAAAGCACAAAATTACTATTATTGTTACAAGTATTACTTGGTGTCAACTCTGCTGCCCATGAAAAATTTGAGGAAAACATTATCTGGACCTTATTTGGGCAAAGTAACCCTGCAACAGCATGAGTCTGCACAAAGAATCTAAGAAGCTGTTTCCATTTAAATTTGCCAGCTCAATGTTGAGGTTAGACCCTTTTTTGCAAATCATTAGTGATTAACAGGATTGTACTGGTACATGCCTGGGAAGCTCAATAACTAGCTTTTGTATTAAACTGCAACACCTGCCCACCACCCATAAATACTTTCATCAACTGACTCTCTATTCTGAACTAACCAATCAGATACCGGCATGCACAGACATGAACCAAAAATCCATAGCAACAAGGACAAGAACATGGCAACAACAGCTGCAATTCTGAATAAAATATTCTAACACACACACACACACACACACACACACACACACACGTCAATAGATGCTACACATTTTCTGTCTTATCTTCCTGATATGAAGAATGATCATTCAAGTGAAATAAGCTTTAAAATCCAACCATGAGAGAAAAGAATGTGAAAGGAATCAAAGAACATTCATATAATACAAGGGAAATAATGAATCTTATGACCATTGAATATCAAACCTGCTTTTGGCTCAAAGCCTTTAGGATTTTTTTTCTATTTCATCTGTAACATAAAGATCACACTGCTGGCACAAACTAATGCCAGTGGTGAACAAACCATGGGTTATAAATAGGCAGCCAGCTAGGTACTATTCCTACCAAAGTCAAAATATCACATTATGGGTAGTCCTCAACTTATGACCATCTGTTCAACAACTATGTTACAGTGGCGCTGAAAAAATGGTATTTATGCCTGTCCCTGAAATTATGGCTATGGCAGCATCCCTGCGGTCACACAATCAAAACCGGTCACTTGATAGCCTGCCCACACATACAATCGCAGGGACTCTTCACCTCCTTCCCCTGCCTACTTCCCCTTCTTTGCTCTTTGGGCCCCTGAGCTCCATAGCTCTGCAAGGCAGCTGCTGGCCACACAAGGCTTCCTTTCTGAGGTCACATGTGACAGTTTCCTCAGACCTGGGGGAGGAAGTCCTCATGTGGCCAGCAGCTGCCTTGCAAAGGGCCAGGCAAACTTCATCAGAATTGGGAGCAAGATACAGAAGGTCAATTGGGAATGGTGAAGTACAGGGTACTAAGGGCCTCAGAATGCAGGGGGCAAGAATGGCTGGGGCTGGTTTAGGCTGGGGCTTCTTGCAGCCATAGAAATACGGTGTGCAAAGTAACCCCTGAGCAGCATCACAACAAGCATCCCCCTCCCAATCGTGCACTTTTAGGGTGTCTTGCTGCTTTACAAGGCAGAGAGCAGAGGGCCAAAAGGGCAGAATTGGGGGGAAAAGGCAGCTAGGGGGAGTTGAATGGAAGACTTACTTTGGATGAGGGTTGGGGCTGGGAGAAGCCAAGCTGGGAATGGCTTGGATTGGGGTAGGCCCTTGTCTAACAAGTGGAGGTTGTTAATAATGACAATAGGGAGTACTAGGACTGCCATTGGAAAGAAATGGGGCCACACATTGAGGCTGCATCAATTAGAGCTTGAGCTTTACAACTGCATCTCTAGAGAAATAAATTCTGGTCCTAACTGCCATCTTAACTTGAGGACTATCTACACATGTGAAATGATGCATAGGATAGATAATGCAAAGATGACATTATAATGTTGTAGGAGAAAGCTGATGCCACATCGTTCCACAAGATGCAGAGGTGCCTGGATTTAATAACAAAATAAACAAGAAAATATAAAATGATCTTGCTAAATCAGCTCAGAGGTCTAGCTAGTGCTTTAATCCCAACCCTGCTAGATTTAGATTGGAATTTTAATCTGGATTAGATATACTTCTGTTTTTAAAAATGTTACTATTCATAATATAATCTAAGTATTCTTAATGTAACAAAGAGTTAAATGATCTCAGAGCTATTCCCAACTTTGCACATCTCACCACAGACAAAACAATATGGATCTAAATGACTATCAGAGAGTATTGGCCAGAATATTCCTTCAATGCTGTTAATGTGAGAGGCGCTAGAAACCTGAATACAAGATATTTAGACTTTCCATTAATATATGGTTGGCCTTCATGAAGCAGAACGCTGGACTAAATAAGGCTTTTAAAAAATGTTCTCTCACTAATATTTATATGAAAACAAAAATGTGAATTTCCTTAAAGTGTCATATTAGAACATTGTTTCTATTTCTGAAGCAGATTTATAACATCCTATGAGGAGAGAACCTAGATGCTATCCCAAGTTAACAGCTCTCCTGCTACTTGGGGAGAAATGTACGTACCCTGTCCAGTCAGGCAGCGACGTCCACTTTCAAAGGAGAAGAGGTTGGAATCATAGCCATAGCGACGCAAACAAAGGTATGGCCACCGAACAGCGTCGCGCTTATGAGTGTGCAAAACAAGCTCCCTCTGTGTCAATTCCATAATCCCTGAGCCCAGCTCATTGCCCTCATCATCAACATTTGTCACCTGTAGAAACCAAAGCCAATTGTCAGGAGCTACTAGTATAAACACTAAACACTATATAAATACACAGTGGATTTATAAACTAGTAGTGTGGCTTATTCAGGAAGATACATCAGCCCAACTACGTCTCCTTGAGGCAGTCATTTTTTCTTAATTCAGTGGTGAAATGCTTTAGAGCTATGTTTTTCAGCGCTGGCCATTTGAAGATGTGTGGACTTGAGCTCCCAGAATTGCCTAGTCAATTGACTCAGAGTGGAAGTCCAGACATCTTAAAAGGAAGTACTTCCTTACCAGAAAAATATTTCAGGCGGCTACACCTAGAGTCAACGCTAGTCCGTCAACAAGATCTCAGTTATTCAGGAAATTGCTCCCTCTGGTGACATAAGGAGTGTTTTCTTAGTCTTAGCATATAGTAATACTAAGAATGCATTTATTAATCATTGTGCTTCTACTTTGGGAATGCTATCTAAGATGCGCTGAATAATATTACTGTCTAGTACCAATCATCAAGTAATTGACCCAAGTTAAATGATTCATCTCGAAAGAATTTCCAAATTCAGATTTGTGCAATGCCTTGTTCAACCATACATAAAAGGACAGAAAATTGTCAATATTTCGAATCTCTAGGCTGAATGTTAAGCAAAGGAGGACAACATTTATTTATTTTATTGAAATATACAGAGAAGATAAACTTTCTCAGCTAAAGGAACCTTGGAGGTCTTCTAGTCCAACCCCCTGCCTAGGCAGGAAACCCTATACCATTTCAGACAAATAGCTATCCAACATCTTCTTAAAGACTTCCAGTGTTGGGGCATTCATATATATATATATATATATATATATATATATATATATATATATATATATATATATATATATATATATATATATATATATGTTCTGAGGTTTTCGCGGGTGTTTGTATGTATGTCTTTGGTTGTTCGGGTTTTCTCCCGCGTAGAATTGGAAGTATCTTCACGACGTTTCGATGAAGTCTCATTCATCATCTTCAGGCTGCTGCTTCCGGCTTGGTGCTTCTGGGTTGGTGCTTCCAGGAGCAAATATATATATATATATCCGTAAAAAAACATTTCTCATTCCGACTTCAGTCTTGAGATTAAAATTTTGTTTGGGTTAATTCACAGTGATCAATACTAGTAGAAAAACACATTATAAAAGACAAAAAACATATCACTTACCTTAAACTTGGTAGGGTGGTTATCTGGAACCCTGTCTCGGCATGGGCTACTGCAGCACGTTCCCATGGTGTCAAAACAACGGGCAGACCTTGGAACTTAAGGGAAACCAGAATACTGAAGACCAAAATGTAAACCACATCTTTCTAACAAAATATTTTCAATGTTTCAGAAACTCAGTGGCAGATGGAGAAAAAAGTCAAAGGTATACACCATACATTTGTGCAGTGCTTCAGATTTAATAGGAAATAGGTCCATGGACATGGTGGCTCAGTGGCTAAGACACTGGGCTTGTCGATCAGAAGGTAGGCAGTTCAGCAGTTCAAATGCCTAGTGCCTAGTGCAATGGAGTGAGCTCCCATTACTTGTCCCAGCTTCTGCCAACCTAACAGTTCGAAAGCATGTAAAAATGCAAGTAGAAAAATAGGAACCACCTTTGGTGGGAAGGTAACAGCATTCCATGCACATTCGGCATTTAGTCATACCGGCCACATGACCATGGAGATATCTTCGGACAGTGCTCGCTTTGAAACGAAGATGAGCACACACACACCAGAGTCGGGAAAAACTAGCAGATATCTGCCAGGGGAACTTTTATCTTTACCTTTTAGGTGCATGATGGCAATCATGTATCATCTGTGAGCAACTTTTTAAACTAGTATTTGTGCTGCGTGCGAGTGTGTCCTGGGCCTGTACTCTTCTGCAAAGAATGTTAATTGATGTTACAAGTATGTAACAAGTGACTTGATTTCTTTATTTATAATCCCAGACCAGTCAACAAGTGTAATTATTTTTAAGTTATATTAGATCATGTTCAGGCAGCACTGTGGAAACATGGTAAAACCAATGTCTTCAAATCCACACTATCAAAAACCCATAATAGGGAACAATTATTATCTGTTGTATTAGAATTACAAACCAAAAAACATTTGTTATCATCCCATAAGGACAGGATTTCAGACAAACCATCATGCTCCTGCTTAAACCTTACCTATCCATGGCTGTCATCAGTTTTTTAAGGGGAGGATTCCCACATTCTTCACATAATCCTATGCTGGGTGTCATGGCAACTAAGATGCCAAGAAGTCATTTATGGTTTCATAGAAACTATGTCAACTTTCACCTATGAAGAAGAGAGAAAAATAAAAACACTTGAAATGACTAAGCCCCCAAAATCATCAACCTGTATATGACAGTCTCTTTTTGTACTCATATACTGTAGGTCAAGTATCATGAACAAATCTTTTTAAATTTCTTTACCCTCTGGCAGAAATATAGTAGAAAGTTTGCTGTTCATTTATGTCAGAAAGAGAATTTAGAAATCTATTTTAAACTGAAAGCTTCAATTCATAAAAGTTTAATTGAAATATTATTTTATAGCCTTCTAGGACAATTTGGTATTCATATATACATACACACACACACACACATGTATATATATATATATCATCAAGAAAACAAGCTAATGACAAGCATCCTTGAAAGGCATCTTGCTTACTAGTACTATATACATTGGTGTCCAAAACGTAGATCCAGATGTCTAAGACATGCAGTCATTGTACATGAATTTAAATGTGAAGGCTTAAACAGGCATATCTGAAATTGTTTGTCTTGTAACACATATATGGAACAGTATAGGGTTTCCTGCCTAGGCAGGGGGTTGGACTAGAAGTTCTCCAAGGTCCCTTCCAACTCTGCTATTGTATTGTATTGTTATGTGATCACATCCAAGGAATCAGTGCAGGGATTCCTTCAGAGAAATAGAGAAATTGGTGCAGAAAATGATTGCTCAAGACAGGAATTTTGACAACATCTGCTTAAAAGGATATTGATTATATTTGAGTGATAGAAAATGTCCACTTTCCAGATTGTTATAGGATTTGGTAATAAAACTAATGAACAATGGAGTTGTACTGAGCTTGTAAAAAAACTAAATGAGAGGATTAACAGAGACTATCTTCAAGAGCTAACAATAGTTCTTTAGCTATTTATCAACTTTCATTGTTTTAAAACATTCTGAATTCCAGATATTCCTAGAGTAAACTCTCTCTCTCCCTGGCAGTGAATGAAAAATCCTACTTCTCATGCACAAAGATTAATTTTAACCATTTTAATTAATCAAAGAGTTACTAGAAATCTAACATACTTCAGTTCTCAGGAAGTTCACCTGTCTTCCATGTTGTATTTGGCTGTTTTGCTGGCTGTTTCCAGCTTGGCTGTTCATCACACTTAGTTTCTGCAGGCCCGAAGTGCCAAACATTCTGTAATTAATCAACAAACACTAATTTACAGAAAAAAACCTTGCAGTTGCAGCCTAATATAGTTTACAGGCATAACCTATACAAAACAAACTTTGTTCATTATTAATGCAGAATGAAAAAAGAATCGTACATACAAAGGTTATTTCAATGTATTAGCAATTTTTGCTGAACAGGAATAGTTCATTCATTTTGTTATGCTGCTGCAGAATAACCATAAAAAATAACCAAGAGCTATTCAAATGATTTTTTATTTAAGCTTTTAAGGTATTTTTACACAAAATGTGTAGTACTACTAAATTTCCTAAAGTGGTCCTGCTGACTGTTTCTTCTCACAAAAAACAGTACAGAAAGCTGCAACTATAGCAATAACTATTAACCTAGGCAACAGGAAGTCTCTCCATCACGATACAATTCCCGATTCCCTGATATACAATTAAAGAATAGCTTGCCCCAAAGCTCTAAATTAAATTAAATTAAAATAAATGCAATTTATTATTTCTGTAAGGAGCATCAAGACTCAACCAATTCTAAAATAAATTATGACTGTTACCAATAATAATGTTTATCATTATTTTGAGAAATTTTCTTGCTTGAAGCAATGAATATTACTATAACAAATGAACAGGCAAAAAGCCAATCAGGACTAATGAAATCCATATTACGATTTCAATATATACTATGCATTCCATGGATTTTAACTTGCTTGTATGAGCAATAATGCATAGTGAAGGCATGAATTAAGGGGGAAAGCTGAATAATAAAATAAGCAAACAGGCCTCAAGCAGAAGATTACAAAACATTTAACCAACACTGATGATTTTTTGTTCTGAGGATGCACCACAAATATTGTTTTTGCCTTCAAATACTTCAACCCAATACAATAAGAATTACTGCAAACCACTGCAGACTTTCTTCTTTTCCTTACATGCATTTAATTATGGTCGTATATCAAATAAAAAAGCAAAAGCACAAGTTCTTAACTACCGTTTGTGCCGAAATTTCAAACTATGATATTTCTGGAACTAAGATAGTACAGATGCCAGTGCAAAATCATAGCTGATATAGGAAAGGGAAGAAGTCATTCAAAATATAAAGATGAAAACATGCAGTATTTATAATGTTAGATATTATTTGCAAACTTTTGTTTTCAGAGAACTAGCATGTTGTCTTTCAATTTAGGAAACCTTACTGTTGCTTACTAATATTTGATAAACATTGAGTTTTTCTTCATTTGCATCTAACTGTAGCATAAACATATTCCAGAAACCTTTTTTCTGTCATTGCCTTTATCTGATTTCAACACCTGAAGCAACCTTGAGTTGTCCTTAGTTGTACTGATGTTAAAATAGTTTCCTCTTTATCCCAACGTACTGTAGGTTTTGTTGAAGATACAATTGGTACTCTCAGGTAATCCCTTGGGGGGCAGTAGTTTAGACCGACCCCACTGACTCATTGAGACTAGTACAAATATAGCCCTGGGCTATACTGTCTTCCATTCCACTTCGGACAGGAGAGTCAGGTACTTTCAAATCAGACTCTTCTCTTATACTTGACAGATCTTTGAGCAGTAGTGGTGACTGTCAGTAAAGCAGGAGAAAAAGAGCAACTTTCCTCATGCTTTGTCTGTTACTGTCTGATCAGCTTTTGAGCACAGGTTCAGTGCTCTTCTGGAATAGCACTAAGCCAATGCCTAAAATGAGTCCATTTACCAACTGACATCAGCTGATAGCCAGACTCCCTTTAAGCCCCTTCCACAAAACACCTGTGCAAAACCACAGCAAGTTCTGCCAGATGGCTAAGTCTGCACCAAGCTCACATTAAGCACAGCAGCATTTGTTGCTATCATGACTGTAACAGGATAGGAATGGCCACAGAGCAAAGCCAATTTTATTGTGCTATAGTTTTCTGCCAGCTCATGGACTCCTGGGTAGCCCTTTAATCCAAGCATCAGAAAGACTCTTCTGAAACATGCTAGACAACATCAGCATCCTCCATTATTATCTATATTATTACATACCTAAAGCTGAAGCAATTTCACTTAGGACATCTTCTTTTTTCTATCTAATTTCATATATTGTTGCTCTAGAATAATTTCCATTCACTGGGATTAAAACCAAGATGTTAGGGACTACATCATGCTCAAAATGGTTGAAAGATATTAGGTTTAGGAAAGATGCTCAGTTCTAAACAATTCCTATTCTTTCTATTACCGGCCAACAAAACCCTACACCTAAGGGAAAGATACAAACACTACATAAAACATGAGCAAATCTACCAACTTTCTATAAATGGCAAATGCAAAAAATGCAAAATATTCAAATTAGTGTCTTTTTGGATCAAATAAAGCTCTCTCGCACAAAAAGGGCTACACTGCAGTTCTGCACAATATGATTCTTAAGGCATCTACTACTACTAGGAAGACAGAAGCCTACAGAGAATTAAAGCTAATCAGAAAGCATACAACTTATGTTCACTTACTGGCACATGAACAAAATTAGATTTGCCAATTGTGCGTGTGACAGCACTGTCATCTAGTAGTAACGGCTATCTAATGAAGCCAATCTCCGAATAAACAATTTTAGCCTTTGGTGCCACCAAAATCCCTTGCTTTTTACTGCAAATGCATTCAAACGGCTACTTCTCCAAAACTATTGCCAGAAAAGGAAAAACCACGACTAAAGAGCTATGGCTCTCCCATCCACCACCACCCCGGAGGGATTGCAGATTAAAATATAAGAAAATGATTTTTCAAGATATACAATAGGAAGGGGACGAAACTGTTGGAATCGGATGGGTAACAAGAGGATAACAACGGCAATAAATACGAGGGTGCAAAGGAACTGGGAGAAAACCTCCGTCCTTGGCCGGGGAAAAGGGTGGGAGCCGGTTGCGCTTGCAAGCGCCGGCGCCACGGGAAGACCGCCAGGAGGAGAAGGAAGAGGCCGGGGGACGGCGAAAGCACCGTCGGGTAAGATAAACTGGCCGCCGTGACTTGGGAAGGCAGCGCGGGTTTGGGCAGGGGAAAGCCAGAGAGGTCAATACTTGCGGCACCGTCCAGGCGCGGCGCGGGATAGAAGTGACGGAAGCCGCTGCCGCCGCGTCCCTTTGCCCAAGTCCAGCCCGGGTCGGAGACCGCCGGGAGCAGCGAGGAGCACACGAGACAGCCTAGAGCGTCGCTCACCGTCAGGAGGACTCGGCTTTCGACGGGCGAGGAGCGTGAGTGGCGGCGGACCACAACCACAGACTTTGTGATTGGTAGATAGTCCACCCCGTGGTCGAGCGAGGGGGCTTTCAATGCCTTTTTCCCCCACCTCATTATAAGCGGCCGAAGGGGAGGGGTGTAATTTTAGATTTTAACGGGGTTCCGATTGGGCAGCAGCGGATCCGCCAGCCTCCCCTCGCCTCCAGTAGATGGGAACGAAGAGGGGAAATCGTGTTCGTTCTAATTTTCATGCCTTTGAAAGGATTTGGAAAAAGTCGAGCAGTTAAAAACATCGCCACGCCAACACTAGTTCAGTCCACTCCACGGTCACCCCACGGTTGCAAAATGAAGCGTGGGCCACAATTTGCTAACCGCTTCCATCAGGGTGGTTAACCTTTTCCGGGCTGGAGTTTGACTTGTGCCCCACTTGCGGGTCGCAGAGAAGCTACCCTGCATCTGCTGGGTTTCTGCAGGTGGCGGGACGTATGGTTGAATAGGATAGAACAGAGTTGGAGGGGACCTTGGAGGTCTTCTAGTCCAACCCCCTGCCTACACAGGAAACCCTACACCACTTCAGACAAATTATCCAACCTCTTCTTAAAAACTTAGTGTTGGAAGTTGGTTGTTGGTTGGTTATTCGTCAAACGCTGGTGGCTTTTCTAATACGCCGCTTAGCCTGGGCGCAGCTGCAAATATTATTCTAGAGAAAATGCCGCAACCTCAACTCCCACCACCCCAAAGTCGGGGTTTAGCTCAGAGGTCTTCAAACTTGGCAACTCTGGAAGTTGAAGTCCAAAAGTCTTCAAGTTGCCAAGTTTGGAGACCCCTGGTTTAGCTGAATGCTTCACATTTTTGCACATAAGATGCGTTCTTCCTGGTGTAGGTGCAAAAAAAAAAAAAAAACCCCGCACGGGATTAGACGTGGCTGTTCACGTCATGCCCACTAGGTGGAGCTACACGCATCTGGCTTGGCCCGCTATTGTTTGAGCCAGTGGGTCCCGGGGATCGGGTTGGTTCCGAAAAAAGAGCCTATCCCCACTACTGCATGCAGAAAGCGAGGTTGTCAATGTCTATAACTAGAGAGTATAGGCAATGGACAGAATTTTGGGAGTTGTAGGCCAGAACCTCAGCAATGCTCTCTGGGTTGCCTCCCTCTAGGCCAGCGGGTTGTATATCTCATATCCCCGCTGCAGGGATTTCAGTGTGGTGTCACCAGCAGAATGACTCAGAATTCAAGAATTTGATGCTATAATAGACCAAAGTACTGTAGTGGAAGTGGACCAATTTGTCCCATCTAAGCCAGCATTATCCAATCCAAAGAATGGGGGCAACTATCTGCCTGCTCTCTTCAAGTATCTTCTCTTTCATCTGCTTTCAGAGTGACCTGTGCATATCTATGTGTAGGTTTGAAAGACTGTACACTCACTTGTATTTAGTTTTCCTTTCTGAGGCCAGAGAAGGTCTTTTCCTTTCCCCTTTCATACATGGATACTGAGACCTTGCATGACAATCCTCAGAAGATGGGTTGGGTTCTCTCCATATATTATTGGTTGGAGGGCAGAGCATCTGGGTTAACTACAAATAGAGCTACAAATAAACACACTCTTGCATTTAGCATCTAATGGCCATCACATTTCAGTGACTATATGAAGATATGTAAAACACAGATCATCCTATCATAATGATCTTTTGAATTCCAAACTAGTTTTTCTGGGGTCACACCCTGGTATCTTATCATCAAGGAATAAGGTTAAATCCTAAACAATCCTGTTCTTGGCTTTAGATCAAAGAACATCTCCAGAGCATGTAATATAACATTTATGAGGTTAAGTTGTTATATACATTTGTACTGTCTCACATTTTCTTGTGTTGAAAACTTTCCATTTAAGCATCCTAGACAGACTGCCTAGGAAAGATACACTTCTGCTTAAATTCCAAAGCACTATCAAATGACTAGTTAGTAGGATCTCTGGCCGAAATGTTGTGTCCTACCTCAGAAGTTGATTGGGCAAGCAACATCAGGGAGGGGTAGAATGAGGCCCTGCCTACACCAAGCTGGTCCTTCCTGCTACCTCTAAAAAACAACCCCAAATTATTATTATTTTTTAAACAAAATTTTATTGGTTTTTTAAAAAATAGTCAAGGAAAGGGGTAATGGATAAAGTTACAAATTTTGACAGTTACATTATGCAGGAAATGGCCCCCTCCCCCATTCTCATAACTTTCATTTATCAATACATTAGATTGTTACTACTTAATGATATTTTGTCAGCATATAAACTTTTATCTTCAAATAATTTCAATCATTTTATATCAAACAGATTTTCTAGTTCATTTTTGTGATCTGAGTTTTCTAAATGTTGCCTCTTCTCTCCCGTCCAGCAGAGCTCCAGCACCTCCCGTGTCCTGTATGTCCGGTGTAGTGTCATCAGGTTTATCTAGGAGGGCTATATTTTTTTCCATGAAAGCCTCAGCCTCCATAATTGTGTTAATTCTAACTCTCGTCTCCTCCCAGAAAATTAACATACCTTCTGGCAAAAGCCATCTAAACCACACCCCTTTCTGGTATAATTTCTTCGCTAACAGCGAATAGTTTTTTCTTTTATCTCTAACTTTCTTTAGGATCTGTTTCAGAATGGCTATTTCTCTATCCTTGTATTTTAATGCTTGCCCCCTTTGTGCACTCAGAATCTCGTCTCTTGTGTTCTTTCTGAGAAATTTGATGTGTACCTCCCTTGGAACGTTGTGTGTTCTGGCATATGCTGAATTTACTCTATAAACCAGGTCCATGTCCCACCCCATCTGTTGTCTGTCTTTTTTAGTATATTCAGCCAATAAATTTGTCATAATATCCCTCAAATCTTCATCATCAGCCTCAATTACTTTTTGAAATCTAAGGAAAAAAGACATCCGTTCAAATTCCGTTTTTATCTGGTGGTTCTCAAGTTCTTGTTTTCCTTTCTGCACCCCCTTCACCTCTCTCCTCATCTCAGCCGTCCCCTCCTCCAAATGTTCCAGTCTCTGTGAGTTTTGGATCGCACGTTCTTGATTCTCTTTGAGCTGCTCATTCATTTCCTTCAATTGATTTTTTAAGTCCTCCTGCCCCTTTAAGAGTTGTTGAAACATCTGTTGAAAGTCCACCTCAGGGGGCTTAGGCTGGAACAAAGAAGTTGGTGTCTGTTGTCCGCTGGGGCTGGACGTCGAAGATGCCGGGGCGGAGCCAACAAAACCCGGTTTCCCCGGTGGTGGTCTTTTAGGTGGCATTGTAGTAAACAAAACTCAGAGATGGCAATGTCAGTACAGAGAAGGAACAATTGGGAAGGTGGATAGCCAAGAGAGATCGCGAGGCAGGGGGTCTAGGCAGATAAGGACCATTTCTCAGTTCTAAGTCCGGGCAATAAAGCAATAAAATCCTTTGTTCCAAGTCCAGGGTAAAGTGTAACACGAGATTTCTCTGAGTGTCACGGAGACAAAGACAAAATGCCAGCAATTTCTGTGGGTGGAGTCAAATTTCAAAGTACATGAAGACGACGGAAGTGTGCCATCTTGCCCTGCCAGCTCCAGGATCAGAAGACAACAAGCCAAAAGTTTTCAAAGTTCAAAGGAAACAGATCATCACCTCATTTCACAATTGCAGTAGAAGAAATCTGTTGTTTGCTATGAGGGTGATTCCATTCCAAGGCTCCCACCCCTCCTCCTCCTCTGGGGGCAGAGAGCAAAACAGTTTAAAGCCGCTTGTCCAAGGGGGGGGGGAAATCCCCCTCCCTCCAATCACACTTCCCAGGAGCAGATTGAGAGTTTTTCTAAAAGGCTGACAGTCTTGTTTTCCTTCACTCATAAAAGGGAATGGGGGGGGGGGGAATCTCCATCTCACCGCATTGCAACTGCGTCCTTCAAATCTTGAGTTTTCTTCCAGCTGCCTCAACGCGAAGACACCACAGTGCCTCCCCTCTTGCCTCCCAATGCCTAGGGCGATGCGGGGAGCCCCCCCGGCCGCCGCCAACACAGGGGGTCGCCCGCTATGCCGCCCCTTCGGCAGGAGCCCCTCCAGGGCATCCTGTGCCCCCCCGATCAGAGGGGAGCCCACCAGGAGTGCGCGGGGCGAGCAAAGCTTGCCCGTCACGTACCGCAGCCGGAAGCAGAAGCAACCCCAAATTATTTTGAAGGAAAGTATTGTAATTCTTGATAGTAAAAGACAGCATTAAAGAATGCATTCCTCAGAAAAGAAGAGAGGTTGTCAGCAAGAACCTATTGGGCTTTAACTCCCAGATACACATATGAAGTCAGTAGATTGGAAGAGATCATTATACTGTATTTGCAAATATCAGTGGCATTTTCTATGTTGCAAGAAAGTCTCATTAAGACTCCAAGTTAAAACACCTGTCCCTAGCAAAAACCGGATGGCTCATATCAATATAATTTTAACTCTGTGTGGTGACAAAAAGATTCTTGGAAGCTTCATCAGGATTCATAGCATAATACATCCAGTTCCAACCAAAACATTTGTCAAATAATTGACACAAATTCTTCCAACACAGATGGAGCGCCACATGAACACAACACAAACAATGCTATTCTGCCAATTGCTACATTGGGCTGTCACTTAAATCAATTTGTACAGGCAAAATATTTATTTTTCCTTTTAAAGGGGAGGGGGAGCTCCACATCCTTGAATTCTATTAAAATGAGGTGTGCCCTTGTTTTCCTGCTCCATGTGTGCTTTCAGCATTACTGTAATTAAAGTTATAAGTAATACACAGTGTTTCACTCACACGCGCCAGAAAGTAGCTAGGCAGATTATACAAAACCATATCTGAGGCTAACTCTACAGAGACTTTTCTAATGCTCTACATGTACCAAAGGTTACAGATAAATGTGGAGGCCTTTTAAAATAAATAATTCAGATCTCATCATAACCCAAGAATTAATTTTTTTTTCTCTAAAGTAAGTATCATGTCTCATTTTAGCCCAAACTCACTCACTACACAGAATATGCTTATTATTTTCTTAAATGTTAGTTTGAAATAAACTCTTTCCAAGTAGCAAGTGCAAGTTAGCTAGACAATTCCCAGTAAGAACTTTTTTATAGCTAGAGACCAGGCATCCTGACATGACAGAAAAACACACACATTAAAAAACACCCTTAGATTTGTCATTCCAAGACATTCTGTATAAACGTTTGAATTATATAGTTTGGTATCATGACACTCTCAGCTTAATCTTCACAGTATAGTGATGTTGAACTTATAAAGAAAGAATTTAGAACTTGGTAATATAAATCATAAAAGATAAAACATCTTAATTTCCATATTTATGCACTCAGTAGTAAATAGGATTCTCCAGTTAGTAATCTTCTGGAGCTGGTAAGCTTATTGTAAATTTTACAATAAGCCAGTCCGGCTTTCGACCCGGTCACAGCACGGAGACGGCCTTGGTCGCGTTGGTAGATGATCTATGGAGGGCCAGAGATAGGGGTTGTTCCTCTATACAGGTCCTATTAGATCTATCAGCGGCTTTCGATACCATCGACCATGGTATCTTATTGCACCGGCTGGAAGAGATGGGCGTGGGGGGCACCGTTTTGCGGTGGTTCCGCTCCTATCTCTCCGACCGGACGCAGTGTGTGTTGGCAGGGGAGCAGAGGTCGACCCTGAGGCCACTCACTTGTGGGGTGCCTCAGGGTTCGGTCCTTTCGCCCCTCCTGTTCAACACATACATGAAGCCGCTGGGTGAGATCATCCGTGGTTTTGGGGTTGGATACCATCTGTACGCTGATGATACACAGCTGTACATTTCTACCCCAAACCACCCCAATGAGGCCGTCGAAATGTTGTCCCGGTGTTTGGAAGCCGTGCGGGTCTGGATGGGGGACAACAGACTTAAACTCAACCCTTCCAAGACTGAGTGGCTGTGGCTACCGGCGCCCCGATTTAACCAGTTGACGCCATCACTGGCCATAGGGGGCGAATTATTGCCCCCCGTGGAAGGGGCGCGCAATCTGGGCGTCCTCCTTAATGCCCGGCTGTCGATGGATGACCATCTGACGGCCGTGGCGAGGGGGGCGTTCCACCAGGTTCGCCTGGTGCATCAATTGCGCCCCCTATTGGATCGGGACGCCCTACGCACAGTCACTCATGCGCTGGTGACGTCTCGCCTGGACTACTGCAATGCTCTCTACATGGGGCTCCCATTGAGATGCACCTGAAGACTACAGCTAGTTCAGAATGCGGCTGCGCGGGTTATCATGGGAGGATCTAGATACTCCATATAACACCATTCCTGCGCGAGCTGCACTGGCTGCCTGTGGTTTTTCGGGTGCGTTTCAAGGTGTTGGTTACTATCTTCAAAGCGCTCCATGGCATGGGACCTAGTTACCTGCGGGACCGCATCTCACCTCATACATCTCTACGAACTATCCGCTCTCACAGGGAGGGACTCCTCCAGGTGCCATCCGCCAAGCAGTGCCAGCGGGTGACGTCTAGGAGTAGAGCCTTCTCTGTGATGGGCCCAACCCTCTGGAATGACCTCCCTCCCGATATTAGAACTACTAATGACCTCCGCTCCTTCCGACAGAAGCTCAAGACTCACCTGTTCCGACTAGCTGGCTTAGCCGATTGACAGTTCCATCTTCCACCTCCTGGCAAACATTTTATTGGGGAATTTTTTAAGGGAATTTTAACTGTATTTGTATTTTAACTAAGAATTGTACAGTATATTTTTTACCTCCTCCGTCTACGTCTATGTCTACGTCTATGTCTATGTTCATGTCTATGTATTTGTATATGGTTTTAACATGACTGTACACCGCCCCGAGTCCTACTTAGGAAAGGGTGCGGTCTAGAAATAAAAGTTTATTATTATTATTATTACAAACGTTCTGTGGGCATTCAACATACAAATAAGCAAAGTTATTCCTAGTCACCAACTCCTTTAGACAATCCTTTCAAACTTACCTTTGTCTTCTTTCTAGGTGATGTGCATACTTCCAAACAAAGCAAGGTGCTGCAACTACTTTCTGGCGTTATACACGAAAAATGTCTGCAGGCAAGCAGCATCACAATTTCCCACATTTTTAGAAACAATTAAAATGTGTTTTTAAAAAATGACAGATGGGACATGAAGCCTGGCAGGCATCAAACAAATTGTTCATTGGCACATTGGTGCCTGCAGACATTATGTTCCCTTAACCTGACTTTGTGCAACAAGAATATCTTCTAATATGTGGTCAGAAAAGGGATGTTTTAAACTTCCCCGCTAAATACATCAACAACCCAATTTTGTCCAAAGATATAAATGCCTAGAAACATTAAGTAGATACAGACACATCCAATAGTAATAAGAGTAGTTGCTTATTGTTGAGTAATGTGTTCTGTTTGAATGAATGTAAAATACATACTTTTAGTCTAATAGTAATATTTAGTTAATACATATAATGCAATTTACTGCTTGTGTGAAGGAAAAGAATAAAAAGAAAGAAAACTTATCTACAACAAGTACAACAGCCCTACTCAAATGTAAAATATATTGAGAGAAAGAGGTCTACCAACAGCAAGAGCAAAGTCCATAATTGAGATAATGCCGAGTCTCCAGCAGCACATAATATTTAAACAAAGTAGTTGTTAGTGGGCAAGGCTCTATTAAGAACTTTTCCTTAGAATGCTGCCATGGCATCAGGGGTGGGTTCTGGCCAGCTTTACTGCCCTTTTGCTCATCTGAGTGCTCTGGGCGCGCACTGTATGTGCAGTTCAATTAAAATTGTTCTGCGCATGCAAGGAACTCATAAACAATATGGCAGCGGTGACCAGGGAACCAGTTAGGGGCATAGCAGTTCTGCCGGTTCCAGCAACCCAGGGCTGCCGGTTCCAGCAACCCAGGCCGCCATACCACTACCGGTTCAGATGAGTCGGTCCGAACCGGTAGGAACCCACCTCTGCATTACATCCTTAAAACGAGAAGTGATTCTACTGGCAATAAACTCCTCAGCATGTTAGTTTCTGACCTTTTATGTAATGACATACCTTCATTAAAGTTGACAGATCATTTAGATTTCTAGTCCTGACTGTCCAAGTGAGGCCACCAAGATTCTATCCCAGTGTTTGAAAGCTGTGGGGGTCAGAATAGGGCCCTACAGTTCCCAGAACTGGATATTATATTGTTGAATTTGGGAGGAGTTGCACTACCTCGCTCAGATTCCATGTGCAATGTGGGGCCTACTGGTCATATACTTCCTGTTTGAAGAGCAGGTGGAAATTGTAACCAATGCAGCCTTTGCACAGCATCTTCTTGTGTTCCAAGAAGACATGGTTGTATTTTCTTTTGACCCCTGATAGAAGCACTTGGCCTTATTTTTAGGGAGGTCTTATTATTTTTGAGGCGGCGAGTGTGGTCACCTCATGTCTGCTACTGTGTTGCAATATTTTCAGGGAGGGCTTATTTTTGGGGAGGGCTTATTATAGTGCATGCGCTCAAAAACCCAATTGGGTTTATTATCCGGGGAGGTCTTATTTGAGGGGAAATAGGGTTTATGCATGTGTATGCATGTGTGTGTGTGTATGTATGTATGTATGTATGTATGTATGTATGTATGTATGTATATGTATATGTGTGTGTATATATATGGGTGTGTATTTAACAACGGGATTATAAAAGAGCATAATATCTTTCAGTTGGCAATATGAATAGCTGCTCATTGAATAGCTTATTAACAATAAGATTGCTAGCAAACATGAGATAGGAGAGTTTGAAAGTGATTCAAAGGATAAAAGGCTCTTGCAAATAATAGAAATCTTCAAAGCATAGCAGGCATTTGTGTTTCAGATATACATTACTACTTCAAACTAAAATGAAATGGTTTTTATAGCTTCAGAAAAAAAAGAAGGGAATGACATCCATTATCTAGTTACATTCACAGTTGCTGCATAGTTAGCTTGTTATGATGTATGTATCAGTGGTGGGTTTCAAAATTTTTTAGAACCTCTTCTGTAGGTGTGGCCTGCTTTGTGGGAGTGGCTTGCTGGCCATGTGACCGGGTGGGAGTGACTTGCCAGCCATGTGACTGGGTGGGCATGGCCAACTTGTAAAATGTGGTGAAACTCACTTAACAACGCTCTTGCTTAACAACCAAAATGTTGGCTCAGAAACTCTGGCATTTGAAGCACACAAGTTTTAAAGCTGTCAAGTTACAAGACCCTTGCACCCTAACCCTTTAGGAAACACCCAGGGGTGTTCAAACTTGGCAGCTTTATGACTTGTGGACTTCAACTCCCAGAATTCCTCCTCTCGCTCTTCATCTTGATGATGCGCAGACAGGCAGGGGGAGGGAGCTGGAACCGGTTCTAAACGGCACTGTAGATTTGTGGAACCTCTTCTATAGAAGGTTAGAACTGGCAGGAATCCACCCCTGGTATGTATGTATGTATCAGCAAAATCAAGGATTGACCTTTTCTGCTAAATATGGAAGTAAGTCACTGCAAAGTCATATTATGGGATGTTCCAGAGGTTTACTATGGCATGCAAATATGCTTTTTAGATGACATCATTTAGAAAATTAAAACAATATGTCTACATATCTAAGTACCAGGAAAATGTCATATTGCATGTTGCCCTAACTAATGCAGAGCACTTTCAGAACAGGATCCCAGTACCAAATCTACATTCACAGTAGTACCAGTGACAATACTATTATACTATCAGGCATACAGTGGCTGGTTTGGCAGCTAAACATAATTGGAAATTGGAAAGAGAGCTCAGTGGAAAAAGAGTATGAATCTAAACAAAGAGTTCAGAGTATTCCAACTTCTGGAGGAGGTATAATGAATTGAAGACGATTCTGAAAGGGCAGACAATCACATGGCAAAGACCAAGGAATTGAAGAGTAGACCCAAGACGATGAGAGATTGCCCTCATGTGCTCTGGGCAGCTACTCCTCATGAGGAGATAGCAGGACAGTGATTTTATATGGGTTCGAGCACTGTAAGATGACAAGATTAGCCATCTTGTTTGCAACTGTTACAACTTTAATAGACTTTTATGTATATACATACACATATTTATAAGACATAAATGGTATATGTGGTAACTTGCTCAACAGTAGTAACTGTGAGAGGGATTTTGGAGTTCTAGTGGACAATCATTTAAATATGAGCCAGCAGTGTGCTTCAGCTGCCAAAACCAACACAGTTCTAGACTGCATAAACAGAGGGATAGAATCAAGATCACGTGAAGTGTTAATACCACTTTATGATGCCTTGGTAAAGCCACACTTGGAATACTGCGTTTAGTTTTGGTCGCCACAATATAATAAAGATGTTGAGGCTCTAGAAAGAGTGCAAAGAAGAGCAACAAAGATGATTAGGGGACTGGAGGCTAAAACATATGAAGAACAGTTGCAGGAACTGGGTATGTTTAGCTTAACAGAAAGAAGGACTAGGGGAGACATGATAGCATTGTTCCAATATCTCAGGGGTTGCCACAAAGAAGAGGGAGTCAAACTATTCTCCAAGGCACCTGAGCGTAGGACAAGAAGCAATGGGTGGAAACTAATCAAGGAGAGAAGCAACTTAGAACTGAGGAGAAATTTCCTGACAGTTAGAACAATTAATCAGTGGAGCAACTTGCCTCCAGAAGTTGTGAATGCCCCAACACTGGAAGTTTTAAAGAAGAGATTGGATAACCATTTGTCTGAAATGGTATAGGGTTTCCTGACTAGGTAGGGGGTTGGACTAGAAGACCTGCGAATTCCCTTCCAATTCTGTTCTTCTATTCTTCTTCTATTCTGTTCTAAAATAAGAGCACATGCATACACATAAACATACAGGAAGAGTTTGTAAAAACATGGGAGAGATGCCAGGAACCCTACCCCACTAATACATTTCAGCCCAGGAGCTAAACTACAAAACCTTAATCAGTGTGATGAAAGGAAAATGCCAGCTTCATTATTGGGGAAGGAGTAGTTTCATACTCTGAATGAATGAGCCTGAACAGCTGGAATGCTGGGAGAAAAGGGCTTTTGAAGATGCAGGAAAAGAAAGGATAAGAGAAATAGTAAGCTTAAACTGATTACAGAGAGAAAGTAAAAGGCAAGAAGAAACTGCTGCTGGACTTCATACCAACCCTTCAAGAAATCTGGCTTTAAAAGAGCTCACTTCCATGGCAGAGGTATGAGGAACATCAAGCAAGAAGCAATGGAACTAGTTACTTAAAAGAAAAGATTCCCTAAACCTTTTCACAGCTGATTTTCTCAGCTTTGACTGGCATTTCCAACATTCCTATTGTTGCTGTCACAATGACTTATCTCTTTAGTTGGAAATTATAGTTGAACATTACAGTTTGATTTAATAGTTTAACAAACTGAAGTTTTCAAAGAAGTCAATACTTGCTTTCAAACTCTGACCCTAATAGTTTAAAGAGACAATTGTGGATAAATTAATGAGTTCTCATACTCCTTTGGTGTGTCCAGAGACTCCCAACGCTTGTTCTCTGTATAAAGGTGTCAGTCTCACAATCAGCACACCTGGAAAGGCAATGGTAATATCTGGATGCCCTTCAAAGCTGTTGTGTTCTTTGGGAGCCTTGTACATATGAGCAGAAGTCCAGGACTTCATGGACTTTGAAGAAACAGTATAGGAAAAGTATTTATGCTTTTTAACTTTGGTATTGCAGAAAATTCTTGAGAATACAATGGATGGGCAACAGAACAAACAAATGTACCATTGAATAAATTAACTCCGGATTCTCACTCAAGGCACAAATGAACAAACACAAATTACCCTACTTTGGACACATCCTGGGAAGACCTAACTCTCTCACTTTAGTGCTAGGAAAGATGAAAGGAAAGAGAAGAGTATGATCATCAGCAAGATAGATGGATTTAGTTACAGTGCTGATTGACTACCCCATTAATAGACCAGATTAGGCAGTGATCCTTATAGAGAAAATCTATGTATGTACGTAATTGCTAAGTGAAAACACCAACTAGATAGCACATAATTGAATAACATCACGACATCAGATTTAGCCGGATTAGGGTGTGCATTCATAGATTTACTTGCAAATAACTAATATCCCAAGAAAGGAAAATGGTTGAATTCATACACAAGGCCAACATACCAATATGCAAACTTTCGTGTTCTCCAGAATTCTTCAATGAGTTGTGAAATCTCTGAAACTTGACACAATATACAGTATAATATGACTATCTTAATTCAGTATAGTAAAAATATTTCCACAGAACCAGTTTGTTGCAGTGGTTAAGGTATCAGGCTAGAAACTAGGAGACCGTGAATTCTATCTCACCTTAGGCACAAAGCCCACTGGGTGACCTTGGAGCACCAGTCTCTTCTTAGCCCTAGGAAGGAGGTAATGGCAAACAAAACAACCTTGTTAAGAAAACTGTAGAAACCGATTGTGGATCTTTCTTTATGGCCAACATACTCACACTTGCTTCTATTAAGAAAGTGAAAATATATGCTAAATTTTTGTACCATCAGGTATTTGCTTTTTCTTTTATTGGTTGCATAAAAGTAGTTATTTTTAAATAAAATGTGCACTTCTGTTAATACGTATCAGAATTTGCTTTTAGCAGGTCTGTGTGATGCCAAGATATAGCAAATGTTATATGATGGTATATCTAATTAGGTAAAAATCACGAGGATAAAAGAAAACACTACATGCACTTAGAAATATACATATTAGAGTTAGTTAGTGAATTTCAATTTAAAAAGTATTTATTTGGCAGAACAATAAGTGCATAGTAACTTCTGCAATCTGGATTCTATAAATATTAGGTCTCTTTGTGAAGATCAGAATCAAGTCTGCATAACTGAACTTATTTAACCTCACAATATTCAGGTGTTCTTACCTGAGAACACTTACAGTGAGCTTTCCAGGAATGCCTCAATCTCCATTGATTCCTTATTAGATGAAGATCTCCTTCCAACATTCATACAAATGCCTACAATAGAGAAGCCCTTGTACCAATGATTACACATCTACTTTATTTGAGCCCACAGCTTGAAATATCATGGCACTTTTGTCAAGTAGAAGCAACATTGTTTTTCTCATGCAAACTTTCTTATTGACTAAAGCAGTAGATGGGTCAAAAAATCAAGACCATAGCTACTATCATATAATTAAAGCTCTGTTATTTTTGCTAAAAAAAAAACAGGGACAGGAGTACTTTCCAGAAAGCAGTGGTAGATTGAAGATAGAACACAAATACACACATACATACATAGTACAGATTTTGGATCCTTGTTTACGGCCAAGATGATTCCATTTGCTTTACTGGTTGTTGGTTGTCTTCTGAATGCAATTCAAATTGTTGGTTGTCACTTTGCTGGACCAGGTTATTTATGAGACTACTTTCTTCTGAATTCATCAGCCTGTCCAATCAGATCAGACAAGATTACCTCCCTTCAGGTCATGTCTCTTCAAGAGTACCATCTGACAAGACTTAAGAAATGATTATAAGTAGTCCTTGATTTACGACCACAACTGAGCCCAAAATTTCTGTCACTCAGTGAGACATTTGTTAAGTGAATTTTGCCCTGTTTTACAGCCTTCCTTGCTTCAGTTGTTAAGTGAATCACTGCAGTTGATAGAAGTTAGCCACCCAGTTGTTAAGTGAATCTGCCTTCCCTTTTGATTTTGCTTGTCAGGTGGTCACAAAAGGGGATCGCAAGACTTTGGGCACAGCAAGGTCATAAGAATGAACCAATTGCCAAGCTCCTGAATTTTGATCGTCTGATCATGGGGAATGCTCATAACTCTGAAAAACTGTCATACTATGTGTTGTTGTAACTTTAAATGGTCACTAAATGAATTTGTAAATCGAGGATTAGCGGTACTTTCAATCCCACTGTATAGAAATCCTATGTACCTTTTTCTCTTAGGTTTCAGGAAAGCATTTGAGACTTGACTTTTCTAACTAGCCCTGGAAGGAGGCATATTATGAACATTGGCCATACATTTTTGATATTTTAATGCTTTTTTAAAGAAGGGTTATTTTAATGACTTTTTTAAAAAGTCATTTTTTCAGAGATTTGGGGATGGATAGCATACAAATAAAGAAATCCACCACTAACTGAACCCAATTTTGCCTCGCAGTGCACCCTAAAACCACTGCGTTACATAAGTCTGTTAGTTACACAACAGGCTTAAGCTAAAATGCCATTGGTCGGTTTTAGGTCTGGGTTGCGTGAACTTGCAGCCTTATTGTTGCATAAACCCATTTCATATCCTAGAGAGAGATTAACGAGCCAAGCATCTGTTAAAATGGAGCCCACAAAAGCACATGCCGGAATAGCTTCCGTGCCATTCCCAGGCTAATTACTTAGCAGTTCGTGCACAGCCTGGCCCCAAAACCATCCCTGCGACCGCATGCCTGGCTTCATTCGTGATTTATTATACGGCACCGGCTGGATGACATTAAACGTTAAAACGTCCGTCACGTGGAAATGGTCTTATTCTTTAAAATGGCTTGAGCCTCCCTACGGCCCCTCCGCGGTTTCCATAACAGCTCGAGATAACAAAAGGGCGGGAAAGGGTCAGTCAACGCCAGAGCCTTCCCTGCAGGGTTAACCTTCACCTCCCCGCAGCGCCGCGGCTCTCTCCCCTCCCCGCCTTCTGTTTTGCTTCCCTTTCATTGGCTGCCTGGAGTCTTAAGGCAAGAAAGCGCTCTAATTAGGACCCGGGCGGACACGGATCCCGTTTCCTGGGCAAAGCAGACGGGAGCGAGAAGGCAAAGTCCAAGCGACGACCGTCGCCGCCAGCCTCAACGGAGCGGATTTGGTTTGGCTTTTCTTCTCGGCCAGACAGAGCCAGGAGTTTTGCACTCCAGGCAGGTGGAGGACGAGGAGGAGGAGGAAGAAGCGGGGGAGACAGCCCTGGGCAGAGGCGGAAGGAGCGCGCCTCATTGGCTGAAAAGTTTCTCGTTAGGCGAAGGAAAGTTGGCCGCGGAATTCCTGACCGTTCCGCCGCGGGCAGAGCCGGACTCGGTGGGGAGAAAAAGAAAAGCAGGAGACCAACCGCAGGTAAGTGATCTCGGGTGGCTTTTCAACGAAGGACGAGGGGGGCTCCTCCCAACCCCAAATTTGAGGGCCGTGGGAAAGCTGTGGGTCCCGGTGCTGTTTCCGTGCAGCAAGAGGAGGGGAAATAAACATCACATTTCCCCTTGCAGTCATCTTAACCCGCGCGTACTTCGTTGTGCAGGAATAGGGTACATAATTAGTTGTGTTCAAACCAGCGCCGACGTTGTTGACTTGGCGGAATCTGAATCGCTTCAGTCTTGTGGATACGGAAGAAAAGCACAGAGAGTGAGATAATCCTTTAAAAAAAATCTGCCAGTAGTTCTTAAGGTCTATAAACTATCATCTCTTGCTTTGACTTTATAGTTGCAGTCCCCGGTTAGGATAAAACGGCACTTTCGCGTAGATACAATAACCTGTTAAAAACGGAAGCTGTTCTTTAGGTAACCTGGCATAGGATTGATTACAGGCAGCCTTAGTCCATTGGAAATCTTTCATAGATTAAAATAGGGATGGGACATTGCATTAAGAACCTTTCTGACTTTTGAGTTGAGAGTGTGTTTGTTTTAGATGTTTGCTAAATAAATGCTGAAATTGGAATCGGTTAATGATAATTTGGATGAGAGGCAAAATATTTTTAATGGTACATCCTCTGAATAAATAAAAACGTAAAACAATGCTTCTTTTTCATGTTCCACCGCATTTCTTCTATGAATCTGCAAAACGGTGCACACATTAACTGGGCTGTATTTGTTTCATCATCTGAACAATTAGGAACCTGCTTCTATGTTTATTAGTGAGATGAGTGGTGCCTAAATTTGATAAATAAAAATAAATTTTATCATATGTAATTCTCTATAGAGAGCATATTTACAATTAAAGGCTGGTTAATTGGTAACTTCAAATTATTAGTGCTCTAAGCATTACCTAGGTCATTAATTATGTGAAACATATGTTAGGTTATCAGATCTGGACTGCAAAAGCCAGACAATTGCTAAACAATTGCAACAATTAGAATTTTCTATATCTGCTTGCTGGTGTGTGGAATTTCCTAGATTTTTTCAGCCCACAGCTGGTATCCCTAGTATATTTGATTTTTCATAGGAATATTTGTGCTTTGTGAAATTTGCCTACAGCAAGAACACTTTAAAAGAGTGCTGGTGAAAGTCTTTTCATGTTCTAGCGACTGCATTTTCTCTTTCATACACTTATGGTTCAAATACTTCATATCAAAGAAGGAACAGTATTGACAAGTTGTGCTTTTCTATGGCTATGAGGTATGGCAAGATCTGTGGTATCAGTGCTAAGCAAAGATAATGAACAGCACAACTTTTGTTATGAATATTGTGCCCTGCTCGATACGCAGATTGTATTGAAATACACATGATATACTTTCAATCAGAATAGAACTGGTAGGGACCTTGGAGGTTTTCTAGTCCAACCTCTGCTAAAGCAGCAGATCCTATGCCCATGATGGCAAACCTATGGCAGACGTGCCAGAGGTTGCATGCACAAGTCTTAAAGTTCCCAAGTTTGGACACCCCTGTTCTAAGCCCTCATCTAAGTCATTTATGAAGATACTGAAGGGTACTACTGGGTCTAAGATGGAACCTTGTGGGTACCCCACTGTTTACTTCTCTCCATGTAGATCAGGGATGTCAAACTGAAGATCTGGGGGCCGCATATGGCCCCCGGGTTGCTTAGATTTGGCTCGCAGGGCCGCCCTGGAAACAGCAACGGTCCATCCTGTGGTGCCTCTGCCAGTGAAAATGGAGCTTGGGAGGGCTGTGCTCAGCCCACCTGGGCTCTGTTTTCGCCCATGACAGCCTCCTGCAGCCCCCTGCCAGCGAAAATGGAGCTTGGGGAGGCTGTGTACCAGCGAAAGCAGAGCCTCAACAAGTAACATCGAGCTGGCCATGCCCATCCTGGGTATACCCACTCCAGGCAAGCCCACTCCTGGTTCCCCAGATCAAACACAACCCTGATGCGGCCCTCAATGAAATCGAGTTTGACATCCCTGATGTAAATGTAGTACCATTAAGAACGATTCATTGAATACAGTTTGTCAGCCAGTTACAAATCCATTTGTCTAGATAGATGTTGTCTATCCTACATTTTTCTAGCTTACGAAGAAGTAGGTTGTGAGCTTTGTCGAATGCCTTGCTGAAATCTAAGTATACTATGTCCACAGCATTTCTCAGGGCTACTAATTTATTCACTTTGTCAAAGAATGAAATAAGATTAGTTTGGCATAATCTTTTTTTAACAAATCCATGCTGGCTTTTAGTTACAACTTTATTGTAGGTGTTCTATATCTAGATGTTTGCAGATTTGTTTTTTTTATTATTATTATCTTTTCCAGTATCTTCCCAGGTATTGATGTCAGGCTGATTGTTCTGTAGTTTCCTGGGTGGTTCCCCCCCCTTTTTTTTTTTGAAGATGGGAACCACATCAGCTCTTTTCCACTCCTCGAGTAATTCCCTGGTGTTTCAGGATTTTTGAAAAATATCTTATCTCTTGATGTACTTGCTTTCTTCTATAGGGAGGTTTTAACAAGAGAAAGATGAGATTCTTAGCTCACGTTTTCTGAATCTGTCCTCTAAGTCAACTTTTAATAGTACTGTATATTCAAACACTGCCGTTAATTAGTAGCAGATGTACAATGCTTGACTATTGGTTGTTAACAGAATTAGAATCCAAAGATAATTCCCAGCCTTCTTCATGTTACATACTTCAGATACAGAATTACAAGTCCACCTGCTTCTGCAACCTGTTTGTTTGTTTATTAAATTTATTTGCTGCCTATCTCGCCCTGGGGTTATTCTAGGCAGTTTACAACAGTAAAAATGTAAAATTACAAAAATGTCAACATAACAATAGTAAAACAATGAAACAAAGTAAATGCTGAAAATTTAGTAATATGATTAAAAGATGGGCAGGGAGGGAGAAGGATACTTGGTGGGAGATTATGTCCTGCTATTCAAGGAATAATTTAAAAATTGATATTCCTTGTTTTGTAACTGTGAGCTCCCCAAAGACATAATCTTGCTTTCTTTTTGTTAGCAGTGGAGTTGAAAAAAAATCCACTTGAAATGGAAAGGAATCGAAAGCCTTTTATTAGCAGGACTTACATCTTCTCTCTTTCATCAAAATAATTTCATCTGATCTATTGCCTAAGTAAGTATTCTCCCCCCCCCAAAAAAAAATAAATGTTAGAAAATGGTCAGAGGTTATTCTCACAAAACAGCTATGAGTATAGAAAGCTCCCTGAAGGTATAATTATTTTCATAGTTGCAACTTCATAATCTCATGAAAATGTAGATTCCCTCTCCTCCCCTGCCTCATGGCTCCACTTTCATTCCTAGGTAGCAGATGAGCTGCCAGATGTTGTAGTTTGTTGTGTAAAAAATTTCAACAGCCCTTGTTTGATGTAGATTCCTGTTTCCTTCTACTACATCTCTCTACTTTTATTTTTAATTGCAGACATCATTGTTTCTGATTTATACAAATATGTTCCATGTGCCTTGGGAAAAGTTCGTTCCTCTTTGAAGAGGTACAGTTTGGCATGAGATAAGACTATCTCAATACCACACCTAGGCTAATTGCAGCTGTAACTGTGTGGATCTTTTTGGAATGATGCATGAGAAATGGGAAAATACAACACTGCTGGTCCTAAGTCAGATGCAGGTTATGCCGGATATTAACTTTACTTTCCACATTGTCAAGACAGAAGCTTAATCTTAGGTTCATGGTCCCACAAGAATAAAGTTGAAAGCAGCTGTTTCAGCTCTAAAGTACCCTTGTTTCATTTAAATGTTTATGTTGCAAGTGACAGTGGGCATAGCATAAAGCCTCCAGGGCATGCTGTTACAAATACTTTCTACAGTTCACCTTTTCTTGTTTCCTTTGACCCAGCAAATAACAACTCTTATATGGATTTTAAGTAATCCACAATGAATAAGGACAATCCACTCTAATAGTATCTCCAGTAATACAGCAGTTTACTGAGCCATCCATGGTTACACAAATGAGGACAGTGGCTTCAGTAATAGCCAGAGGTGTAGAAAAATGCTGCAGACATTCCTGCTTCCTCTGAGGGTCTTCTTGCCATGTTTAAGCTGAGGTCTTTTCCACCCATGGGTTAGTATCTATCTGACCTTGGGCCTGCTTCCTGCACCCTTACTACAGGACTTCTACAGGGCTGTAACATCTAATTCAAGTGTGGTTCACAGTTCAACACTGTGCACTTCTGGAACTGTGGTATGGACAGATTCCCTAGTGGCAGACATGTTTGCCTCATTCTCCCTCCCAGATTTCCCATCTCATGCTGGGAGTCAAGCCATTATGGAGAGCTTTTGTCTCTACCCCTTCTTTTTCTTTTGACTGCTAAAGAAAGCAGATTAGGAAATGAGAACAGGACCCTGGCTGGAACACTGACTTTTCCATTTCCCTACTGTCTAAATGCCTAGCCTTTATTCTTTTGATATCTATACCATCTTCCCTTCACAGTTGTCCCCATTTTACCAATTTCCTGCAACAATTGTGTTTGGGATACATTGGGCAGAGAGAGAGTGACTGACCCTGTGAATTTTATTTTTTTTAAAGTTTTTTTATTTTCAAAACAAACACAACATACCCTCCTTTACATAGTGTAGAAAGTGTATCAGTTGGTTGCAAAAAGGCTTACGTGCATCTCTTCCACAGTTAACAAACATAATTCATATTAACTCAAGTATTTTAACTCAGATATTTATACATGTTACCATCATCATACCTCCATTTTCGTTTGACTATAATTGTTTAAATGTCCTTCATCATAAAATATACCAAGATTTAATACATAACCACATACTGGCATTTCATTTACTATTTCTAAAATCCTCCAATGACATTGAATCCTTATGTCCTATTCAAGCTAAACATCCAAAATATTTAATAACAAAGTTTTCTAATCCTTCTTTCCAAATCATTGTTTACAATTTACATCCAATTTCCTTATGTTGTACCCATACCTATATGTACGTTGTGATCATTATCCCTCCTTTATTTAACTATATCCTGTATCATAACATTTTCCCCCTAATATTCAAACACTTAACTATATCTAACTTAGTTCTTTTTTATTAATCTTGATATATAATCCAAAAGAATTTCTAATCTTCCTTTCATGGGTACCATTCAATATTCATATCCCATTATTGCTTATCATTACACTACACATTGTATACATTATCATTATCAATTATTTATTTAACTATATCTATTATCACTAAATTTCACCAAGTTTAACTAATTTTAAATTATACTCTTCCATCTATCAACCTGTATCTTTCCAGTAGCAAAACAGTCTCATATCTTCTGCCATTTGTGGTGTCAATCCTCTAATCATCTCCTTAATCAACTTTGTATGGATTCCTCTTAGTAACTCTTTGCTTATAAAATCTCTCATGTAATTTCGATGCCCTTCTTCTGTTTCCTTGATCAGCTTATCTTTGATTGTCGGTGGTGTTATCAAAGCTATTGCTAATAAGATTTCTCTCTTTAAATCCATAAATTCTTTTGTTTTTTCTTCTTCTGTATCTTGCCATCTGGGGTAGGTTTCCCCTCCATTTAATTTCTCTTTCAGTATTACACTCTTTCCATTTTCAGAAACAAACCAATCACCATAAATATCAGCAATTTTAATTTCTTTATATTCATTTTTTGGATTTTAACCGCCACTTTTTCCATTTGATGAACATCTTCAACTTCTCCATCACATTTTGCTGTTAGATGCACTAAGTCTTCCGACTTCTTCTCTATCCTCTCATGTGTGTTTGATAATTTCTGTATTTCTGAGTATATCTTTTGCAGACTTAAAACTTCTTTCTGCTGTTGAAATTGTGCCATTATCTCCAGCTAACAAACACTGCTGCTCTAGCTTAGAAGGTTTTAACAAAGATTAAGTATTGAGTCACAATAATCATTTCATTTTCACCTTTCTCTGGTTAAAAATATACTTCAAAGGAACATCAGTGTGCTTTTCTTCTTATCACTCTCTATAAGCAAGCAGTGGGACCTTGAAATGCCAAGCCAGGATAATCAGTGAAAGAAAATAAAAGTGTTTCGTTTCCAATACACAAATGTCCAGCCTCCGAGTAACACTGTTATTGTTGCAATGTTGCAATTTTCTTTTTGTACCTTTTTTGTATTTCAAGTTTTTAAAAAGTCTGATTCTTAAATGAGTTAGAAAAGCACCCACAGTAATGAAAGAGGAGAATTTTAGTCCATAGGTTACAAAGAATAATAAAAGAAAAAAGAATAGAAGAAAATTTAATCCATTCGTTTTAAAAGGCTTGCATAAATTCCATCTGTGAAGATAGCATTTAAAAAATAGATAACCCACTGTCCAAAACCATTCCAAATTTAATTCCGCTGCTTATTTCTTCTGGTCTCCAATTTAAATTTATTTTAGGTTTTTTATAGGCAGTCACTTTTAAAATGGTAAAAATTCCTCAGCAGCTGGAAACACTTTCTCTTTCCATATCCTTCCATTTTGGAGCCGCCCCGACTTCATCAGCCAAATGGCTGGATTTTTTGTCACCGGCTTGAAGAACTTCTCTTGGATCAATCAGGGACTTTGCGATGTCCCTGAGATCAGCAAGACATATTCTTCCTATTCACCGTCTCTGTGGGACAGTTTAGGTCCGTTTGGACCACCCAGTGGCAAAAGTATCGACTGCGATCTTAGAGCATTGAGATTGTCGTCACGACTTCGGCTCCTCCCCTCTCCTGACTCTGTGAATTTTCAAAGCTGAGTCTAGGTCTCCCCAGTCCTATGCATCTTGGCATTCTTTGTTCCTCATTCATAGAAACCCTAGGAAGCAGAAACCTTCACGTTGGCGCAAAGTGTAGCAGACAGACAGTGGGGTGAGGCTAGTGGCTCTATAGTAGTGGTGGGTTTCAAAAATTTTTAGAACCTCTTCTGTAGGTGTGGCCTGTTTTGTGGGAGTGGCTTGCCAGCCATGTGATGGTGGGCGTGGCCAACTTGTAAAATGTGGTGAAATTCACTTAACAACGCTCTTGCTTAGCAACCAAAATGTTGGCTCAGGAACTCTGGCATTTGAAGCACGCAAGTCTTAAAGCTGTCAAGTTACAAGACCCTTGCACCCCTAACCCTTTAGAAAAAAAACCCAGGGGTGTTCAAACTTGACAGCTTTAAGACTTGTGGACTTCAACTCCCAGAATTCCTCCTCCAGTCATATTGGCTCAGGAACTCTGGCATTGAAGTTTTCAAGTCTTAAAGCTGTTGAGTTACAAGACCCTTGCACCCCTAACCCTTTAGGAAAAAAAAACACCAGGGGTGTTCAAACTTGATAGCTTTAAGACTTGTGGACTTCACCTCCCAGAATTCCTCCTCTCGCTCTTCATCTTGATGATGTGCGGACGGGCGGGGGGAGGGAGCTGGAACTGGTTCTAAACGGCACTGTAGATTTGTGGAACCTCTTCTATAGAAGAGGTGAGAACTGGCAGGAACCCACCCCTGCTCTGTAGGAATGTCATCGTTTGGGGCCTGTCTTCTGATGGGATGTGGGGGCGGGGTACTGTAGAAGAGGCAGTGGGGAACTACTTAAAATTGCTGAGAAAACTGCATGGATGCATTCACCAGGAGCCAACTTGACTTGAGGGCTCAGTTACCATGTTTCCCTGAAAATAAGACAGGGTCTTATTTCCCCCCCCCCCCCCCGAAATAACTGCTTGGCCTTATTTTCAGGGAAGTCTTTTTTTTTTTTTTTTTTTTTTTGAGGTGCAGGAGGTGGCGAGCATGGTCACCTCATGTCTGCTGCTGTGTTGCAATATTTTCGGGGAGGGCTTATTTTCAGGAGAGGGCTTATTTTAGCACATGCGTGCAAAAGCCTGATTGGGCTTATTATCCATGGAGGTCTTATTTTGGGGGAAACAGAGTAGTGATTGGAAGAACAGTGACTTTTATCTCAACTGCTGTATTCCAGAGAAAAGAAATTCCATAATTCTATATTGATAGCTAAGAATTACGGGAGATGAAGCCTCGGCATATTTAGAGAATAACTAAACTGAGGAGAACTTTCTATATTGTAAAGAATTCATCCTTTATATCTGATGTGGAGGCACAAAAAGCCAGCTCTCTTCAGGAGCAATTAATTTGGAAAGGGAGTCAGGCCAGAACAATATATCATGGAGGGAACCAGCCATTAGTTTTGGGGTGGGGTTTTTTAAATGTCTTACTAATCTAAATAGTTTCCTTTTCATAATGTTTGCATGTGCAGGGTTTTGAGAAAGCTTGTTTTTAATGAGAGCAGCCATACAGTAGCTAATTTGACAGGGCTGCTGACAGAGTCTTTAATGAAGACAGTAATATGAACGGGATTGTGGCTTCTCATCTGGTAGAAACCATTTTTTGTGTTATTCAATCAACACTTCTGGCTTGAGTCATCTGATGGGGTGGTTACCTGCGCTGATGAAATAATTTATGATATAATTGGCTTCCTGAAAACATGCATTTTTCAGTGCTATAGGTGAGGGTCATGAGGTCCTCTTGCCTGGAAATTTCCAGTAAAGATGTTCTAGGGCAGCGATGGCGAACCTTTTTTGGCTCGTATGCCATAAGTGGGGGGAGCGCAGGGGGGTCATGTGCGGGCATGCTGCACCCATAATGCAATGCCCGAACCCCCCAGTGCGCATGCGCACACTACAGGTGCGACCCCCCATTTTTGCATGCTTTTTTCACCCTCCCCAGGCTCCAGAGGCTTTATAGGCGCCTGGGGAGGGCGAAAACAGCCTCCCTCGCACCTCCGGAAGCCCTCCAGAAGCTTCAGGGACCTTCAGGACGCTTCCCTGAAGCCTCCGGAGCAGTCAAAACGACTCTCCGAGCAAACCGGAAGAGTGACTTCCTGTTTGCTCGGAGGGTCGTTTTGAGCGCTCCAAAGGCTTCAGGGACCTTCAGGACGCTTCCCTGAAGCCTCCAGAACAGTCAAAACAAACCTCCGAGCAAACCGGAAGTCTGTTCCCGAACGTCCGGTTTGCCCGTAGGGCTGTTTTTTTGTGCTCCGGAGGCTTCAGGAAAGCTCATGAAGCCTCCGGAGGGCCTCCCGGGGGGGGAGGCTCTTTTCGCCCTCCCCAGGCTCCTATAAAGCCTCTGGAGCCTGGGGAGGGCGAAAAATGGCTTTTAAAAAGGGTGAACTCAGCTGGCCAGCATGCACATTCGTGCTGGCCAGCTGACAGGGCAGCGCCTTGTGTGCCCTGACAAATGGCTCCGTGTGCCAGCTGTGGTACGTGTGCCATAGGCTCGCCATCAATGTTCTAGGGAAACCACAAATAGATTACTGGGTACTACTCTCCAGATCATTGCTTATAAATTGTTGTTTAAATTACATGTTGGCTTTTGAACCTAAATCTACTGGTGAAAATTAAGGCCAGGGTACTACTGCGAGTAGCCTACCTGCCATGTGAAAGTGAAGGCTCGCCATAGAGATCCTACAACAACTTGTGTGAAAAGTTTCCATACTATGCAGTATGGGATTTTTGACACTCTTGCAACAATTCATTTGGGAAACTGTTACATTACAAATGTTGTTTTAAAAGCAAGACATCTGAAAACTGATTCAAGTCATTTGCGTCCAAGTAAGTCTTTTAGTTTCATAGAAATAGTTTTCCTCAGCATTTGGAGTTTATCAAAGTCTCTTCTATAAAGATTTTGTTTGTAGAGAAAAATACAATAGATTAGATCCAGCTTAAGTAGAATTGGAAATACACACAGTGCAATGTAAATTCGTCTTAACCATGGTTTGTTGAATAGATTACAATTGATTAGGGTTTTGAAAGGTACAAGTTATGATTTGTACAAATTGTTATGGATTCTCAAGAACCTAGTTAAGTTTTATTGTTTTCTTTCGATTGTGCTAATATGCAAATAAACAACATCAATTATTACGAAATTTAATTAGAATAGTGCTAATATGCATTCACCATAGTGAGGGGAGGAGTATCCAGGATGGGTTGACCTTGTCCTCTCATTGATTGGGCTGAGTCAGATAAGCTCTTTGGGCCACGCCCTGGTCACTAGGTACCATCTAGTTATCGACTCAGCCTCTCAACGGGTGGTTGTGATCATCCCAAGCTCCTGGAAAATTTTAAAGAAAGGATTGTACTCACTGTTAACTTGATTGCATTCGCTGCCTCCCTGCCTGAGTGACTAACTGGCTCTTGGCTGATTCCCTGGCCAGGAAAAGAGAGAGAGCGCATGCACAGCAAGCCCTTCAGGGCAACGCGCAGCCCAGATCATAAAGAGAGACCTAGGGCAGTAATCGAGACTATGGGCGAGGGGACGCTCCCCTGGAAGCCCCGGGAAGGCAGTCATGTTGGAGAGGCTCAGCTGGCGCCGGAGTGTTCTGCTGCTCCCCCCAGGGGGTCGAGCGGCGAACCGCGGTGTTTTTAAACACAGCGGAGCACCCGCGCCTGCCTGTGAGTGCCAGAGAGAGGTAGCGGCCCGCAGGAGCTTGCAAAGCTCGGAAGAGAGAGGAGGAAGTGAGAGAGAGAGAGCTCTCCAGCGGCAGCGGAAGCCGCGCGGCAGCCCCAAAGGCACAAGCCGCTCCCACATATTCCTAGGGAGAGGAAATTTTTGAATTTGGAGATGGCAGCCATTTTGGAACCACATGATCAAAGATGGCGGCGCCCAGCAGCACAGAGGATGCCGCCCAGCAGCCAGCAGCCCCACCGGAGCAGCAGAGGAGCAGCTAACCAGGTTAGAGACTGCTAAGGGAAGAGGATGAGGCAAGGCAAGGGCAAAGAGAAAGCACGTCTCCCTCAGCCAGGGATCGCTGGAGCACCCGGACCCTCAGTGGCTTCAGTTGACCGCTTTGCGCTTGAGCAGAGCATCCTGAGGGAAGGCCACTTCTCCCCCAGGGTGATACAGACTATTCAGGCGGCTCACAGACCTTTCACGGAGTGCATTTATGGAGCTACATGGCGTGCCTTTTCAACATGGTGCAGCTCCAGGGGCCACGATCCGGTTCGAGCCACGATCCCGCAGATTCTGGACTTTCTTCAGGCAGGCCTGGACAGAGGGTTAACTCGCAACATGATTAGGAGACAGATCTCGGTCATCTCATCAGTACTTCTGTGCGGTAGGTCTCAGACCTGGACTCACCACCCCATGGTCAGGCGATTCCTCAAGGGGGCATCCAATCTTAAGCCACCTACGGTACACAGGTACCCTCCTGGGACTTGCATAAGGTGTTGGACTCTCTGAGAGGCCCTCCTTTCGAATCCTTGCGAACTGTGTCTCTTAAGTTTTTGACTCTTAAAGTGGCTTTCTGGTGGCCATCACCTCAGCCAGGCGGATATCCGAACTACAGGCCAGGGAGGATCTCTGAGTGTTCCACCAGGACAAGGTGGTATTAAGGTTGGACCCCTCCTTCATCCCTAAACTGTGCTCCTGCTTCCATCGCTCACAGGAATTGATATTGCCCAATTTCTGCCTGGACCCCTCTCACCCGTTAGAGAGGAAGTGGCACACCCTAGACGTAAGGAGGGCTCTGAGGATTTACCTCAGAAGAACCCAGCCGAACAGGAAGTCTGAAGCCCTGTTTGTCTCTTTCCAGCCGGAATCCCTGGGGAACAAGGTGACATCCACCCCCATAGGCAGGTGGTTACAAACCTGTGTTGTTACCGCCTACCAAGCACGGCGTCTGCAAACACCGAGCTCTATTACAGCGCATTCCACACGAAGTGCGGCCACCTCAACGGCCTGGGCCACCCAGGCCTCATTGACTGAGATCTGTAGGGCAGCTACGGGGTCTTGCCCCTCACCATTCGTGAGGAACTACAAACTGGGCTCCTTTGCCTCTGCAGAGGCTTCATTCGGGCGTAGGGTGTTGCAGGCTGTGCACAGGGCGGAGGTGACGCCTCACCAGGCATAAGGTTTGTGCGAGCTCTTAACATGGGTAACCCTCCTTAGGGACATGTAGGCTTTGGTACGTCCCATCCTGGATACTCCTCCCCTCACTATGGAGAAAGGGCGTTGGTACTTACCTGATACGCCTCTTCTCATAGTGGGGGAGGAGTATCCAGCCCCTCCCTGATATGGTTATGTAACATGAGCGTTATGTTTGATGGTTGAGCTGTTCTGTTGAAGAAATAAATAAAGGTTGAAACTAAGATAAAGTCTGGAGTGGATGACACAGCGAGTCGGATAAGGTTTTTCGCCGATAACTGGGTGGTACCTGGTGACCAGAGCGTGGCCCAAAGAGCTTATCTGACTCAGCCCAATCAATGAGAGGACAAGGTCAACCCATCCTGGATACTCCTCCCCCACTATGAGAAGAGGCGTATCAGGTAAGTACCAACGCCCTTTTTGATCATATGTATAGTATGGAGTTTCACCTAGTCCTCCTGAATCCACACTAAATAGGAGTTTTCTGGTGTTGGATTTGTCTCACTTGCATGACCTGTTTCATCTGTTTTATATGATAGTGAGTCTGTGCCAGCTAGATATCACTAATAAAGTTGAACTTAATTCAATCTGTATTCAATTAATTTGTACAGGCCCTAAATAAACATTTTTTCCTGCCCACCCTTCTGCTGTTAACACAATTATTATTTTTTCACATGGCCATTTGTTCTTGGAAACCTTGCTAGTCTTCTCCTCCACTGCTTATCTATCCTAGTTATCTATATTAGTCCTGCATTTGGGAGGAAAGGTATTGGAATCTGGTCAAATCAGCTATAGGTAAGTCTCGAGTTATGATAGTTCACTTAGTGACCATTTGAAATTACGACATTCACACACACACACACACACACACACACACACACACACATTTACGACACACTCCTGAACTTACGAATGTTGCAACACCACAGCAGTTGTACACACTTACGAACAACCACAGAGGCACTACAACATTTACCCTGCCTATTCCCCACCCCCACCCTCTTTGCCAGGTCTCCACAGAAACTGGGCCTGTGGAGAGTCACTTATTTTGTAACCATCTAGCCAGACATCAGTTCCTTTGCCTGCTTCCAAGCATTCGCAGAGAACAGAGCTCTAAAGTAGCGTGAGATCACGTGAGATCAGCAGTGTGAGATCTCACACTACCGATCTTGCATGATCTCTCACTACAGTACTTTAGGTCTCTGTTCTTTGGGAACTGAAGCTTTGGCAAAAAGGCTTTGCAAACGGAGAGGCCTTCACTCCGTTTCCAAAGCCTTTTGCCACGGATCTGCTACAGGCCTCCATTTGTACAGAACAGCAGCCTAAAGTACTGCAGTGCAAGATCACGTGAGATCAGTAGCGCAAGAACACGGTCCCCAGAAGCTTCCAGTCTCTGCATGAAAAGTGTTTGCAAGCAGATGGGAGGCTTGAAGCAATGCAGTTTCACTGCCCCAAAGTCTCGTTGGCTTGCAAATGCCTTTTGTGCCAAGAGTGCAAGCAGTCAAAGAAACCACAGCAGAAAGGCTGGAGAGGAGACAGTTTGCTAGGTCTTCACAAGGTAAATTACCTGGCACCGCAGGTTGTGGGGGGAGCAATTGTGGGGACTCCAGGGAGGGAGCATGAGCTGTCTCAATGGGTCAGAGGAAGCCTTGGGTGGGTCTGAAATAGGTGGCCTGTTCCATTTCTAGCCCCCCACCCCTGGCCTTCCCCACCTGGAGATACCTCCACTTAATGACCAGTGCATTCGATTAGCGAATGTGTGGGCAAAAGGGAGTGATCACATTTGTTTGATGTGATTCACTCCAACGAATCCTTGGGTTACAAATGTAAGCATTAAATTTGTAACTCAAGGATTACCTGTATTATTTTTATTTTCCTTCCTGCTCACCAGTTCATTTGCTGAGTTAATTATTGATTCAGATGCAAACTAAACAACTTGAGCTCTCTTTGCTAATTATATTTAAGAAGACTGCACTGTACCAAAAATGAGGCATGCTTTCTGAAGCACTTGAAAAGAATTAGTCAGTATTAAAGTCTATAATTGTTTGCTGATCTTTACAGTTTCCAGTTGCCTTGCCTTCTTTCTGCTGAAAATGTTTATTTGTGCAATTGCCATTTTGTATTGAGGCACCAATAATATCAAACAATGTGTGTTGAAAATCAGAAATCAGGGAAGAGAAAGTTGGCTTTGGGGGCAGCTGTTTGCAATCTAATGGCAGTGTATAAAGTAAAGGTAAAGGTTCCCCCTCACATGCGTGCTACTCGTTTCTAGCTCTAAGGGGTGGTGCTCATCTCCGTTTCAAAGCCAAGGAGCCAGCGCTGTCCAAAGATGTCTCTGTGGTCATGTGGCCGGCATGACTAAACACTGAAGACACATGGAACGCTGTTACCTACTCACCAAAGTGGTCTCTATTTTCCTACTTGCATTTTGTACATGCTTTGGAACTGCTAGGTTGGCAGAAGCTGGGACATGTAACGGGAGCTCACTCTGTTATGTGACATTAGGGATTTGAACCGCTGAACTGCCAACCTTCTGATCAACAAGCTCAATGTCTTAGCCAATGAACCACCCTTTTAATGGCAGTGAATAGAAGTGTTCATTCCTTCTCTCAATCTAAAATGTAAGTAGTTGAAGCTAGAGTAATTTATGCTATATTTGACTTGACTATATGTCAAAGTAGTTCTATTCTGAAGTGAATTTCAGAAATTGTGAAATGTCCCAAATGAATCGGGTAGAACTTGTATCCTTGCTCTCTGTTTACCGGTTGGACAGAAAAGCTTTTTATAACTACCTGCTGAAACAACATCTGACCGTATCACTTCTTTGCCACTAAAGCTATAACCACTGATGGTTCCTGATAAGAGTCAAGACGTTGCATCTTCATTCTTCCTCAGTCTCCTTCAAGGCCACCTCTCCCTCTTTTTCTCTGCTCACTTTGGTGTTAGGAAAGAAAAATTAACTAGAGAGAGCTGGTCTCTGGGAAGGTATCCAAGTTGTCACAGAAGTTGAACTGAGCCATCAAACTGCCATCAAAACCCCTTTTGTTTGGAAACGGACAAGAGGAAGGAAGTCAGCAAGCAAGAGCTGGAAAAGGGCGTTATAAAATCAGCTTGTTTCTTTCCATAACCATTAACCAGGGAAGTTACCCAGTATGTGAACCCCCTGCCCAAGCATCTGGGAATGATTCACACTGCAGCCTTATGAAGACGTGAAGGGAAAAATCGATGTCCACAGTCGGAGTAGATAAAGACTGAGTCTAATACCAGAACCAAAGGAATATCTTTGAAAATAAACCGTTTGAACAGTATCTTCATCCTTGCCATGTAAATATATGGCTGCATGAATGGAAAATGTTTTTGGAAAATGGACTTGACTCATAACTTTCTTAGGAAGTTGGACTCATTACATCAACTCAGTTTGAATGAAGTCTGGGATAGTGTTGATAGGTTTGCCGCACACCCAAGTGCCAGCTTATGTATCAGTAACTGTATAACAGTTTGCACACAATGGCAGCGGGTTTGCTGCTAATCTGGGCACATGCCAAGCCTATTAATTCAACTAGTCACTGCACGAACAGCCCAAGTATGTTGAATGAAATGTCTGTTGTGCTTTTTAAAGCTGTGAAGCCTAGCAACATTTTTTTTAAAAAAAAGTTACAAGAAACAGCATTAGATGACATAATTATATTTAAACTCAGTAAAGTAGCAAAAATAAAAGGCTGACATTTTGAAAGGTTTACCTAAAACCTTTCAAATCTCCGCAATGTTTTCAGAAGAGTCAGGAAGGAAATGAAGCTCAGGGCAAGTCTAAAAGGCCATTGTCAGGCTGTCTCACAGACAGGATGTGTGAGTCCTCAATTGTGTAGTGGCAAAGTTGGGCATATGCCAGGGTCCCAAGACTAGAAAAGGGTTCCCCTAAAAACAGTGACACCACTTTTGCTTTCTGCAAGCTATTTTAAGAAGATGCAGTGAATGTTCTGCTTTTTATAGTTTGTAAGAGTGTGTGTGTTGTGTTATAACTAACAAATCCATAGTTAAGACTCCCCAAATCCTGAAATTAAAATTCAAGGAACATGCAAGATGGTAGTTTCTGGATTCATTTGTGTTGGTTATTTTTAGATGTTAATTATATACTTGCACAATCAATCCACTTTTTAAATTATGTAGTAATATCTACCTTATAACTAGTATCTGATAAGGATTCCCCTCCTGGATTGGACTGAGTTGAAGTTGAAGTACCAGTTTAGAGAGGACTATAACAATGCAGCCATAGGGTTTGGACAGGTCCAGGGAATATGGGATGGTATCAGCAGAACCATTGGATTATGATTTTGTCCATTTCTCACATGGGCATTTACTGGGGTCTCATTCACAGCATAGTTTCTGAGAGATCCCCACTAAGGCATTGCTACTTTCACTGAAACAAAAGATGATTCACTTTTGAATGTGAATGCTTTATTTGAATGATGCAGTGGCGCAGTGCTACAAGGGCTTTAATTCCATGGTCCTTTCTGGTTTTGTGCAACAAGGGAAAGATAGGCCCAAATCTGATCTGTTGCCTCCCAAACAGAACCCAGAGTCATCTGAAAGTTGGTTTTTGGAGGCCGGAGGAATCGTCAATCACACTCTGTATTCCATGCATTACACAGCGATAACAAATAAAGTAGAGTCAGAATAGGGATCAGAAATGGGGACAGCAAAATAGCAGTTTTCTGCCAACTGAAGCTTGGGTAGGTAGCTCTGTAACTCACCAGCGGAGAAATACCCATATAGATGTTCATTCCTTGAGTGGCAATAGTTGCTACTTAATTCTAAATGCAGGTACATTTATTTGCATATATAGTAGTGTGTGGCTCACAAGGTTATTAACTGAAGCAGTGCCCTTCACTACTGAAACCACAAAGCCTCTATTTTTTTTTCAGCTAGCTTGACAAGATGTCTGTCCATTATGGTTTGTTTCATTCCAGAATCTGTAGAAATGTGGAATGTATGTTTAATAAGAGGCGTATAGAGAACATTTTCTCAGAAAATAGGTAAAGCATTGTTGTAAATAACACTCTTAATGTTGCTAGCTCTAGCTGATGAAACATTTGGGCTTTTGTTTTGTTTTTGCTCACCAAAAAGTTTTGCCCCCTCAGTAAGTTTCAAGCACCGGTCAATTATGTCCACCTATTTCAGGGGTGTCCAAACTTGGGAACTTTAAGACTTGTGGACTTCAACTCCCAGAATTCCCCAGCCAGCATGGCTGGCTGGGGAATTCTGGGAGTTGAAGTCCACAAGTCTTAAAGTTCCCAAGTTTGGACACCCCTGACCTATTTCAATGAATGTGCTCTTCTTCCTGCCAAATGGGTTAGGGTGATCAATTAATAGTTGATAGTTACCGCTATCTATGTATTTACACCACAATCACAAGGTTATCACACTAGTTGATTCTGTTTATGGCTGGGAAAAACTTTTTGAATATGAGGTTTTAATACTAGTGGTAGGCATAAAAGGAACAAAAACCAAAATGTATATTAATAGCCATGACTTTTAAGTGTGTATTATGTCAACCATTTATAAAATAGTCATGGCCTCAAGAAGGAGGGAAAAAACAAATGCTCTTCCAGTTAACAAGCACCTGTAGGCAATTTGTAACAAATTAAGGATTATGTGAAATCATCTACTAGTCTTTAAAAAAGCATATGTCTGGTATGGTTCCTTGTTTATTTGCATATCTTTGCCACTGTCTTTCATCCAAGCTTTATGTGACTCACAATGAAAAATAAAGGCAGTTTGAGTGAATAAATAATATTTATATGTTTGTCTAGATCAGGTGGTAAGGAAAAATGTGGTTTCAATGCATTTTAGTAATATTAGAAGGACTGTAGAAGCAGGAAAATGAGAAAAGTGGGACAAAGTATCTCTATAAAATACATAAGATTAGAAAGACATGTTTTGTTTGTAAGAATGAACTCTCACATAATATATCTTTTCCCAAATACAAGTATCAAGAGCAAGGTTGAATCTTATCAATGGGAAGGCTATTCTATAATTGTGAATTGTTATATTAAATAAATGATCAGTGGGTTTCAAAGAGCAATTTATTCCGTTCAAATCACTTGTGATCAATGAAATATTCCTTATTTCTTGCTTAGAGGGGACTCTGCCACTCCTTAATCCTGGTACCAAGAAGGCCTTCTGGAGAGAAACCATACATCTAACGTGGTTGTGAGAAGATAGGATTCTGTAAGTATAATGGATCCAAATATTTATTATTTATTTATTTATTTATTTGAACTTATTAGTCGCCCCCTCTCCCCACAGGGACTCGGGGCGACGTACAAAAGCAACAGTCAGAACAGTGTCATACAGAGGAGGTAAAAATAAATAAATAAATTACAATACTCAGAAAGGTTAAAACCCCAATAACATTAAAAATTTAAAGAACTAAAATTAACAATTAAAAATGACCAAGGGGTGGAAAAGTTGTTGAGTTATGCCAGGCCGGCTAGCCAAAACAGGTGGGTCTTCAGTTTACTGCGGAAGGAGCGGAGATCGGTTGTTGTCCTAATGTCTGGGGGGAGGTCGTTCCAAAGGGTAGGGCCTGCCACAGAGAAGGACCTACTCCTGGGCACTGCCCTCTGACAATCTCTAGAGGACGGCACCCGGAGGAGACCCTCTCTGTGTGAGTGAATGGGCCGCAGGGATGTATGGGGCAGGACACGATCCCGCAGATAACTAGGCCCTGTGCCATGGAGCGCTTTGAAGATGGTAACTAACACCTTGAAGCGCACCCGGTAGGCCACAGGAAGCCAGTGCAGCTCGCGCAAGAGAGGTGTTATATGGGAGAACCTCGATCTCCCCATAATTACCCGCGCGGCTGTAATTGCAAATACAAGGGGGATAAATTCAATTTAACCAGTAATTAAAATATTGTGATCCAGACCTAACACTCCTGTCTCCAGAAATCCAGGCTCACAAAATAAAGTTAGGAATTGGAAAGATTGCACTTAGATACCGTGTTTCCCCGAAAATACAACCTGTCCTGAAACTAAACCCTTGTGACATTTTTCGCGTGCGCAAAAATATAAGCCCACCCTCGAAAATAAACCCTCTGGACAATCCCCCCCCCGACCAGGCAGAGCACCGCTCGCCGACCTAGCGGTATCCCGAAGGCACCAAGCCACGGGAATGAGGTGGGGGCAAAGGCGCTTGCGTTGCTTGGTGCTTTCGGGGTACCGCTAGGTCAGTCAGCGGCGCTGTGCCCAGCTGAAGAGGGGGGGGGTTGCTGGGCAGCTGCTCTCTTGCGAGCGGGCTCCCGAAGAGCCGGGCACAGCCTCAGGGTCGAATGGCTGCGTTGCGCTGTCGCAGCAGCAACGCAGCAGCCATGAGGTGACCAAGCTTATGAGCAGCCGCCCGGCAACCCCCCTTTCCAGCCGGGTACAGCGCCGCTGACCGACCTAGCAGTACCTGGAAGGCACCAAGCAACGCGAGCGCCTGTTCGCCGCCCTCCGCCTCCTGTGGCTCGGTGCCTTCGGAATGCCCCTAGGTGAGTGAATGGGGCTCTGCATGGCTGGAGGGGAGTTGCGTAACGGCTTTTCCTCTCCCCGCTCGCGTGAAGGGCATCTGTGCTGCTGGCGCCGTCTGCCGCTTGGGGTTTTTTTTCAAAGCACGGAGGATGGATGCCGCTCTGGAAGTACGCTCTATGGTTGTACAATCTGCAGCCCACAACCATAGAGCGTACTTCCAGAGCGGCATCCATCGTCCGTGCTTTGAAAAAAAAAAAACAAGCGGCGGACGGCGCCAGCAGCACAGATGCCCTTCGCGCGAGCGGGGAGCGGAAAAGCTGCTGCGCAACTCCCCTCTCCACCCATGCAGAGCCCCATTCACTCACCTAGGGGCATTCCGAAGGCACCAAGCCGCGGGAGGCGGAGGGCGGCGAACAGGCGCTCGCGTTGCTTGGTGCCTTCCGGGTACTGCTAGGTCGGTCAGCGGCACTATACACGGCTGGAAAGGGGGGTTGCCGGGCGGCTGCTCATAAGCTTGGTCACCTCATGGCTGCTGCATTGCTGCTGCGACAGCGCAACGCAGCCATTTGACCCTGAGGCTGTGCCCGGCTCTTCGGGAACCCAGTCACAAGGGAGCAGCCGCCCGGCAACCCAAAAATAATAAGCCCTCCTCTTTAATAAGCCCAAGGCCATATTTCGTGGGTCAAAAAAATATAAGACCCTGGCGTATTTTCGGGGAAACACGGTATTTAGAATGAGGTTATTTCCAGAGGTATAAATTGGGATATATCCCAGTACTATATGGAAGAATTATGCTATGGTTTTCGCTTTAATACAAATGTGCATCTTTGGAATGGAAGAAAAAAGCTCTCACAAAAAAGCTGACATAGCTATTCACAAAATAGCCATATCGGACAGGAATTTGGTGTAAGCGTTCCTTGCCATTTCAGCTAACTTCATAGGATGCTACTTATTTTTTCCTTGTCTTTTGTTAGAGCAGGAAAACATAACCTCAAATAAAAATTTGGCTATATCAACCATTTTTAAAACAACTTTCTAACAACACTTATGGGACCTAGAAGCATTTGGGAAATAAACTTATGCTGGAGCGTTGTGCTTTATTTTGTGTCATGTCCATTTCCCATTTACAGTTACCATAGTATTTAAGTAAATTCAGTGGAGTAGCGACCTTGATAAATTCTAATCTAAGGGCATATTGGCTGCCATTTTGGAGACCAAAAGTTACATCAGAACTTCAGGAATATAGCATTCTTAGGCAAATGCTAAAGCCACCATACCCCAATTTAGCTAATCATTGACTCTTGGGTTAGGTCTTTCTGTATATGTCGTCCTCAGTACGGTGCTTGCATTTTTCACCCTAACTTGAGTGCATTATAGGAATACCAGGTATAATGGGCAGCCAATTGGTGCTATTGTCATTGAAAGAGAGTAGTCCATCAGCATTCCATCAGGCTTGAAGCTATTGCTGATGAACTGGATAAAAATATACACTGAGAAAATTCAAATAGTTGGCTGATAGGGGGTTGGGGAGAGTGATAGGTACATTCCAGTAACAAGAGTACTGAACTTCAAATACTGAAATTCAAATGCAAAAACAGTCAAAGACTAGTGCTACTTCAAAATGTTAATACATTGATTCTTCTGATTATGGCACCAGCATTTGGAGAAAACATCAGCTTTGCAAAAGTTAAAAATTGTAACAGGTTTTTTTGTGAATATAAGGCATTTAATATAAAGAATGTAGTAGGGCAGAATGAAACCTGTACCCCTTAGCCATATGTGAATGAGCAATTAGTCATATTCAAAATGATTAACTGTATAATCTATGTCTATAGAACATGACTATTCTTGTTCTTTTAACAAGAACTCTTAATTTGATTAACTAATATATGTAGGGCCAAAGGAAAATCTCCCACAGTATTCCTTTTGGTTTAAAAGGCTACATGACTGCAAGTCTCACTCCCTCCCCCCCTCAAAAAAATTGCAATGATCCTGTGAAATACTTGCTTCAATTAATATTTGCTTCTGTTACTCCTCTGCCTCACAGATATAATAAAAAATCTTAGTAATTCATGTTAAATATATATCAGTAATCTTGTAGAAGTGAGGCATTGGTAGCCAAAGTCTATCTCATCTGAGAAGTGTCATGTTGGGAAAGAGTATTTAAGAACGGTTGCTGGAACTGGGTGTCTCTAGTCTGGTGAAAAGAAGGACTAGAGGTGACATGATATCACTGTTCCAATATCTCAAGAGCTGCCACAAAGAAGAGGGAGTCAAGCTGTTCTCCAAAGCACCTGAGGGCAGGACAAGGAGCAATGGGTGGAAACTAATCAAGGAGAGAAGCAACTTAGAACTGAAGAGAAATTTCCTGACAGTTAGAGCAATTAATCAGTGGAACAACTTGCCTCCAGAAGTTGTGAATGCTCCAACACTGGAAGTTTTTAAGAAGAGATTGGATAACCATTTGTCTGAAGTGGTGTAGGGTTTCCTGCCTAAGCAGGGGGTTGGACTAGAAGATCTCCAAGGTCCCTTCCAACTCTGTTATTATTATTCTAAGACTGTAAGGGAAAGGGAAATAATTGGTTGGTTTTTATTTTTTCAGCACTTCCTTTCTGCGGATGTCCCAGCCAAGCCACATTTGGTCCCAGAGAGAGAGGTCTCCATGTAGTAGAATTGTAACTTCTCTACCACCTGCTTCATCTTCAGACAGTGATTCTGGCTGCGCCCTGGAAGATTATCCAGGTCCAACCACTGAATTTCCTCCATCAGAGCCAGTAAGACACTTTCAGGTCTACATCTCTCTGTGATATATTATTTTTGGTATGAGGTAAAATTTCCCTCAGGTCTAGCTCCTTGATGACTACCGTGTTTCCCCGAAAATACGACATGTCCTGAAACTAAGGCCATGCCAGATTTTTGCAGTGGGCAAAAATATAAACCCTCCCCCGAAAATAAGCCCTAGTGAAGGGGTGGGTTTAGCCAGAACAGGGGACAGCCCTTCCCCAGTCACCTCAGGGCTTCTTGGCCCCTTAATCGGATCAGCTGGGCCACTCCATTCACAAAACAGCTGATTTGCGGGTGCCACTCAGGCCTCTGCCTCAAGCAAACTCCGGTCGCTTTTACAGCCAATTGCGGCTGCAAAAGAAGCCGGAGGCCAAGCAACACAACCTAAATGCCTCATGCCCTCCTTGCCTAATGATGTCACAGCTCGCAATTTCGTTCACGGAACAGGAAAAGAAGGCATGGAAATCAATACACCTGGGACATCGGAAGAAGCCATGCGAGGAGATGCTGCTGCCGAAGTGCAGGAAATCCCCCCCCCCACCTGCAGATCATCCTTTCAAAGAGGAGTTTCACCAGGATGAAGGCGATACAAACGCCGCCTTCAGCCACCTCTTCATCCTGGTGAAACTTCTCTTTGAAAGGACGATCTGCAGGTTGGGGAGGGGGGGGGGAGATTTCCCGCACTTCGGCAGCAGCGTCTCCTCGCAGGGCTTCTTCCGATGTCCCAAGAGTATGGATTTTAATGCCTACAAGCAGTTGCTTCTCATCTACATATTCACATTGAAGGCTCGAAATGGGGCGTTTTTGCAAATGGTTTGAAAATGGGGAGGGAGATATTCCTGCCTCTCTCCCTGTTCTGAAGGTCAATACAGACTGAGAACAGGATAAGAAATGAAATCCACCCTCCCTATTTTCAAGAGGTTTGAAAAACGCCACATTCCAAGCCTTCACATTATCCAGGATTGCAGGATTGAAGGCATGTGGGAGGGAGGATTTTGTCTTATCCTGTTTTCAGAACAGGGGGAGAGTCAGGAGTATCCTCCTCCATATTTTCAAACGGTTTGCAAAAACGTTCCATTTCGAGCCTTCAGCATATTCCAGGATTGCAGGATTGAAGGCTCGGAATGAGGCATTTTTGCAAACGGCTTGAAAATGGGGAGGGGAGATTTTGCTTCTTCTTGCCCTGTTCTGAAGCTCAGCACAGACTCAGAACAGGATAAGAGGGCTTCCGGTTCCGGTGGCTACGGCGACAGGCAAGCCTTTGCCTGCTCCCGCTCTCCCGGTGGGCTTCCCCCGCTTCTGGGGGGGCACAGGACGCCCCGAAGAGGCATCCTGCCGAGGGAACGGCTCGCGGAGGGTCCTGGCGGCGGCTGGCGGGGGCTTCTCCACTTCGTTCTAGGCATCGGGGAGCAGTTTTGGAGGGCGCGCGTGCGTCTCGCCCCATGCCGATCGGAGAACGCACTCTTGAACGAAGCAGCAGCAGTATGGTGAGAGGCTTCCTTCCTTCATTCCCCCTCTTTTGAATTGATGGACTTTTCAGCACTTTTAAAAAGTTAAACTTTCGGATACTTGTTAGAGGTGCGGCTAGAGGGAGGGGGATTTCCCCCCCTCCCTTGGACAAGCGGCTTGAGAAGATTTTGCTTTCTCCCCCAGGGGAAGGAGGAGGGGGGAGAGCCAACTAATGATGCCTCACCCCCATAAAAGTGATTTTCATTGGACTTAGCTCCAGAACCTATGGGTGAGCTGAGAACTTTTTGAACTTTTAAAATTTTATTATGCCTCTGAGCCCAAAGCTGGCAGGGCAAGATGGCACACTTCCGTTGTCTTCATGAACTGTGAAACCTGACTCCACCTTTAAAATTCAGGCTTCCGGTCTTTGTCTCCGAGTCACCCAGAGGAATCTCTTGTGGATTGTTATTTTCTGAACTCTTTGGAGAAAAAACTTTCATCTATCGCTAGAGTGAAAAGAAACTCCCACCTGTTTGGATCCTCTGCCTTCTGAATTCGCCTGCCTGCTCTACTTTTCCAGCTGCCCAGTTTCTACTCTGACTGATCTCCTTGCTTCATGAACCATGTCTCCAAAAAGACCACCTCCTGGAAAGCCTGGCTTTGCTACTTCTGCACCAACGTCTGCAACGTCTAGTCCAGCTACACAGTCAAAGATAACAGAACTGATGCAACCCAAGACCACAGAGATAGACTTTCAACAAATGCTTCAACAAATCTTACAGGGCCATGAGGAAATTAAGAAACAGTTAAGGGAAATGAAAGATGAAATTAAAGAGAATCAAGCTCAAATCTTTAAGAATTCACAGAGACTGGACCTTGTGGAGGGTGGGGTGGCGGAGGCGAAGGGGGGGGTAGAGGCTTTACAGAAGGGGAACAAAGAACTTGACATTCAACAAATGAAAACAGAGTTTGAGAGAATGTCCTTTTATCTTAGATTTCAAAATGTAATAGAAGCAGAGGGGGAAAATATAAGGGACATTATGACTAACATTTTAGCTGAATACATACACAAAGATAAACAGCAGATGGAATGGGAGATAGACCTAGCCTATAGAGTGAATTCAGCATATGCCAGAACACATAATGTACCCAGGGAGGTTCATATTAAATTCCTTAGGAAAACCACAAGAGATGAAATTCTGGGTGTACAAAGGGGGCAAACACTGACATACCACGACAGGGAGATAACCATTCTGAAGCAGATTCCCAAAAAAATTAGGGAAAAAAGAAAAAGCTATTCGCAACTGGCGAATAAATTATACCAGAAGGGGGTGTGGTTTAGATGGTTGATGCCTGAAGGTATGCTGATATTCTGGGAGGAGACAAGAATCAGAATCAACACACCCATAGAGGCACAGGCCTTTATGGAAAAAAATAAAGCGAACCTAGAAAAAACAGAAGACACTACAACGGTCATACAGGACACGGGAGGGGCCGGAGCTCTGCCAGCGGGGGGCGAAGGGGCAACACCAAGAAAGCTCAGATCACAAAAATAAATAAGAAAACCACAATGTTATAAACAGACCGAAAGTAATAATGAATTCATGACTAGACTATATATTATAACTATATAAACTGATTGAAAATTATTTTTTCTAGAATTAATATGCTGATTTTTTATGACTATGTATTAAGGTTTGATATTTAGATGTAACCTAGGAGTTTGGAGGGAGGGGGCGTCTGCCATACTTGCAACTGCCAAAATTTGTAATCATTCCACTTACCCTTTTCCGCATAAATGTTTTAAAAAAACCAATAAAACTTTTTGAAAAAAAAAAAAAAGAACAGGATAAGAGGCAAAATCCCCCCCCCCTTTCCTGGCAATCGTTCTTTCCTTGGGATCTCAGCACAGACGCACATCCCCCAAATGCTCTATCCAAAGCCTTCTCTGCGTCTGTGCAGAGCTCCCAAGGAAAGAATGGTGTGTATGTGTGTGTGAGAAAGAGATCCCTAACCCCCCCACCCTCCCAAGACAGCCACATCCCTCCACTAACCTGCTTTCTGCTCCATTCTCCACTGCCACAAAGTAGTTTTGTGGGACTACTTCCAACTTTGCGAGATCTTTTTTTTTTTTTCGAGAACTTGGAAGGTATTTTCTGGTATTTTTTTTACCATAGACACACAGTCTACTTTTCTTGTCCTGCACTTGGAGTGGAGAATGGAGCTGGAAAGCAAGTTAGTGAAGGGATGTGGCTGCCTTGGAGGGGGAGTGTGTCTGTGTGTTCATTTGGCCAGGAAGAGCCCCCCCCCCCGGCGACGCCAGAGCAGCGCAGTCAGCTGTTCCGCGGCCAGCAAGCAGGGCAGGCAAAGGCCAGGATGCAAGGAGAACTTGGGTCATTGTGGCCGCAGGCAAGCAGATGGTGGGATGGAGAGGGTGGGGCTGGTATGCTTGCTGCTTCCTGCACCTGAAAAATAATAAGCCCTCCCCCTCTAATAAGCCCAAGGCCATATTTCGTGGGTCAAAAAAATATAAGACCCTGTCTTATTTTCGGGGAAACACTGTATATGCAGAAGATCATTTTTGTCTTCTTCAAACAATATGGTTGGTCACTGCCTTATTCTAGGATGTTTCCCCCTCCCTCTCAATTTCACAGACAAGCTTAAAGTTATTTTATCAAGCTTAGAGAAGATGACCTGTAAACAGAGGATAGTGCAGAAAACTCTTTTTCCCCAAATTCATTTCCATCTCATTTACTTTTACAGGTATTACAAAGCAGTAGCTCTTTTTCATCAGCTGTGGTACCTGCTGCTATTCACAATCAGCTCCGTATCAAAATTCTCCTCTACCAACTACCTCCACAAGACTGCGATGTAAGCTTCTTAAAGGGTTTGCCGGGCCTTTTTTTACTTGTGCATCACATGATTGAAGAGTCCTGCTAATACTATTTTCTTCTGCCCCTTGTTTGCACTGAAAAAAGTATTCTTTTCAAATTCTAGTCATGCAGTTCTACGATTTTTCTAAAAAAAAACAGCAATAGGAGAAGCATTCTTTCTCTTTCTTTATATGGTAACAAGGAGAAAAGGTAACCAAACAAATGTTTTAAACAGGCCGGAGTCACTTAGGTGAGATGGATGGTATAGAAATTTAATAAATAATAAAAATGCACTAACTTGGTGATTCAAATGCCTGTGGGGGAAAGGGGGGGGACGAATGATAAAATGTGCACAGTAACAAAATTTTATTCTTCATGTTCTTACATGCAATGCAAAGTTGCATCGCATATCATGACACGGTTTGTCATTTTGACATCACTGTGATTGAGAAGATATGTTTGTACGGCCCCTATGGCCCCTGGTGCCAGAGTCCCACTGTTATATGGATCACCAAACTTACTTGCAACTAATGTTCTCATCAAGGTCTTCTAGGATAGTGGTCCCCAACCTTTGGGGCACCAGGGACTGGTTTTGTGAAGAGAGGTTTTTCCGTGGAACCGACGGGCCATGGTTTCATGTGTTACTTGCATTCTGCGGATGGGGCTTCGCTTATTTGTTTGGCCCGGTTTCTGGCATGCTGTGGACTGGTGTCGGTCAAAATGTCAAAATTAGCACTCAAATATTAAAGATATCACTAAATTGGGACACACTGCCCAGCAGAGGTGGATTGCTCCCAGTGACTTGCGGTGAGGTTTATGACTGGTGAGGCACTGACACAGTGCTGGGTTTCAAATATTTTTAGACTTGTGGACTTCAACTCCCAGAATTCCACAGCCAGGCATGCTCAGTTCCAATTTAAAGCGACAACATTTGTTTTTCTCCTTTGCTCCTTCTTTCTTTTTCTTTTTCTTCTCCTTCCCCTCCTTCCTCCCCCTCTCCCTTCCTCCCCCTCTCTCAAACACACACACACACACACACACACAGAAGTTGGATTGGACTATCTCTCCTACCCCTTCCCTCTCTCACTCACTCTCAAACAAACCCCACACACACACACAAAAGTTGGATTGGATATCTTTTCCAGTGGCTTGAAATCAGCTCCTCTGCCATCCCCCCCCATTCCCCTGCTGCCTTTCCCAAACACCTCCACCATTGCAAATGCAGCCTGCTGTCTGGGTGGGAAATGCCTGGAACACAATAAAGCCCACCCACCACCTCCTGCTGGCAGGCTGGGGTGAGAGGAGAGGCAGAGAAGCTGGAGGGGAGCCGAGCCGAGCCTTCCAAAAGAAAGAGGCTGGGGGGAAGTATGTGTACTACAGCATGGCTCTTTGCCTGGCTTCCTGCCTCCTCCTGTGGTCTCCTCAGTGCTCGCTTGTGCTCTCCCTCCCCAAGTGTAGTTTGATTGCAGGTGGAGCCACGTTGCCTTTTCAAACTTGTAATCAGTGAAGCTGGGCTAGATTTTTATATAGTTTTATCCAGCTGTGTGTGTGAGAGAGAGAAATGAATGGGGGCCTGGGGAGGAAGTCACTACACTTGGGGAGGGAGAGCACCAGTGAGGTTAAGCAGAGTCATCCATGGTGAGGCAGCAACTAGCTCAGCTTTTTCCTTTTCCTTTTTTTTTTCATGATGAGAGTGGTGAGGCTGTGCCTCACTTGCCTCACCTGACTGCACGTCACCGGTTGCTCCCAGTTCGGCCCAGTTTGGCCAAACCGGTAATGGAATTCAGGCCTGGGTCACAGAACTGGCAGTGACCCAGGCCTGCCATGCCCCTAAACCGGTTCCCTCGCCGCCACTGGGCTGCCGCCATTTTGGTTTTTAGTGACTGCATGGGCAGTTCACTGTAAATTGTTCTGCACAAACATAAAGAACAATTTACATTGAACAGCGTGTATAGGTTGCGAACCGGTAGTAAAACTGGCAGCCACTCACCCCTGCTGCTTTTAAAAAAATTTCCTTCCAAATAATGTGTATTGGACAAAAATAGGATTTAGAGAAAAGCCAAGCTGTAATCCTTTATCTATTCACTTAGGAATTCGTCACATTTGACATAGTAGGATCTCTTCTGAGTAGATACGCATAAAATTCCAGAATCATGTTAGAGAAAAACAGTGTGTAGAGAAATGAGCTGCCAACTAAATATAGCATTGGAATTTATTCTTAACATGTACATGATATGGTCTTGACTAATAAGATAACTACATTCAGCAAGATCTTCATTTAAACATTTACAAGCCATTTTTTTTAACCAAGCTGACCAAAGACATCGAATAAAGTGCAAATGTGAAAATAAAATTATGTTATTATAAGAAGATTCTCAATCATCTATGTCAGCGATGGCGAACCTTTTTTGGCTCGCGTGCCACAAGTGGGGGAAGCGCCGGGGGGTCGTGTGCCGGTGTGCCGCACCCATAATACAACGCGCGATCCCCCAGTGCGCATGCGCGCAAAACACCCCCCCCCCATTTTTACATGCTTTTTTCGCCCTCCCCAGGCTCCAGAGGCTTTATAGGAGCCTGGGGAGGGCGAAAAAAGCCTCCCCACCCCCCCAGAGGCCCTCCAGAGGCTTCAGGGACCGTCCGGACGGTCCCTGAAGCCTTCGGAACGCTTAAAACCACCCTCCGAGCAACTCGGAAGTCACTTCCGGTTTGCTTGGAGGGTGGTTTTAAGCGCTCCGAAGGCTTCAGGGAAGCCTCCGGATGGTCCCTGAAGCCTCCGGGGGGGGGGCGGGGGAGGCTCTTTTCGCCCTCCCCAGGCTCCTATAAAGCCTCTGGAGCCTGGGGAAGGCGAAAAATAGCTTTTAAAAAAGTGAACTTAGCTGGCCAGTGTGCACATGCGTGCTGGCCAGCTGACAGGGCAGCGCCTTGTGTGCCTTGACAAATGACCCCCCCGTGCCAGCTGTGGCACGTGTGCCATAGGTTCGCCATCACGGATCTAGGGAAACCACAAATAGATTACTGGGTACTACTCTCCAGATCATTGCTTATAAATTGTTGTTTAAATTACATGTTGGCTTTTGAACCTAAATCTACTAGGTTCGCCATCACTGATCTATGTCATGGTTGTTCCAAAGGTGCTTTCCAAAAGACAACTGGACTTTCGTGGGGTTTTTTTCCTTCAAAACATTTCGCTTCTCATCTAAGAAGCTAAATGAGAAGCAAGATGTTTTCAAGGAAAAAAAACACAAGAAAGTCTGAAAAGAATCTTTTACAATAAAACTTCAAAAATATTTGCTAGTTGATCAACATGTGTCTGTTTTGTTCCTGCATCTCAAATATACATTTTTACCTAGATGCTTCTTTTGAATCTTGGCATCACTTTTGCTTTTTTTTTTAATTTAAGGAGAGATATTGTCCCTTCATTGGTGAAGAGGAAAGAAAGCAACTCCGTACCTTTGCTGCATGGCGGCGGCAGGAATCGCTGGGACAGGGAGTTTTACGTCATCTGCCTCTTACAGCTCAAGAGTACTTATGTAGAAATGTGAGCTATTCTTACCATGATATTGGACATGTTATGAAGTTGTCTGGGCTGATCTCTATGTTGCCCCTATTTAGTGTGATCTTTGCAGTTACGCTAACTTTGGATATGGTAACAGGTGCAGGTGGAAGTTGTAGGTGTCATGCCTGCAAGCCATCTTCTTTTTGGACTTCAGGCCTGCCACACTTTCTACTGTGGGAAACTGGGAAGGAGGGTTATGTGGAGTTGGGTGATATGTAGCCATAATAACATTCTTCTAAGAAAGTCAAGGTCATCCTTTGTCTCTGCACCTGGGTGGAACTGGATGGGTGGACTCTGTCTTCATGGCAGTGGAAGATTGGACTATGTGATGAAATTGTGTGTGTTGGGGCAGGATCTTGAACTTTCAACTGGATGGAAAAACCTGGAAGCTTTCAGATTCGATTTTCCCAGATGTGCCAACATGACATCTCTAATAAAGTGGAACTTTGAGGAAAGTCAAGCCTCAGAGTTTTATTTCGTTGGGAGTATTTTTTGGAACGCTGACAGTAGGTCCTTATGTCGGAGAAGGTATATTTGAAAAAGATTAGGCAGTGTTTACTGAAATCTTAGAAGTGCAACAAATGACTATATAATATTTGTACTGGTTGGAGGAATACAAAGTAGTTGCCGCCTCTTATGAAAACCAATATATATTAGAAAAAGCAGCAAACACTATAGAACTATACGCAGAAAAAACAGCTAGGCAAACAAGTGCAATTCGCTAACATTGCATTATGCATGTTCCTTTCACTCACAATTTAAATTGCCTGGGTAAAATAATTTGATTTTAATTGTTGAATTAAAGCATGCATAGCAGTCTTAATAGTTTACAGAAGGAAGAAAGTTATAATTAAGGCTCTTAGATAAGAACATTCTTTCTGCTTGATTTTTAGTGTGGTAAGAATATAATCAAAGGAGACCAAGGTGTATTTGCCTCTAAGCTGGGCGAACAGTCCTGGTGGCATCCTACCTGCTTTGTCTGCCACGTTTGCCAGCAACCACTCATAGATCTAATTTACTTCCATCGAGATGAGAAGATTTTTTGTGGCCGGCACCATGCAGAATTTTTCCGCCCTCGCTGTGCTTCATGTGATCAGGTAGGTATGTTTGTGCTCTTGTAACTAAATCAACTGATATATCTAGCCTGGCCATTTCCAAATCCAGATTGATAGACTGGAGCTAGAATCCTATTACCCATTCAAAATATAATGGGATTTTTAGTCTCCCCACCCTCCAATCATAACTGGAGAGATTTTATTTTGGATGAGATTTAACCATGTATCTCTCTTATCCCCTATAGAAATTCCTACATTTACTCCCCTTCAATTTTTTGTAATTGGCAATAGGGAAGATAATTAGGTACATTGTATAGGACCGTGATGGCAAACCTATGGCATGTGGGCCAAGAAGATGTTCTGGTTTCGGGGGCATGCATGTGCGCCGCCCATCTGGTCTTTGTGTGTGCATGCACACCAGAAACCAGATGATCATTTTCTCGGCATGTGCACGCTCCTATTTCGGCACTTGGCACCAAAAAGGTTCACCAACACTGGTATAGGAAGATAAAACACTTAGAATAAGCAGATGCCAATATGTTACTAGTGGTCTTTCAGAATTCTTTACTGTGCTAGGCAGTGATAATTGTCATAGAAACATCAAAATAAAACAGGCAAAAGTAAACAAAGTGTACATTTTTAACATGGTTTCAAGCCTGATAACTTCTGAGAAATTTAAAGAATAGATTATGACCTATTTGATATACATCAAGAGAACATTATCAGTTGGATAAATATGGTATATTTTTTAAGCAGAAAGCTTGATTTATAACAGTGATGGCGAACCTTTTGTGGCTCGCGTGCCAAAAGCAGGGGGAGCGCGGGGGTGTCGTGTGCGGGCGTGCCATACCCATAATGCTATGTGCGCGACTCCAGTGTGCATGCGTGCACGACCAGTGCTCCCCCCCCCATTTTTGGTGTGCTTTTTTCACCCTCCCCAGGCTCCAGAGGCTTTATAGGAGCCTGGAGAGGGTGAAAACAGCCCTCCCCAGAGGCTTCAGGAGCTTCCCTGAAGCCTCCAGAGTGCAAAAAAACGGAAGTTCAGGAATGGACTTGCGGTTTGCTCTTAGGGCGGTCTTAGCCCTCCGGAGCTTTTAGGGGCCTTCAGGAGGCTTCCCTGAAGGCTCCGGAGGGCAAAAAACGACCCTATGAGCAACCGGGAAGAGACTTCTGGTTTGCTTGTAGGGTCATTTTTTGCCCTCCTGAGCCTTCAGGGAAGCCTCCTGAAGGCTCCGGAGGGCTAAAACTGGCCCTACGAGCAAACTGGAAATACATTCCCGAATTTCTAGTTTGCCTGTAGGGTCGGTTTTTCGCACTACGGAGGGGTGGGGAGGCTGTTTTCGCCCTTCCCAGGCTCCTATAAAGCCTCTGAAGCTTACGGAGGGCAAAAAATGGCCTCAAAAGAAGGCTGAAGTCAGCTGGCCAGCGCAGTCATATGCACTGGCCAGCTGACAGGGCAACGCCTTGCGTGCCTGGACAAATGGCTCCGTGTGGCACACGTGCCATAGGTTCGCCATCACAGATTTATAGGATAGGGCCACTGCAAATGGTTGAGTAAATAATAGCCGTGTAGCCTGTGCTCTTACCTTAGGAACAAAATTGATCTTGGTACTCTGTGTACTTCATCTTAATATTTAGTTCATAGCAATATGAGTCTTCATCTCTTTATGTCTCTTCAGCTGATCTTCACCTCCGAGTGCGTGGAGGCAGAAGGCATGCGCTGGCATGAAGAACACTTTTGCTGTCTCGAGTGTGACTTGCCCCTGCGCATTCAGCAATATGTGATGAAAGGTGGACAACCCTGCTGTTGTGCTTGCTTTGAGAGTCTTTATGCAGATATCTGTCAAGCCTGTGGGGAGATTGTTGGTAGGTCCAGAATCCTTCTGTCGACTCGTGAAGGAAAGCATGAATCTGCCTCAGATCATCACTCCATCTAGATCAGTGCTGCCTATTAAGGAGGGAGTCTGGCATGTTCTTGCAAGCAAAGCATGTGCACAGAGTTGACGGCCCTTCCCGTTTTTCAAAAGTATCAACTTGCCCAAAGATTACCTGAATGTTACTCAAAGGTTACTTGGGACTACGTGATTATAAAGACACACCTGGGCATCTACTGGAGAAGATAATGGGAGGGGGAAGTGACATGATCAAGATGCAACATGACACAAAACTTGCTATTTACAGATTTGCACCAGCTACCATATGCAAGTACATAAGAGTATAATTCATCTTAATGCTATCACCATGGCATTCGTGCCCATGACTCAAAGTTTTGTCTGGTAGATAGTTTAATTATTATCTATTTGGTGTTCATAGTGTTATGAGAAAAATGCTCACTTAAAAGGAGAACCAAAGCATTTGAAAGTAGAACAAAGCATACTTTATTGGAAATTACTTGTAATGATCATTGGGCTCCCTGCCAACAAACCGAGGAGAGATTCTGCAGTAACCCTACTCCAGATTATATCAGTATTGAGATGAGATAAATACATTGATGCAATTATACAACATCTTTTCCTGTGGAATGTTTTGAAACATTTTTAGATTGACCTTACTATTACTTTGGACACTTCTAATATTCTTCATGAGATTATCAATGTGTACCATAAACACCAGTGCTTAAATGATTATCTCTTGTGATTTACCTCTCAGTGTCTGTTCCATTAGCTGTCTCCATTTTAAGGTCATATCACTAGGTGTTAGGTTCTAAACTCAAATTATTGCTACCAAACTTCACAAAAAGCTAAACCTTTACAAAAGAAATTGACAACAAGCTTTAATATGCCCTTTATCACGACAGGTACATTTTATGTCTAATTTAATAATCAGGCTAACTTCTTACAGTTCTTATTGTTGCAAATATAAAAATCTGTTACACTTTACTACGACTAGATCTTCCATTCTGCTATTTGCAGCTGAAGGTGTTACCTTCATTAACAGCTGCTAGGATCAGGTCATATTCTAGGCAAAAGCAATAAGAGTAGTAGTAATCTAAACAGAATTACATGTATATTGTAAGTATCTTAAATAATGCGATAGTTGCAATGCTAAACATGTATTTTGTGTTACTTTGTTGGATGAAATGAAAAGCTCAGTACCAACTCACATCACTTAGGAGTTTTCAAATAATGTAATAGGTGTCAAGCATATAACTTTAGATTCATTTTACCTCGGAATAATATGGTTAACTGCCTATGATGACTGCCTAAATTATAATTAATTAGCTTTTTCTGAGTTTGACAGATGCTGATACTGGGGTTCATTCAATGGATTTTGTGGCTGTTAGCCATTGGTTTGTGGCTGGAATGGATTTTGTGGCTGTTAGCCATTGGTTTGTGGCTGGAATCCTATATTTGCTGTCTAGGAATAAGTTCCATTGAAATTTTCAGGGAGTGGTTGTTACTGAGTGAGATAGTATTACAGTAGGAATTTAATCTGTTTTCAAAGCCACAAAATTCTGGAAGTTGTGGTTCAATAACAGCTGGAAGGCCAGAGGTTTCTCTCCCAAGATATGAACCAAGAAAAGTAAAAAGCAAAACAGTAATATAGAATCAATATCACCAGTGCTGGAAGGGACACGGTGGCTTAGTGGCTAAGACACTGAGCTTGTCGATCAGAAAGGTCGGAGGTTTGACTCCCTAATGTCGCGTAATGGAGTGAGCTCCCGTTACTTGTCCCAGCTTCTGCCAAACTAGCAGTTCAAAAGCATGTAAAAATGCAAATAAAAAAATAGGGACATTTTTGGGAAGGTAATGGCGTTCCGTGCGCCTCCAGCATTTAGTCGTGCGGCCACATGACCATGGAGACATCTTTGGAAAGCGCTGGCTCTTCAGCTTTGAAATGGAGATGAGCACTGCCCCCTAGATTCGGGAATGACTAGCACATATGTGCGACGGGAACCTTTACCTTTTTATCACTAGTGCTGCTATATAGCTTTGTGAAGTTTGTGAACAAGGTTCACAATGTTAAAACTTAATTTAGCGTGCAATGCCGCTTCATATTTATAAAAAATTCTAATTTAATAATACTCTTGTGTTGTCTTGTATACACATTTTGAAACTTGAATTTTTCTTCTATCTTTTAAAAGTCTGCAACTTAACAGACAGATTGTTCTTAACCAAGTTAGGGCATAGTTTTCCAGAAACAGTGCAGGAAATAAAATGCTTGTTGATTACTTTCTTCTCACAGGTGTCAACAGTAAACAGATTGTACTACAAGGTCAACACTGGCACAGCAAAGACTCGTGTTTCTGTTGCAACCTTTGCCGTAAAGCACTGCTGAGTCAGCCCATCACCATTCACAATGGTCTTCTCTTCTGCTCTGAAGCCTGTAGTTTGGAAAAGGAATCAGCTTTGTCTTCCAGTAGCTCGGATTCCTCTGACTCTGCTTTCATCTCTGCTCCATCCCCAGACGTCACCCCAATTTCAAGAGCTAGAAACAGCAGCCTTGACTGCTCCTCCAAAACTGCGAGAACTCAAAGAGATGGCCGTGAGGAAAGGGCAGGTGCAGTTGGTAAGGCTCTTGTGTATCATCCTCTAGAATTTGGGGAGAACAGATCAGTGGTGGGTTCTGGCCGGTACGGGCATACCGGTGGCAGCTGGGAGCAGCGGCCACCATACCGGAATGGTGTTTTGGTGGGCCCACTTGCCCGCCCACGTTCCTTACCTGCTTTTAAGCCAACCGAGTCATTTGTACACGTGTGTGCAGCATATGGCGCCTGCGTGACCTCGGCAAAGCAGCTGAGCATTGCAGGGTGGTGGGTATGCATGTGTGTGCAGCACGCGTGCCCGAGGTGGACACCCGGCCCCGTCGCAGCATACTGGTTGTGACAGGATCCGGAACCCACCACTGGAACAGATGCTATTGGATCCTTCCCAAATGAAGCTTTTCTCTTATTTGAATCTCTCTTGCAGTTTTGTAGGTAATATATCCTCAATATACTTCCACTTATCTTCCAACTAACCGCTATCATCACTGCACATTTGAAGGCAATCTCTGCCAGTGTGCTGTAGGAAGAAAGCAGCTGACAACTAGAGCTTCAGAAACAGCCAACTAATCATTGGCTTGATGGTAGCTTCCAATACAGACAACAATAGCAATAGTAGTAAAAATGGTACATTTGGATGAAAATGACATAAAATAGGGAAATTCTTGAAATTAATGGAAGCTAACACTGGGTGTAATTGATTACATACCGGTATCTTAGATGTAAAAAAAGCTGATTTTAATGAATTCAGAACAGCAATAAATAACGAGAAACTGGGAAAGATAAGTAAGAATTGATAGAACACAAGTTTTTAAAAGCATAATTGCAAAGAATTCCAATGAGGAAAAAATGTAGATAGCAGAAAAAGCCAATATAATTTCCCCAAAAGCTTAAGGAAGATCTGAAAAAGTTCAAAAGGACGCTCATTAGGAGAGAAGGAAGAGGCTTGCAAACATGAAAGACTACATGTAGACATGTAGATGAGAAAACCATAATTAAAGATGCTAAGAACAATCAGTTATGTTTAAAAGAAGTAGTGTTCCAGTTGTTCCATGAATAGCACATAAAACTAACAGAAGACCAACAAAAAGGGCAGAACTAATTGACTCCTATTTTCAGTCAGTCTCTTCTTCAGCCAATTATGAAGAGCTGTTTGGAGAAACAGATTTCCAGTTGTAGCTTGATAAAAAAATATAAGGAATTGCCTACTGAATTTGAATGAATTCAACTGGAATACAAAGGCAATTTGCTGATGGTCTGGTCAACATAAATGGTGGTTTATATATGATTATACATTCACTTTGAGAAATCCTGCAGAACTAGTTTAGCAAACGTGGCTACAGAAAAGCAGTTATCTCTATCTTCAAAAACTGAAGAAAGAATAATCTAGGGAACTATAGACCAGGCAAAATTTTAGGACAGATTATACCAGGGGTGTCCAAACTTGGGAACTTTAAGACTTGTGGACTTCAACTCCCAGAATTCCCCAGCCAGCCATGCTGGCTGGGGAATTCTGGAAGTTGAAGTCCACAAGTCTTAAAGTTCCCAAGTTTGGACATCCCTGGATTATACAGTCACATTAGTAGATTCTAACTGAATGGTAATCAACATTTAAGACCAGTTTAAACTAGAGAGAAGAAGAAAGGGTGAGTTTTCCTTTGACTGTGTTTCAAACACAGGCTTTAAATTGGATTCCTGAAATGAGCAGGACTCCAACTTAAATGACTCCAACTCATTGAATCTCTGAAATGGCTTCAAAGAATAACTGGAACCTTTAGCTGAGTTATGAAATGGAAAACCGTAATGTTTGATTTTGATTCTGTGTGGTACATGAGTTTAGGTGCTGTAGTTTCTAAGGCATGATTTGTGTCTTTGCAAATTCTGTGAATCAAGCTTTTATAGTTTATACATCAAACCAGGGTAAAAAAATAAGCTATAATTTAAAGTAATGTGTGAACAAGCCTGTATGGAAATGTCAACCTCTTGCTAAATCATTGATACCAGCAAGTGGTTATTGGAATGCTTTCTAGGAATTATTCAATAATCAGGATCATCCCCACTTCTCATAAATGCTAACTTTTAATTCCTTTTGCAGTGACTGAAAGGCTTCACTCATGTGGGAATTCCTCAGTGTATGCCGAGTTTGATGGCCAGGAGGAATCAGTATCTTTCAGAAATAGAACTATCACCCCACAGCTTCATGTATTTGAGTCATTGACTGTTTCACCTCAAGAGGATGTACGAATCTCCATCTCTCATCCCATGGACACAGCTTGGAGCACCACAGTTGCGAGGGGTAATCGCAACATGAAAACATATTTTCAAGAAACATCTCGACCACAAGTAGACTTCCACTTCAAAAGCAGGCACTCTGTAGCCTCACAGGCATCTCTATTAATTATGGATTTTCCAGACAGAATATACGAATGCAGCACTGAGGAACAGGAAGTTACTGTGGAAGATGATGATTCCAAGTACCTCACTTGCTCATCCTCATCCTCTTCTGACTCTGAGCCAGAAGGTTTCTTCTTTGGGAAGCCAATTCCAAAGCCTGGTTCCAGAAATGGAGCTTTTGCCAATATGGAGCAGGAAACACTTGGGAAGGGAATGGGGTGGGCTGCCAGAGCAAGAGCCAATAGCAAACACTGTAGTATATCCTAGCAGACAGGCAATGATCAGCCACCCGAACAGAGTGAAGCAAAGGGGAAGAGACGGTAACGAAAGCAGATCACATTCTTCAATGTATAGATTAAAATTAGTATCAGAAACCTGGTCAAAGATGCACAAATGCATGCATAAATATCCCATTCTCTTCCTGCTGCAAGGCTTAATAATTCTAAGGTCCAAAAAGCAGATTAAAAAGTCAGCATTTGTTTTAGAATTTTGGATGCCACAGAGAATTATTTCTAATGAGTCAGCACATTTTTATTAAAATCAAATGAAGATAGCTGCCATCTTGGCTTTAAGAGCTCTAAACCACTTTTACTTGGCTCACTCAAGAGTTTAAAATTCCTACATTTTCTTCATTCCATAAGATAGATGCTGAAGAAAGAGAAATGCTACCTGCTTCTCAGACTATGTATTACTGTATTTAATGATGATATTGGGTGAAAAGCTACGGTATTCAACCTTGGCTCTGCCAAGTACCAGGAGTATTTCAGGTTGACAAGATGATTACTCCAAGTTTGCTCTGAAGAAACTAACCACTTTCACCTGTCAAGAAACAGGTTTGATCTTATACTTATTTTCTGTACTTAAGAAGATGTTTTTCCAAAACATTCTGCTACAGGACTTATTTTCATGTTGACTCAGATTTCCTATCTCAGCATCGCATACAGCCTCATTTGAATGTCTGCAGCTGACTCCCACACGCCATCAAGACTGTAATTAAACACACACTTGTGGTTGGAACATTTAAGTCACTGTAACAAACGGGGGCCTCCTAGAGCAGCAGTTCTGATTGGATGTTGCTTACTACATCTTATTACACAGATTTGTATGTTTTGGAAGTTAAAACAATGAAATAAAATACAATTTCTCAAATGAGATTTTTGAGGTTAATATCATACAATGCAATTAGTGGGTTAGGAATTGAAGCAACTGTCTATAGAGATTTTAATGTCTTCAAATCAATGACAGGCTAAGCGAGTTCAAAGAAAAGTGGGTGGAGTAAGTGGTTTGGAGATGTGATTCACTTTTGGTGGAGCATACAGAGAGTTCAACTATAGACAGGAAAGATAGAAAAATAACATCAGATGTGGCATTGAGGCTTCTTGTCGGACCATAGGAGGAGAAATGTATTAAGGGCAGGGGTGAAATTCAGCAGGTTCTTGAGAACCGGTAACGGAAATTTTGAGTAGTCCGGAGAACTGGCAAATACCACCCAGAGTGGTGTGGGAATGGAGATTTTGCAGTATCTTTCCCCTAGAGTGGGGTGGGAATAGAAATTTTGCAGTATCCTTTCCCTGCCATGCCCACCAAGCCATGCCCACAGAACTGGTAGTAAAATAAATTGAATTTCACCATTGATTAAGAGTGATTGTTACAACAATGAAAGCACAATGTTTACATTCATACACATCACATACATATCATGCTACTAAAAGGGGGGGCTTTTACATAGTTACACTTTGCTTGGGAAAGATTAATATGAGAAGATGATGTTCTTAACTGAAAAAGAAGAGGCAGAAATTAAGAAAATAACCCCTGCCCTTAATACACCCCTGCCCTTTCCTTTGGAAGTTTGGGCTCAGGTGTAGTCTCTAATGCATTGGAAGCTAGTGCAGCTTCTTGGAATAAAAAAAAAGCAAGAAGTGTTTTCCTCTGATTCAACTGTTGATAGCCATTTTTATACTTCTCTTGTGGAATTAAGTCAATTAAATCAAAACCAAATTCTCATTTTAGGATTTGAAAAGTCATGAGTCAAAAAGAAGGAATCTTGTTTTCCTTCAATTTTGCTAGGCCGAAGGAAGAGAACAGGATGGTCATTTTGTAGCATAATGATCAATGTTTTAATTCATTTTAATAAAATGCTTTCTTAAAATGAAGGCTTGATAAATTTGAATACAAAGTTGAGATAGATTCAATCTTTTTATGTCACATTCAGAAAATTAACTTCTGCATAAATACTATACATAGCCTATTTGGTGATTTTTTTATAGCTATTTATAAAACTTCTCCCCTTGGACAGGATCTGCAATATAAATGTTAATTGGAGGATGGAAAGCATTAACAGAATTATTATGGTAATGTTTCTGAAAGCTCATATATCAAATCTTGAAGCATCTTCATTGGGTTTTAATAGAAATAGAAAACATTTTTCCAGTTCTTTTGCCAAATTAGAAATTATCCTTTCAATTGTGGACTATCTTTTTCGCAACATGTTGACAAATCTATTGTTGATGAGACATAAACACTATGAAATAATATTCCGTAGGCCAAAGCTTTCCTCACCTCTCCTGTAGTCATTTGCGTGGCCAATTATTTCAACAGTGAGTTAGATGGCAAATCAAGAGTGCAGACAACTATTCCACCAAAAAAGGATCAGGAACGGATTTCTCCTTGAGCTAAATTATGGTCAGTATATGATCAGTTTTTAATACTGCTTCAAACTAGCTAGATAAGAAGAGATTTTAAGGGAAGGTGGAGAACAATTGTTATGGGTTAGACAGTAGGCAGTGAGGTCTGCTCCTACTAGTGGTGCTATTATTGGATACTGCCTGCCCATCAGAGAAGTGCTAAGCTGAACACAGACCTAATGTCAGGCCCAGGCGACAAGCCAGTCAGTCAAGTTTTTTGTTGCAGTCAATGGATTTACAGCCATCTCCATCAAAATGCAGACATGACCCAGCTGCACTTGATTGTGCAAGATGGTGTTTGTTGAACTGAAAAGCAGACCCTGTTTCTGTGGGAATAACGGTAGGAACATGATGATAAGATGAGTTAGACAGCAAGTATTACTTACATTGGATCTTGCTAAGAAGCTGAATATGGATTCAATACTATTCCATTTTTGGAGGTTGTCCTATTGTCCCTATAAATGTATCATGCATACATTTATTTTTGCCATATTTCCTTGTGTGAAGGGTCCCTTAGCTGATCTGTCAAAATCAGGGCAGGGAACTATGGTAAGCCATTCAATTTTCTTCCAGAAATAAGATACAGAAATTTTCTACCCCTCAGCCATGTTGCTAATCCAACATATCTTGAAAATGCAAGATTGCAGGAGGTCATTTGTACCACATGAAATTAAAAAAAGAAGGAACATACTTTTATGTATTCTAGTGCAAATAATGAGACATGATCTAAATGGGGCATTGGTTCTTACCTGATACGCCCCTTTCTCTGGGCAGGTGGAGACAGCGGTCATGCATGGGTTAACTCAGTCAGTAACCAATAGAACTGAGTCTACCAAAGTGATGTCATCGCCTCTGAGGAGCATGTTCCCGCTTTTCTTGACGAAGGAGATAAGTAGACTGCTGTGCGCTGAACAATCGCTTTCTGTCCTGTGACTTCACAACGTGCTCCCTAGATCTCCCTTGCCAAGTAGGGCAGGACCCAAATGGGTGGGGATGACCGCTGTCTCCACCTGCCCAGAGAAGGGGCGTATCAGGTAAGAACCAACGCCCCATTCTCCAAAGTTGGGGAGACAGCGGTCATGCATGGTACGTACCAAAGCTGGCGTGTCCCCGGGAGGGAATGAGACTGGCCTAGGAGCTGGAAGAAGGAAGAACTTGCTGAAGGACCCGCCTTCCAAAGGCCGCATCCAACGACGCATACCAATCCACCTTATAATGTTGTATAAATGAATTAGGAGTAGACCAGGTAGCCACCTTGCAGATCTCTTCCACCGAGGCCTGCCACACCCACACTGCTGACGTAGCAGCACTGCGCATGGAATGAGCCGTAATGTTGGATGGAGGCATGAGGCGATGTGTGATGTCTTTGCAATGGCAGACCTGATCCATCGGCCAATCATAGATGGAGAAGCTTTCAGCCCTTTGTTGGTAGGGTGGAAAGATACAAAGAGGGCTTCGCTGCATCTGAAGACTGCCGTCATGGTGATGTAGATCTTAGGAGCATGCCTGACGTCTAGTTTGTGCCATTTGCGCTCCAGAATGTGAGATGGAGCAGGACAGAAATTTGGAAGAGTGATATCCAGAGAGCGATGAAATGCTGAATTCACTTTCGGGACAAAGGTGGGGTCGATGTGAAGGACCACACAGTCTGGGTGGAACACACATACAAGTCAGCATGGATGGAAAGAGCCGCCAGTTCTGAAACCCTCTGCGCATATGTTATGGCCACCAGCAAGGACGTTTTAAGCATGAGGTGATGCAAGGAGACTGACCTGAGAGGTTCGAAGGGTGGGTCAGTGAGAAAGTCAAGGACTTTGGTCAGATCCCATGAGGGAAATCGGTGTATGACAGGAGGACAGAGATTAGAAGCCCCCTTAAGGAACTGTGGACGTGCGGGGAAAGTCCCTTATCAAGCCCCTGTTGCAAGAACTCCAATAGGCGAACTGAAGCCTTCAGAGGGTCCTCTCTTCGAGACAGGCACCAAGCAACGAAGGTCTGCCACATAGATTTGTAGATTCTATTAGTGGCTGGGCGGTGGGAAGCCTGAATAGTTTGAATTACCGTCTCGGAAAGGTTAGCCGCCCTCAAGACCGCTCGCTCAGCCTCCAAGCGGTTAGGCGGAGTCAGCGCAGGTTGGGATGGTGAATGGAGCCCTGATGTAGGAGGGACGGTATCATTGGGATAAGCAACTGAGGTTCCATGGAAAGATTGACCAGGTCTGCTTACCATGGTCGACGCGGCCAGTGGGGAGCGATTAGAATGAGCTCGGCCTCCTCTATCATTTTCCAAATCACCCTCTGTATCAGGGGGGAGGGAAGGCGTACAGGTGACCGCGAGGCCACCTGCACCATAGAGCGTCTGTCCCTTCCGCGCCTGGTGTTGTATAGCGAGACAGGTACCTGGACAGGTACCTTTGTTGGATGCCGTTGCGAACAGATCTAGAGTCGGAGTCCCGTACTTGGATGACAGCTGGTGGAAAATGTGACGATTCAGGCTCCACTCTGCCGGATCGATCGTTGTGCGGCTCAACCAGTCTGCCCTAGTGTTGTCGGACCCCGAGATGTGTTCGGCGTGGAGAGAGAGAAGGTTGGCTTCCGCCCAGGTTCCTAGGCGAAAGGCAGACTCCATGAGAGATACCGCTCTCCTCCCCCCTTTGCGGTTGACATGCACCTTGGCTGTAGTGTTGTCTGTCTGAATTAGCACGTGTGTTTCGAAGAGAGGTTTAGAAATGAAGGAGGGCCAGATGGATGGCCCTCAACTCTAGCCAATTCATACTGTGGGATAAGTCGGAATCGGACCAGAGACCCTGAGCTACCTGATCCTCCAGGTGAGCTCCTCAACCTGTCAAACTCGCGTCCGTCGTAACTACAAGATGCGGAGGTTCCCTGAAGAGGGAGCCTTGAGCTATGCCCGGGGAGATCCACCAGTCCAGAGATTGCAGAACCTCTGGAGTCAAGCTGACTTTCACTAGGGAACAGCTGCTATTGGTCTTCTGGAATTGCAGAAGAAACCACTGAAGACAGCGGCTGTGAAGCCATGCCCAAGGGACAATGGAGAAGCAGGAGACCATCTTCCCCAGCAGTTGAGACAGCTGGAGAAGAGGGACCCACTGTCTCCTTTGCACCTCCTTGGCTAAATCCCTGAGATTGCTCTGGCGTTCCTGAGACAGGAAGACCTTCCCCTGAGACGAATCGATGAGGGCTCCCAAGTGCACCAGGCGAGAGGTGGGAACGAAGTGACTCTTCTCCCAATTGATGGAGAATCCCACCTCCTGCAGCACTTGTAGGGTGTCCTGGAGATCCCAGAGGGCCTGGTTGCGTGACCTGGACAACAAAAGAATGTCGTCCAGGTAACAAAAGATCCAGATGGCCTGGCATGCAGGTGGGCTACTACGACCGACAGAAGTTTCATGAAAACACTCGGGGCCAACGACAGCTCAAAAGAAGGGCCCGATATTGGAAGTGGTGGCCTGCATGGACAAAGCGGAGGAACCGTCTGTGTCGCCTGTGAATGGGCACGTGGAGGTAAGCCTCCGTGAGGTCCACGTGTTAGGAGATAGGAAATCGTGTCTGCACACACTCTCCAGAATTGATAGGAGAGAGTGCATTTTGAATCTCCTGTATCTGATGAATCGATTTAAAAATTTGAGATCGAGGATTGCTCTCCAGCCCCCCGAAGACTTTGGCATGATAAAAAGACAAGAATAAAAACCATGTCCCACCTGGCCTGGAGGCACAGGTTGAATGGCCTGAATGTGGAGATGATGAACGGCCTGCTCTACTAGAAGCCTTCCTTGAGGGTCCCTGGAGATCGGGCACGTGACAAAGTGGTTCGGAGGGCTGGAGCACAAGTCGAGGAGAAGGCCGAATCTGATTGTGGACCTGACCCACCCGTCATTGGTGATGTTGTCCCAACGATGTGTAAAGGCCGCCAGAGGCCCCCCTATTGGGAGATCCTCCAGGCAGTCACTTCTGCCTCTTAAAGGAACGATTGGAATTGTCCCTGAAACACTTTCTGGGCTGGAATCTCTGGTTGTTTCTGCCTGATCTGTTAGAGAACGAGGGGCCCTGTCTGGGTGGGGCCTGCTATTGCGGACAGGAGTTGGAGGCACCCACATCCTGGCCACGAAAGGGCTGCCTGCAATAAAAGGACTGGTTCCGACCCTCCTGCATTTTTGTGGCTGGTTGTAGAACCTTCTGCTTATCCTTGGACTCTACCAGTAGGGGCTCTAATGGGGGACCAAAGAGAAGGGAGGAAGAATAGGGAGAGGCAGCAAGCCTCCACTTGGCCCGTGCTTCTGCCTGCCACTGCTTCAGCCAAAGAAGCCGGCAGGTGGAGATGAAGGATTCAATAGCTTTGGATGCAAAACAGGCCGTGTCCAAGGAGGCATCTGCTGTGTATTCTAGGGCCGCTTTAATTTTGTTAATGTCCCTGCGAGCCCTAGAATCTCAGGCTGGAAGGCGAGCTTGAAGTTGTCTCAGCCATAACAGAGAGGAGCGACTAAAGAAAGAAGCAGAGGTACCCGCTCTAACGGCCCAAGCTGAGGCCTGGTGACCCATGACCAGAGTTTGTTCTATCCTCTTGTCTTCAGTGCGTAGAGCCTCCTCAGGAGGCTGAGGCAGGAGAGGAAAGGCCAATTATAGGTAAGTCAATAGAAGGTACCGCCAAAGCCTTGGCGAACTCAGGAGCAACATACAGGCGCTTGTCCGAGGTATTGGGGAGAGGACCTGTACCTGGTGACGCCCATTAATTCTGGACAACGTGTATGAAGAGTCTGGGCGACAGAATCTCCTCCTTTTCCACTGTAGGCTGGATGAATGAAGAGAGGATCAGTGATGTCATTCTTGTCTGCCTCCGTACCCTGAGCCGTCTTGGGAGAAGGAATGCCTGCAATCTTTTTGGCCTTAAAAAGGAGAGATCGAAAGACAGCAGGTTTAAATAAACCAACAAAGGCAGGTGGGTTGGGAGGAAGACCCTCGTCTTCTGAGAGATCTGAATCTCTTGCAGGGCATTCCTCTTCCCTGGCCAAGGAGACTGGAGGCAGTTGAGGCTCAGGATTAGGAGAGGTGGCCTTGGCCTGTACTCACGGCTCTTGAAGAAGCTTAAAATGGCCGCCAGATGTTTTTCACGCCCAAAGATGGCCACTGAGGTTAGAGTCTATTGGTCGACGCCACGAGGTAGCCAAGGCCGCGAAGTGCGCGTGGGCGTCAGAGGCCCTGCGGCAAGGCTGCGGAACCAAGGGCAAAGCCGCGGTGGTCTAGCGGCAGCGTGGAGGAACGATGGTGAGGTGCAGCGGCGGCGCTTCTCAGCGGCAGTGGCAGCTTTTCGCGGCTTTTGGAGGCTCCCTGTGGCGTCAGACGGCTTCTGGCAGCGGCTGTTAGCGGCATTGGGGGCAAGGGAGAGCCAGGGGAAGGCAGCAGAGGTGGCAGTGCTGAGCGGAGCCTCCAACGGCTATTGCAAAACCGCGCTGCTAGCCAGGGAGCCTTAGAAGCCCATAGGCAAGTTCGGAGGCAAAAGCCTCCAAGAAGCCCAGGCAATGTCTCTCCAGCAGCCCAGGAGCTATTGAGACTCCTGCCTCCAAAGGTCCAGTAGAAGCTTATTTTCTGTCCTTCCAATTTAGACGAAATTTTGTTCTTTGAGTAAAAGCCAATTAAATCCAATTGGAATAGTCAATTATTAAATACTAGTTGAGGAGAAAGCGATTAGCACAGCCAGTTCCAATCGAACTGAGTCTAAAAAAGCAGGAAGCATGCTCCTCAGAGGCGATGACATCACTTTGGTAGACTCAGTTCTATTGGTTACTGACTGAGTTAACCCATGCATGACCGCTGTCCCCACCAACTTTGGAGAATAATAGCCCTTTTATTTGATCTACATAAAATCTTAAAACCCTGTGATGGACCTTTATTTACTGCCCAAAGCTCGACATAGAGATATATTGAAAATATGCTGAGAGAAAGCTAAAGAAAAACTGAGTGGGTCTTCATCTTATTTGAATGCTTAATTGGGTAACCTCAACCAGAGGTTTAAGAAATATATGTCTGAATAGGGACACCACCTTGAAGGCAAACTCAATAAAGGCAGCTCTGAGATATCCGTTGTCTCAAAATAATTTTATTCTTTCTTTAAAAATACTACTTCATAGATTTGAAAAAAAGCAAATGCTATTTTCATCAGGCTTTTTGAGTATTACTGGACCATCAGAGACCATCTTGCTTCTGTACAAAGACCAACATCCAAAACTGCTCAACAGTATTTTTAATAAGCTAAAGTAAGAACTTCTTCCCCATTACCAAGAACATGTGATGCTTCCATGTAACTCAAAGTACAAATCTAGTAGATTCTACTCCCATTCCAGTTACCACCTGTCCTGAGTTACCTGAGCCATTCAGAATTTATTAGGCGTCACACTCATCTTTTTACCCCTTTTGCCTCCCTCCTCCCAATTTTCTCTTCCAAAGTCCTTGGATTGATTTTACAATAATACTTTCAAGTCTTCTAGCTGTCACTTCTGCATCCTGTAGCTGCTCTACTGTCAAAAGGAGGCCATCGTTTATCCTGGGCTTGAAGAACAGAAAGCTGCCTCCCATTAATTGTCTTCAGGTATATTAGGTAGATTTGCCAGTGTGATGTCTTCTCAGCTGGCTTCAGTTAAGCTGTCAATGTAGTTCCTTAGCAGACATTCATAGTAGTCTCCAATCTTTCTCAGGTTAGCTCGTAGTGCTGAGCTCATTGCTTCTATCATGCAGGGTTCCTTTTCCACCAGCATGATGGCTACTACTCCAAAGTTGAGAAGGACCTGCAGGTAGGCCTAAAGTGAAAGACCAAGTTCCATCAGGCCAATGAACAAGCAATGTATTTTAAGACCACACTACTGAAAGCCCTTCAAGTAAGGAGAGCCTTCTCTGTGGGAGCGCCTTCCCTCTGGAATGAGCTGCTCCCGGAGCTTCGCATAATCCCCAACCTCCGGTCCTTCCGACGCGCCCTAAAAAGTTGGCTTTTCCAGCAAGCCGGCCTGGCCTGTTAATTTTAACTCATTTTTTAAATGTATTGTTCCATAAATTCGATTTGTTTTTTTGGATATATATTTAATTTCTTTTTAACTTTTGGGGTGTGTGCTTTTTAATGTTGTACGCCGCCCTGAGTCCTTTGGGAGAAGGGCGGCATATAAATCCAATAAAAACAAAACAAAAACAAACAATACCCTGTCTATAATTATTAGGGCTGTGGCAATGATCAGAAGTGCATAAAGCGGGGGGGGGGGGGGGGACACACACCCAATAATATATAAAAGTAAATATGTATCATTTGTTTTTAAAAGGTTCAAAGTAGAGAATGCACGAAACATCCATGTTTGCATTTTTTTTCCTGGAATAAACTGGATGCGATATCCATGTGGATAGTAGCAGTATTATTTCAAATGATTAGAATTCAGATGAATCTGCTGAACCACAATGAATAGGTAAAGTTCCCTTTGTGTCACAGCCCCATCCACATTTGGAACATCACTGAGCTCAACTATGGATGTAACACTGAAAATGTACACTGATTGGGTAGAGAAGATAAATTCTTTGAAACAAAGGTGGTCAACTAGATACTGAAAAACAAAGTTATTCCTTTAAAGCATGTGTGGCAAAGCTCGGCCTTTTGAAAAACCTCTTCTAGCAGTCACAGTTCATGGCAAATTGTGGAAATGTTGATGGTCATTGTTCAGCTACTTCTGGAATATTAAAGGCAGGTGTATTGAGTAAGAAAGATGACCTTGAATGAAACATGCAATATCACTTGCATGTTTTCATCAGGGTCATCTTCCTTTCATACTCACTATAAACAAACCATGAATTCTCAGAATCTAATTTACAAATTAAATTTACGTTTATAACGTGTGCTTATGTTCCCATTCTTTGTTATGGTCTCAGCTACAAATGGCTTGAAAATAAATAAACAAATACAAAGAAGCCCAATCCTTAAGTAGGCAGATGAAATGCACAAGCTAAGTCCTCTGTCTTTTTTCTTTCCTTTCTACCATTTGTTTTTGTTATCTTCATCAGTCACGTTTAGGAACCAGTGGGGGAAGAAGCTCAGCTTCTCCTTACCTGTTCAAGCTCTTCTTTTTTTGCCAGCACTGCTGCAGATCGGTCTTTAGGAGTCCAGGATGGGACTGAAGAATTCGTTTCTTCTTCAGCATTAAGGTGGCAAGGAGAGCTTGTTTTCTCCTTTTTGGTTGATGACTGAATCAATAAATTTCCCAATGAGATATATAGTTAACAAGGCTAACAACAGCCTCCCCAATTTAAAGAAACTCCTGCTGCAAAACATTGCGTAAAAGTAGACTGTATAAAATATACATATTTTGAATACTTAGGAAAAAGGAAGTCTATAATAAGGAAGTATAATAATTTGAGGGGTCCTTAACCTGCAGATCAACAAGTAAGCAATACTCCAATGAAGAAACTGCCAAAGAGCCATCAGTAAACAGTCCAACCACAAAGAATCCCTAAGACCACCCCTACCCCCACAAACAGGCAAAGAGACCAGAATATAAACTGACAGCAAACAGCACTCCTTACTAGCTCTGATGATGTTACCTAGTTAGGATAATGAAAACAGGAGAACAAGCAAGCTAAGGGAGCACCAAGGACCCCTCATTTCAACTATGAGCCTCAAATATTCTCCTTTGTTGATGTAATAATTTTGCTGCAAAGTAGATCAAACTTTCCAGTACAAGCAGTCCTTGAGTTATGATTGCCCATTAGGGTTGAAAGTCAGGACAAACATTAAATGAACTGCCTCAAGTAATGACCAGCCATCTCTGCTCTTTCTAATGCATTTGTTAAATGAACCGACAGTTCTTTTAAGAGCAGGAAGAGTGTGCCTGGGGAGGGAGAGATCCTGGAAGGCCTAGTGCAGGCTGAAATCCATTTGCCTTGGGCTTCCCAAGGCTTCCCCCATCTCAAGATACCCCCGTGCTCTGCTACCCATCTCTCAAGTGGCTCTCACACATGCCCACCGAACAGCTGTTTTGCCAGCAAGAAACAATGGGGAAGGAAAACACTGGGCTCTCCTGCCTTTCTTGGTTCTGCCACTGCCCTTCGTTCTGCCAAGTTGCCCCTGCCTTTCTGGTGCAAAAAAAGGACCAGTTCCCTAGCCTTTGAGAGCTTGCTGGGGGTTGGAGAAACGAAGCTCAGATCTGAGCTGAGCTTCGTTTCTCCAGCCCAGCACAAGAATTCTGTTCCATGCATGGAGAGGAAATCCTTTCACTGACGGCAGCAGCTTGAAACCTTCCCTGCTGGCTTCCCCACTGATTTTCTGGGGAATTCAATAGAGAACATTGTTAAATGGAGATCACATGATTGTGGGGCGCTTGACAACCGATTGTAAGTGTGAACGGTTGCCAAGCACCCGGATCACAATCATGTGACTGAGGGAGGGAGCAGCACGATGTTTTATGAGAACTAGAAATGCTTTATGGACTGTAATGGATCCTTTCTGAGCTGTTTTAAATTTGAATAGTTATTAAATGACCAGTTGTAAGTCAAGGACTTATATTGTGAGAAACTAGATGTAAATTAAAAGGAATTTTTGGATGTTAACTTCCACTGACAATTGTGCAAATGAACTAATTTATGTCAGTTGCATGATGAGAATGATGTACAAATACTTAATCTCATCATTCCTGTGATGACGTTATAACACGTGACAACATTCTCCTTTACTCCCCACAGATGTCTATGCATACATATGAATGTTCAGAAAATCAAAAGCATTTATATAATTAAAATATGGCTTATTTCACCTAGCATCTGGAAAGATGTGTTATAAATTACCTTCAAAGCCTTCCTTCTGGTCCTTGATGTTGCTCTTTTTTCCTTTTCAATTAACGGTATCTTAGGTTCCACCACTTGTCTGCTCTCTCTTATTTCCTTTTCATTCTACCATCCCAGGAGGAGAAAAGATTGTGTCAGGATCCAAAAGGGAAGTACTAAGATAATACCAGAAAGTCACTTGTCTTTTTTAAAAAAAAATGGAGCAGTGTATTTTTTATAGACATTTATTACCCAAGTGAAGATAAGTAAATAAAATTTAAAAGATATTTAGCTGTATGAAAATACTTCACAGTATCCAGATTTGAATATTACTGCAGCTTGTGGGGGGATTTCAAACATGCAGCAGACATAAGGAGCCCTAAGCTTTCTGAGCTAGAAGAGTTTCTTGGTTAAGGAAGAATAGTAAAAAAGAAGAAGCAGCAGCACAAAACAAATGAAGATAAACATAAACGTTTCGAAGGAAGATGTCAGGCCTTGGGCTGCCATTCAGGGGGGAACCCGTCCATTGCCACCCCCATTCAGCCATGCTTACACACCAGCAACACTGCCACATTGATGGTGACTCTCTGATGTCGCCGGAGCTTGTAGCTGCATGTGGCTCTGCAAGGCTTCCCTCACTACTCTGCAGAGTAACTCTTCTACTTGGGTGCAACTGCCTCCTCAGAAGTATTCTACTCGGGTGCAAATGCCTACTCGGACATAACTCTTCTGTTCGGATGTGGCTAACCAGGAAGGAGGCTATGATGACACTGAGTGGGGGTGTGGCTGATCGTGTGGTGATGGTGGTTGGGTGTCATCTGGGTGGAGCTGGGTGGGATAATGGTATCTATATGAGTGATGGTGTTAACTTGGTTAGAACTGACTTGGATTTGCTTACCTTTGCATCATTGTCATTTAATGCTGGTTATCACGTAATATTAGATAGAAAGTTTTTCACCAAACAGACTCTGTTTGTATTCAACGTGAATGCCGGAACGTGACAGAAAGTCAGTTCTCTACCATCAATACTTCACTTCGCATAATTCCTGTTTGGTCTGAATGATGTCTGAAGGAGCCGAGGCAGCAGCAGTGGTCCTACCTGAGGCCACTGCTTTGGTCGTTCCAACACAGGAGGAGGAAACAGAGGTAACTGTAAGACGTTAAGGAGAGGCCCGTGATAGACCAGGCCTCTGCCACTGGGGCTATTCCTACATCTCAACCGGTGGTGCCAGTGAATGATTGGTGGAAGCATATGGGGTTAACAACCAGCTCAGAACTACCTGTGCCTTCTCCCCAGGGGGGGTTACCTCACTCGGTGGAGAGAAAGGAGGGTGATTGAAGATGAAGAGGGAGATTGGAGCTACTCCACTGACTTAAGGTAGCCAGACGATGGATTGTCTGAGGGAGTAGTTTGGGGAGGCCAGCTTCCGTGACAGCGGTTCTTGTTATCAAGAGAACAGAGGGGATGGCCGGTCAGGTAGCAGGAATACATCACGGCCCCCTTCCCAGCCTATCCCTCGCTTCCATCTAGCCATCCGGTCACGGTAGAACTAAAGCTGCCTCCCCGGTTGGGGAAAACCCATCCGGTGTTTCACAGCAGTTTACTCAAACCGGTGACCACCACTGGGCTACGTAACGTCTCCGGTGCAGGTTGGTGAATGAAATAGAACAGATAGAGGATTCCCATCATCATCATGGCACTTTACAGTATTTAGTAGTTTGGAAGGGATACACAGAAGAATAAAAAGACACATAACTGCTTATAAGAAATGTTTAGAAAGTAATACTTCTGCCCAAAAAGATGTTATAAAGGTGTTCAGATTTTTGCACCTACACGTTCTCTTTTCTAAGCAACTGCACATAAATAGCAAGTTTGCATGTAGATTAGCAGGAAAATATGATATTAACTAGGTACCATATGGAAATTAGTCAGCATATGTTCACCTACAGATTTACTGAAACAACCAATTTAACCTTATTATTTGCATACAAGTGTAAGGAATATGTGAAGAAAGGCGGCTATATACACTTTGGGGTCATGTAATTGTCTTAATATGTGAGTGAAGAATGAATAGACATTTATAGCAAGTGGTTGAAAGGAACCAATTGCCACGGGCAGACTAAACAGCACTTGTACAGTACAGATACTGTACAAATCCTACAGCTGCACAGCAGAATCACTCTGCCCTGTTTGTTAATCAAACAAACTATAGTTGCAACAATACAGTCTAAAGCAGGGGTGTCCAAACTTGGCAACTTTAAGACTTGTGGACTTCAACTCCCAGAATTCCCCAGCCAGCTCTGCTGGCTGGGGAATTCTGGGAGTTGAAGTCCACAAGTCTTAAAGTTGCCAAGTTTGGACACCCCTGGTCTAAAGACTTCTGGATAGCACTGGGATGCAGGTGATTCCACTGGGAGATACGTTTAGTTAATAACAGCAAAATATAACAATATTAAGCCTAATGTTTATCTATACTAATTATCCAGTACATAATGGATAATTAAATATCCAGTTTCCCAGAATGATTTTTATGGTGAGATAATTTCCTGGAAGGATAAATGAATAACAATTTACAAACATAATGAATGAATGTAGGGAAAAAAACATGCATACTTAATATTAAATGTATTACTAATCCATACAGCAGACACATGAAAATTGGTAACAGAACTCAAATGTCAACAGACAAATCAAAATGTAAACAATGTGATTGTTATCAAATACATTTCCAGGAGATTCATGAATGTAGACTCTTTGATAGATAGTGGAATATTAATTGCAGCCTAGTAGCTTTTTCCTACACCAGAGTCTCCTACCAACTTTGCCTCTCCTAGGGCCAAGAGAGAAGAAAATGAGAAAAAGTGGGCTGGAGACCTCAAAATTAATATAATCTCTATATGAATTCCTAAAGAAGACAATCTGAATTTCATTTCATCGTTAACGGAAGAAATGGGAATACACTTTCATCTTTGCATCATCTCTTCTGGTATGATATAATTTACAAGTTTCTCCTCACCCTCATCTAGCCTGGTCAGTAGAATAAAACCATATTCTCTTACCGCAATAGACCCCTTGGGAGAAAGGTGGTATGGCATGCCATACACATTTCTTATTTCTGTGAAATAAAAACAAAATCAGAAACAGATTATTATTTTCTTCATAGAGATGCTTGGTTTTCTGTTCCAAGACCGAAACAATACAAATGCAAACAATGAAGGAGAAAACAATATCAGAGTGATATAAAATAAAAAATAAAATAAAATACTGGTATAGAACCAGGTTGGTCTAGTGGTTAAGGCACTGGGCTAGAAGACAAGGAGACTGTGAATTCAAATCCCACCTTAGCCATGAAAGTCAGCTGGGTGACTTTGGGTCAGTCATGCTCTCTCAGCCCAATCCAACTCAGAGGGCTGTTATTGTGAGGAAAATAGGAGGAGGAAGGTGTGAATTAAGTTTGCCACCTTATTTGAAAAAAAAATAAAGGCACGGTATAAAATTAAATTAAAGTCATATATACTTCCATATAATTTCCAAAAAGATATTCAACAGGGCCCAACCAACTATTAGCTTTGTTCTTAATTTACAAAGTTATTTTACAAAATATTCATATTCTCATGGAAGGAAGCATTTCTTCATAAAAGAAATTCAGCCAATCTATTTAATTCATTACAAGATGTAGTTTATTCCTGCCAACATTGAAAGGCACTTCAATAAACTGATAGCACATGCCTTTCAATTTGCTTGATAATTTTTGGGCTTCCCATAGGCATCTCATTGGCCACTTTTTTTAACTTAATACTAAGCTCCACCTTGGTTTTCCTTTTGGAGATCACATTATCAAGAAAAAAAGCAATTATAACCTCTGGTTGAAGTTTAGAGAAAAAGCTAACCCACAATAATTTAAGTAACTATCCTAAAGGTACTAAAACACAGTCCCTTCAAGGAGAACAGAATAGGTCACATTCTGAGCTATTTCTGACATAAAATCCTCAGGAAAAGCAAACCTTTGGAAACATTGAGGTGTTCTATTTTACAAGTTAAGTAAGAAGGAGAGCAACATCTGTGACACAAACTCTCTTGGGATGGACTGCAGCTCTGTTGATAGTGGTTATAGCAATGGCAGCAACTTCTTCCCAACTTTTTCTCTTTGCACCTGAAGTGGGAGAAAAGGACTCACTTGAGCGGCAGAAACCTTCTGCCTCAATTCAGCCTCAGGATTCTGCCTCAACTAATATATCACATTTAAAACTCAACATACTGGTTAAAAATGTAAGATTAAGTCTTACTCTCACAAACTAAAAACATATATGTTTACTGGTTAAAGAAATATGCCACCTGAATGAAGTACTAATGGCTCAATGGGGAGGACAAATTGCAGTGAATATGCAGCAATGAAGTAAAAAAAAGATAGAAAGTCTGAGGGAAAAGCTGGTGCTTATGTAGAAATGTCTGCATCTCAGACTGATGCCCACTAGAACATTCTTTAAGAGCTGAATATATCCACCTATTATTTCTTTTTTGTTATGAGAATTCCTGTTTTTTCAAGGTCCTTTTCTTAATTTGTCCTATCCATGTGGCCCTACCTTTTTTTACTTGCCCGATTCCTAAAAAAAATACACACAATTAGTTATCCAAAGTACCTATCCAGCTTCTGAGATTTTGAATTTCGTTTCCTTTTTGAAGGAGACTTTGAACTACGCTTTCGCTTGTGTACTGATTTCACACGATGTTCTTGCACGAGAGAGGTTTTTGGGCTACATCCCCGTTTCTGAGAAGACTGTTCTTGTCTGTAAGGAGATTTTGATCTACGCTTTTTTCTTTGAGGAGAGTCTTCTTGTTTGTGGGAAGATCCTGAACTATGTTCTCGGCTACAGGATAATTTTGAACTTCTATCCTGTCTTTCAGTGGACGGGTCTCGCTTGCCAGAAGATCTTGAGCTACGCTCTTGCCTCACGCAGGATCTTGGACTTTGGCAACGTAAGTCTCTTGAGGATTTATTTGTACTGGAATGCTTGGAATTGATGCTGTGATGAATCTTTGGAGAACTAGACTTGGATTTTGCCAGGCTTTCAATATTATGCTTTTCATTAGAAGAAATAGAAGTAGAGACCTGAAAAGAGAATGAAACCACCCAATAAGGAATCAAGAGGAATCCATCTTTTTCAATTTCAAACTCAGAACCACTCATAAAAATTCAAAACGTCATTAATACTAAACTTTGGGCTAAAATGTTAATCTCAGTTTCCTGGCCAATGAATGCTATCTAGTTCCACTATATAATTGTGACATGTTACGTTGCCCCCCAATATCTCAAGTTTAACTTTATCCACAGAACACAACAATGTTCACTTTTTCTATTCTGAAACATACTAAGATCATCCTCTAATGTTTCCAAATAACAGACTATGTGAACTATAGGACTTGTGTGTATATATCTAGAAGGGACCAAGTTGGAGATGCTTTAAAGTGTCAATGTAGGTCTTTGTTTTTCTTGGAAGCAACTTTTTCTCCTCCTCTCTATAACCCTCATTCACTCTTCAACTCATGTCCCACACCTAGTCTCCGTCCCCATCTTACTAACAATTATTTTCATTATGACCAGAATCAACTTACCGAGTCTTTGTAACGTTCAGACACTTTGAGATACTGGTCAGCTTGGTTCACACTCCAGGGTGGCTCCTGATAATCTTCAGGTGCCCATGCTGTCTGGTTTTTAGCCTGTTGTTGTGGAGAAAATAGGAAGAATTGGGTTAGGTATGTTCACTGCCTTGAGTTATTTGTATTTCGCGAGGAATGAATGAATGATTGAATGAATGAATGAATGAAAGGGAGCAGCTTTCCAAGTGTACGACTAGAGATAATTGAAATAAAACACATGTATTAGAACAACAAAAGGAAGTGGAGGACACACAGAATAATCTTTTATAGCATGCTGCCTTCCATATATAGTTAAACTTCAACTAATTCCCAAGGAATTAGCTTTCCTGGGGACTTTCTAACATAAAAGTAACTGAACAACTAACATTTGTATAGTCACACATACATTCAAAATTGGACCTGCCTATATTTTCAAAGAAAAAAAAATGCAAATGTTCCCATTCTTACCAATCCAATAACGTTTCTTCTCACTAGCACAGGTACAGAGCGAATATCATTGAGGATACTTGGAAGGCTGGAAGAATCAAGAGCTGGAGCAACAACATTAGCTTGAGAATCATCTGTATCCTTCTCCTTGGCTGAAGTTTCAGTCTACAACAGTTTAAAACAAAATCAAGATTACGATACTTTGGGAAGCAGATTTTTAGACATAACAGGAATTGGACAACCAAAATCCCTGTAGTCACAAGTAATTTCCAGATTCCAAATTGAACTTACTTATATTTCCAAGGAATAGAATATAATAGAATTCTTTATTGGCCAAGTGTGATTGACACACAAGGAATTTGTCTTTGGTGCATATGAAAATATATGCAGAGGGCTTTCCTGTTCTTACCAGTCCAGTATCTTTTCCTCTCACTAGCACAGGTACACAGCAAATATCATTGAGGGTACTTGGAAGACTGGAAGAATCAAGAGCTCGAGCAACAACATTAGCTTGAGAGTCATCTGTATCATTCTCCTTGGCTGAAGTTTCAGTCTACATCAATTTTAAACAAAATGGAGATTAAAACATTTTGGGGAGCAGATTTTCAGACATAAGAGGAATTGAACAACCAACATTCCGGTGGTCACAAATAAATTCAAGATTCAAAATTGGACATGCCTATATTTTCAAGAAAATATATACGAAGATTTTTCCCATTCTTACCAATTCATTATCTTTTTCTGTGACTAGCACAGGCTCAGAGTGAACATCAACAGGGGTACTTGGAAGGCTGGAAGAAGCAAGAGCTGGAGCAACAGCATAAGCTTGAGAGTTATCTGTATCGGTCTGCTTGGCTGAAGTTTCAATCTATGTCAATTTAAAACAAAATCAAACATTTTGGGAAGCAGATTTTTAGTCATAAGTGGAAGTGAGCAACCAAAATTCCCATAGTCACAAATAAATTCCAGATTTCAAATTGAATGTATTTATATTTCCAAGGAAAATGTATACAAAGAGTTTCCCCATTCTTACCAATTCATTATCTTTTTCTTTGACTAGCACAGGCTCACAGTGAATATCAACGGGGGTACTTGGAAGGCTGGAAGAATCAAGAGCCGGAGCAACATTAGCTTGAGAGTCATCTGTATCATTCTCCTTGGCTGAAGTTTCAGTCTACAACAGTTTAAAACAAAATCAAGATTAGAATATTTTGGGAAGCAGATTTTTAGATGTAAGTAGAACTGAACAACCAACATTCCCGTAGTCACAAATAAATTCCAGATTCCGAATTGAACAGACTTATATTTCCAAGGAAAATATATGCACAGGGCTTTCCCGTTCTTACCAGTCCAGTATCATTTCCTCTCACTAGCACAGGCTCACAGTGAACATCAATGGGGGTACTTGGAAGGCTGGAAGAATCAAGAGCTGGAGCAACAGCATAAGCTTGAGAGTTATCTGTATCGGTCTGCTTGGCTGAAGTTTCAATCTACGTATGTCAATTTAAAACAAAATCAAACATTTTGGGAAGCAGATTTTTAATCGTAAGTGGAAGCGAGCAACCAAAATTCCCATAGTCACAAATAAATTCCAGATTTCAAATTGAATGTATTTATATTTCCAAGGAAAATGTATACAAAGAGTTTCCCCATTCTTACCAATTCATTATCTTTTTCTTTGACTAGCACAGGCTCACAGTGAATATCAATCGGGGTACTTGGAAGGCTGGAAGAATCAAGAGCCGGAGCAACATTAGCTTGAGAGTCATCTGTATCATTCTGCTTGGCTGAAGTTTTAATCTACGACAATTTAAAACAAAATCAAGATTAGAATATTTTGGGAAGCAGATTTTTAGATGTAAGTAGAACTGAACAACCAACATTCCCGTAGTCACAAATAAATTCCAGATTCCGAATTGAACAGACTTATATTTCCAAGGAAAATATATGCACAGGGCTTTCCCGTTCTTACCAGTCCAGTATCATTTCCTCTCACTAGCACAGGCTCACAGTGAATATCAATGGGGGTACTTGGAAGGCTGGAAGAATCAAGAGCTGGAGCAACAGCATAAGCTTGAGAGTCATCTGTATCATTCTGCTTGGCTGAAGTTTCAATCTACAACAATTTAAAACAGAAGTGGAATTAGAATATTTTGGGAAGCAGAATGAATGGATCTGTTACTACACACACCTGGATCATCAGTTTGTTCATTTTGAGGATCATTGTTCATCCCCTTTAAGAATTTGCTTCTTTGTATGTCCTTTCAATTCCTGAATACTTTCAATCTCAACTACATACATTTCTTCTCTAGAGTGAAGTAACTGGTTCAGGTGCATTCTGCAGAGGCCAACTGAAATGCAAAGCTGTGTTACAGGTATGACTTTCATAATGAAATAATCGGCTGGTCTACAAACTAACTGCTTGAGTCTTCTCTGATCAAATAACTTCTGCGTTTGTCAAAACAATATGCTGCTTTCATGATGAAAAATATGGATCAGGCGGGAAGGGGCAACAGGTTTAAATAGTAGAAGTACCACTTAATTTAGTGATATATTAATAAATCAGTTATACACAGCATCTAATAAATAATTTTTCTACGTTAGTTTTACAAGATACATCATAAGCCTCTTGTCTAAGGAAGACGTGGATGACTTACACCAACCAGAGACATACTTTTCAATAAAATCAGACTCCAGGATGCAATTTGCATCAATCTTTTGAGAAGCAGTGAGGATATACCGGTATGTTAAAACAGAGTTTCTCAATCTTGGCAAGTTGAAGATAGATACGACTTCAACTCCTAGAATTCCCCTGCCAGCAAAGTAAGGGAATTGAAGTCCACCCATTTTCAAGTGGCCAAGGTTGAGACACACTGTTTTAAAATACAAAATATTTTACTGGTTTTTAACTAGTATACTTCACAGATTAAAATATATTTTATAACTGGTAAAATAACAACTTAATAATAAGCCAAAGGTGATCTTCTGGATGTTGTCTAACCCATATAAATCCTATTCAATGTAAACAAAGACAAGGAAATACCTGCATTAAAGATTATGAGTACAAGTGAGATAAGAGTAACGCAAGAGCATTAATATGATATAGTGCCCTTGCTGACCTTAATGGGGACACTAAACAGATATAGTGCCCTTGCTGACCTTAATGGGGACACTAAAGAGATAGGTCAAGGCAGTTGTGATAATGATGACTCAAATAAGCAGGGGATCGTGGTCCAAAACGAAGAACTTTCTTCGGAAAGGCGAAAAGGGGAACCAGGTATCACACATCAGTCGCAGAAGAAGATCAAGGTATGTAAAAAGAGAAGTCACCTTCTGGTTGGTGATTCAATCGTAAGAGATGTTAATTTAGGAGAGGATAAGGAGGTTTTAAAAGAGGTCAGGTATCTGCCAGGTGCTACTGCCAGCAGAGACAAGAGGCGTATTCTTAAGATAGTCAAGAATGCAAGTAAGGACTGTGACGTTGATGCTATTATACATCTTGGCACTAATGATCTATCCCAGAAAGATGTACTTTCTGTGCAGAATGATTTCCAGAACTTGGGGTATGAACTTAATAGTATAGGTTGTAGGCTTATCTTTTCAGAGGTTTTACCTGTATATAAGGAACAAAAAGGGAAGGGCCAGCGTGTAGCAGAGTTTAATGTTTGGCTAAAGGAGTGGTGTAAAAGGGAAGGCTTTGGTTTTATTAGTCATGAAGCCTGTAGCTGGTCCAATGAAAAACTGTACAAAAGAGATGGGTTGCACCCATCCAAGAAAGGAACTGAGTTACTTGGCATTAAATTCACAGATTTTCTTGATAAACATTTAAACTGAAGAGCGGGGACAGAGAATTAATAGATACAGAACATCTCTGTCCCCAGCAAACTAAAATTCATAGGGTTATAAATGCATGTAACATAGATGTGTGTGTGGGTAAGATTATCACTCCTGCTGTCAAGCAAAACCAAGCATGTAATAGTGATTGTCATACCATGTGCATGAATCACACAAGTGGCAAGAAAATAGGGGCAGTCAGGCATAATACAGGTTATGTAGACAGTAAACACAAGGTCAATCAAAATGGACTCAAATGTCTATATACCAATGCACAGAGTATGAGGAATAAACAGGGAGAATTAGAAATTCAAGTAAAAGAGGGCAGATATGATATTATTGCCATTACAGAAACTTGGTGGGATGAAACTGACAAATGGAACATACAGCTAGAAGGATTTAAATTATTTAAAAGAAATAGACCAAATAAAAGAGGAGGTGGAGTTGCACTATATATAAGAAATAACTATGTCTCTACAGAAATAGAGCACAACAATAATGAGAACTATCTTGAATGCATTTGGGTCTATATTAAAGGTTGTGGGGGAAATGACATTGCCATAGGTCTATACTACAGGCCACCCAACCAAGCAGAGGAAGAAGATGAACTTTTTGCTAGTCAGCTAACTAAGGTATGTAGGAAGCACACCACAATAGTAATGGGAGATTTTAACTACCCTGACATCAACTGGGAAACAAACTCTGCACCAAGTGGAAGATCCAACAGGTTCCTAACAAACCTAGCAGACAACTTTGTTTTCCAAAAAGTAGAGAAGGAAACAAGGGGATCAGCCATACTGGACTTAATTCTCACTAACAGAGAGGAAATGATAGAAGGTGTTGAAGCCATAGGAACCCTGGGGGCAAGTGACCATGCAATATTGGAATTCAACATTATCCAAACACAAGTAGTAGAACAAAGTCAAACTAGAGTCTTGGACTTTAAGAAAGCTAATTTCAATAAACTTAGAGAGAGCTTGGGAAAAATTCCATGGATGAGAATCCTCGAGGGGAAAACAACTCAAGAAGCTTGGGAAATTTTGAAAAATGAGATTAGAAAAGCCCAGTCTAACACAATACCAATGAAGAAGAAAAACAACAGCTCCCAAAAGAAACCAGCATGGCTGCATAAACAACTATCTGACAAACTGAAAGACAAAAAAAGTAAGTATAAAAAGTGGAAGGAGGGGGACATAACTAAGGCAGAATATCAGCAAATAGCCCGAGCCTGTAAAGATGAAGTGAGGAAAGCTAAGGCTCACAATGAAGAAAGGCTTGCCACAAAAGTAAAAATTAACAAAAAAAGCTTCTTCCAACATGTTAAAAACAAGAAAAAAGTTAAGGAAACAATTGGTCCATTGCTAGGAGAAAGTGGCAAGAAGGTGACAAGCAACAGGGAGAAAGCAGAACTATTTAACTCATGTTTTGCATCTGCCTTTACACAAAGGGATAAAACAGTCCAACCTATCAAAAGCAGCACCACAAAATTAGGAACACAAATTGAAATAGGGAAGAAAATGGTAAGTGAGCACCTGTCTACCCTAGATGAGTTCAAATCACCAGGACCGGATGGATTACACCCCAGAGTTCTGAAGGAACTAGCAGACGAGATCTCAGAACCACTGAATTATATCTTTCAGAGATCCTGGAACACCGGGGAACTACCAGAGGACTGGAAAAGAGCTGATGTGGTTCCCATCTTCAAAAAAGGGAAAAAATTAGATCCAGGAAACTACAGACCTATCAGCCTAACCTCAATACCAGGAAAGATTCTGGAAAAAATAATCAAGCAACGAATTTGCGAACACCTAGAAGCAAACAAAGTAATAGCCAAAAGCCAACATGGATTTGTCAAAAACAGATCATGCCAGACTAATCTTATTGCATTCTTTGATAATGTGACAAAATTAGTGGACCAGAGGAATGCCGTTGATATAGTTTACTTGGACTTCAGTAAGGCTTTTGATAAGGTAGACCATAACCTACTACTAGATAAAGTAGAAGAATGTGGGTTAGACAGCATCACCACCAGATGGATTGGTAACTGGCTGACCAACCGCACTCAACGTGTAGTTCTCAATGGAACTGCATCTACATGGAGGGAAGTATGCAGTGGAGTACCCCAAGGCTCTGTTTTAGGCCCAGTACTCTTCAACATCTTCATCAATGATTTGGATGAGGGAATAAATGGGGAACTCATCAAATTTGCAGATGATACCAAGCTGGCAGGAACACTCCAGAAGATAGGCTTAAGATACAGAAGGATCTTGACAAACTTGAACATTGGGCACTATCTAATAAAATGAAATTCAATGGTGAAAAGAGTAAGGTTCTACATTTAGGCAACAAAAACGGAATGCACAGGTACAGTATAGGTGATACCTTACTCAGTAGTAGTAACTGTGAAAGGGATCTTGGAGTCCTAGTGGACAACCATTTAAATATGAGCCAGCAGTGTGCAGCAGCTGCCAAAAAAGCCAACACAGTTCTAGGCTGCATCAACAGAGGGATAGAATCAAGATCACGTGAAGTGTTAATACCACTTTATAATGCCTTGGTAAGGCCACACTTGGAATACTGCATTCAGTTCTGGTCGCCACGATGTAAAAAAGATGTGGAGACTCTAGAAAGAGTGCAGAGAAGAGCAACAAAGATGATTAGGGGCCTGGAGTCTAAAACATATGAAGAACGGTTGCAGGAACTGGGTATGTTTAGCTTAAGAGAAAGAAGGACTAGGGGAGACATGATAGCATTATTCCAATATCTCAGAGGTTGCCACAAAGAAGAGGGAGTCAAACTATTCTCCAAAGCACCTGAGGGTAGAACAAGAAGCAATGGGTGGAAACTAATCAAGGAGAGAAGCAATTTAGAACTGAGGAGGAATTTCCTGACAGTGAGAACAATTAATCAGTGGAACAGCTTGCCTCCAGAAGTTGTGAATGCCCCAACACTGGAAGTCTTTAAGAAGATGTTGGATAGCTATTTGTCTGAAACGGTATAGGGTTTCCTGCCTAGGCAGGGGGTTGGACTAGAAGACCTCCAAGGTCCCTTCCAACTCTACTATTGTATTGTATTGTATTATTTTAAGGGAATCTTAATTTTCTGTCCCCAAGTTGGAAGGCACGAAGATAAAATTTCAACAACTTGAGTGCAGAATGAATGCTGTTCTTGCTGGGTTGTCTTCATCAGTCTGAAAGCTTCTATTTATGTTGCACTTTACCTGCGGTAATTCCCTAAACTCTTTAATTAAGCACATCTGGACAGCGTAGGATTGTAGAAGAGCTAGAGGTAATCCTCAACTTACAACCATATGAATTTACAGCAGCACTGAAAAAAGTGACTTAGGACTGCTTTTCACACTTATGATTGTTGCAGCAACCCTATAGCCATGTGGTCAAATTCAAACACTTTGCAACTGGCATGTATTTATGACATTTGCCCTGTCCTGTGTCAGGTGATCCCAGTTTGTGACCTTCCCACTGGCTTTAAACAAGCAAAGTTAATGGAGTAAGCCAGACCTGCTTAACAACTGGAGCGATTCATTTAACAACGGTGGCAAAAAGATTGTGAAATGGGCGCAATGCACTTAATGGATGTCTTGCTTAGCAATGAAAATATTGGGCTCAACTGTAGTGGTAAGTCGAGAACTACCTGCAGTCTCAAAACCAAGATATTTGACATCATGTTTAATTTGCCAGTTACACAGATATTGAAAGATGAATGAGAAGTCAAGCATATTTTATATCAACTCTTGCCCAAATCTGTGCAAAAGATTATTCTCTGAGTTTGAAAACCTAAACTGGCTCAAAACAGTAACTGTGAGAGGGACCTTGGAGTTTTAGTGGACGATCACTTAAACATGAGCCAGCAGTGTGCAGCAGCAGCCAAAAAAGCTAATACAATCCTTGGATGTACAAACAGAGGCCTATACTCAAAATCATGTGAAGTATTAGTGCCACTTTATAAAGTCTTGGTAAGACCACATCTGGAATATTGCATCCAGTTTTGGTCACCACATTACAAAAAAGATGTTGAGAACTTTGAAAACAGTGCAAAGAAGAGCAACTAAGATGATTAAAGGCCTGGAGGCTAAAACATATGAGGAACCGTTGAAGGATTTGGGTTTTGCTAGTCTAGAAAAAGGAAGGTCTGGGGGGGGGGGGATATGATAGCAGTATCCCAGTATTTGAGAGGCTGCCACAAAGAAAAGAGGGTCAAATTATTTTCCAAACCACCAGAGGGTAGGACAAGAAACTAATCAAGGAAAGAAGCAACCTGGACTTGAGGAGAAACTTCCTAACAGCGAGGACAATTAGCCAATGGAACAGCTTGCCTTCGGACCTTGTGGGTGCTTCATCACTGGAGACTTTTAAGACGAGACTGGACACTCACTTGTCTGAAATGGTATAGGGTTTCCTGTTTGGGCAGGGGGTTGGACTAGAAACCTCCAAGGTCCCTTCCAGCTCTATTCTGATTCAACAAATACAGTATTCATTGGTATAGTTCAAGGAGGAGACATCACTTAGAAATCTAGGTAGAAGTGATGCAGAAACACAACAGCAGCAGAATGCAATTTCTTATTCATGTTTAAAATTAATATTTATGCAGCAAGAAGTAAACAATAATTTAATACCAGCTCAATGTCTTCGCTTCTCTCAGACTGATCGTCATTAGCATTCTCTGACAGGAATGGTATTTCTACAGCTGTGGGTGAAAAAACATGGCTGGAATCTTGTGCAGACTGACTGGCTTGCTGCTGCAGGGAAAAGAAAGATTGAAGTTTGAGAATTGGGAAGAATCAGGTACTGGCCAAAGAGAAAACAAGGGACAATCCCTCAATGACACATGCAACCACAACAAAAAGATTTTGTAAATAATGTATTTTCCACTATTCCTCAATATCAATTATAAAAAAGATAGAAAAATGTTTTTAATCATTTAAATAATTGATTCATTAATAAATGCAAGTGATAGGTATTTACTATTACCCATATTAAAAATTAGCTCAAATATCCACAGAAACCTCACAAAGCTTCAACCGATTTTGCTTTAAAATGGATCTGGCAAATGTGTTTTTCAGTATGCCTAGAGCAATTTGTTGTTTAAACTTGTCCATCGAAGTTAGCTGTTCATTAGAAATCTGTATTAAGACTGCCCACCCATGGAGTATTTCTAATCATGGCAACCTGTACTCTTACAAGGGAACAAACAAAATAACCAGCCTCACAAACACAGACCAATGAAAAACAAAAAGTGCAAACTTATGGAAGTACTCCTAGATTTTTTGGCAAATACAGTATTTTTCAGAGTATAAGATGCACCGGAGTATAAGACGCATCAAGGTTTTGAAGAGGCAATTTTTTTTAAAAAAAAGTAAGTAGGTAGATAGATAGAGAGGGAGAGAAAGAGAGAGAAATACAGTAGGTAGGTAGGGAGAGTAGTTAGGTAGGTAGGTAAAGGGATAGAGAGAGAGAGAGAAATACGGTAGGTAGGGAGAGAGAGAGTAGGTAGGTAGGTAGAGGGATAAAGAGAGAAAGAGAGAGAGAGAGAGAGAGAGAGAAAGAGAAAGAGAGAGAAAGAGAGAGAAATACAGTGGATAGGTAGGTAGGTAGAGAGTAGGTAGGTAGGTAGGTAGAGGGATAGAGAGAGAGAAAGAGAGAAATACAGTAGGTAGGTAGGTAGGGAGAGAGAGAGAGAAATACAATAGATAGGTAGGGAGAGAGAAAGATTAGATAGGTAGGTAGAGGTTTCCAGGTGTATTTAGCCATGTGCTGGAGAAGGAAATCGCTGACAATCTGCAGCACCTAAGACTTTCTTTCTGCTGGCACAGCACTTGATCAATGTAATTCTCATCTATCAGTTAAAGAGCTTTCCAAAAGGAAAAAAACCTTTTTGCACTCTGCAAACCTCCCAAAAACGGCCCGTTTTTTAAAAAAAAGGCATGAATAGCCTTGTGGGGGGCTTGCAGATTGCTGGGGCGGGGCAAAAACGAGCAAAAATGCCCCCTTTTTTGCAAAAACAGGTCCGTTTTTTGTCAAACAAATTGCATGCATAGCCTTATGGAGGCTTATAGAGTGCTGCTTTGGGGGTGGGGGGCAAAAAAGGCCCGTTTTTTGCTCATTTCTGCCCTCCCCAGTTCCCAGGAGCTCTCTGAAAGCCTCCATAAAGGTATGCATGGCCATTTTGGTAAAGGGGCAGGGCTTCAGGAGGCAAAAAAAATGCTGCATTCAATGTATAAGACGTACCCAGATTTTCAGCCTCTTTTTTTTTTTTTAGGAAAAAAAGGTGCGTCTTATACTCCGAAAAATACGGTAAGTAACTGAATGTAAACATCTTTGACAACAAAGAAAAGTTATGTTACTTATTTAGACTAACATGTTATGAAAAAACAATTCCTTAGCAAAATAAAGGAAGCCTTCATACCAATACAGAATCTTTCTCCTCAATGTTTTGAAAGACGTGTGCGGTACAAGATGATGCTTTATCTTCTGTGCATACTCCAGGAGGCAAAATAAAGACCATCTGGCTGAGAAGATCTTCAGTGGCCTCACAATCTTTTAGTTTATCCTGAAGTTGGTTTTTTTTTTTTTAAAGGAAAAAAAATAAGAACAGTTTAACCCTTTTTGCCTTTTAATACCAACTCACGAGGCACTCCTGGATGTGGAACTCTTGCTTGAACTGTAGCTAGAAGTTGTGGTTAAGGGAACCACAGCGTTAGCTGTTATGACCCCACTTGGATCAGAATGCTCTACTCTATATGGAGCTAAAGTGTTGGATGTTTCTTTAAAGCCCTAAATGTCACAGAATCAGGATAGAATGATTTGTCAGAATACAAGCAGTCTGTTTATTATGCATGATCAGAAGCAAGTGGGCTGAAAGATGTCTCCTTTAATGAGATTCATAGGGTTTGGGTGAGTCAGTAGGTCTTCCTTTGTGGCAGTCCTCACCTTGAGGAACACAAGGAGTCACTGATTTATGACCAGTTATTTAGTGACCATTCGAAGTTATGACACCTCCCTCCCCAGAAGGGACTGACAACCCAGTTTCAAAGTTCTGAAATTGCAGAACTTCCTCCTGCGATCAGATGACCACGTATTGGCACTTGGTTCACATTTATGGCCGTATGCTGTGACTCATAGTCATGTGACTACAATTTACAACAGTTTTGCTAAAAACTGGTATGTACTTCTGATTTCTGGCAAAAATCAGTCCAGAGTGAACAATGGATTCGCTAAATGACTGCCACAAAAAAGGTTGTAAAATTTATTTATTTATTTATTTATTAATTCAATTTATAGGCCGCACCCTCTCCACCAAGGGACTCGGGGCGGCGTACAACTCAATATACAAATAAATGCCAAGGAGGAGATAATCAAAAACATTGTACAATTCATAAATAAATAAATAATCATAAGTTAAAAACAACACAATAAAATTTAAAACGATTAAAATACCCAAAAAATCAGTTAATTTAAATTTAAAATTGTCCAGGGGGGATTAGAAAATGTAGTTGTAATTTAAGCCAGGCCAGCTAGTTGGAACAGGTGGGTCTTAAATTTCGTGTGGAAGGAGCGGAGATCGGTAGTTGTCCTAATGTCGGGGGGAAGGTCATTCCAGAGGGCTGGGCCCATCACAGAGAAGGCCCTTCCCCTCGGCACCGCCCTCTGGCATTGCTTAGTGGACGGCACCTGGAGGAGTCCCTCTCTGTGAGAGCGAATTGGTCGCAGGGATGTATGGGGCAGGATACGATCCCGCAAATAACTAGGTCCCCTGCCATGGAGCACTTTAAAGATGGTGATCAACACCTTGAAACGCACCCGGAAGGCTACAGGAAGCCAGTGCAGCTCGCGCAGGAGAGGTGTCACATGGGAGTACCTTGTACTCCCCATAACTGCCTGCGCGGCCGCATTCTGGACCAACTGCAGTCTCCGGGTGCATCTCAAGGGAAGCCCCATGTAGAGAGCATTACAGTAATCCAGACGGGACGTCACCAGTGCATGAGTGACTGTGCGAAGGGCATCCCGGTCCAATAGGGGGTGCAATTGGCGCACCAGGCGAACCTGGTGGAATGCCCCCCTTGCCACGGCTGCCACATGGTCATCCATAGACAGCCGGGCATCTAGGAGGACGCACAAATTGCGCGCCCGCTCCACGGGGGCTAGTTGCTCGCCCCCGATGGCCAGCGATGGAATCAGCTGGTTGAACCGGGGGGCCGGTAGCCACAGCCACTCCATCTTGGAGGGGTTGAGTTTAAGTCTGTTGTCTCCCATCCAGACCCGTACGGCTTCCAAACACCGGGACATCACGTCAACGGCCTCGTTGGGGTGGTTCGGGATGGAGATGTACAGCTGCGTGTCATCAGCGTACAGATGGTATCCCACCCCAAAACCACGGATGATCTCACCCAGCGGTTTCATGTATGTGTTGAACAGGAGGGGCGAGAGGACCGGCCCCTGTGGCACCCCACAAGTGAGCGACCTTAGGGTCGACCTCTGCTCCCCTGCCAACACACATTGCGTCCGGTCAGAGAGGTAGGAGCAGAACCACCGTAAAACGGTGCCTCTTACCCCCAACCCCTCCAGCCGGCGCAATAGGATACCATGGTCGATGGTATCGAAAGCCGCTGAGAGGTCTAATAGAACCAGGATAGAGGAACAACCCCTATCCCTGGCTCTCCAGAGATCATCTACCAACGTGACCAAGGCCGTCTCTGTGCTGTGCCCGGGTCGGAAACCGGACTGGCGCGGGTCTAGATAATCAGTTTCCTCCAGGTGACGTGGGAACTGTATAGCAACCACACTCTCTACAACCTTTGCTAGAAAGGGAAGGTTGGAGAACAGGATGATAATTTGCTAGCTCAGTTGGGTCCAGAGAAGGCTTCTTGAGTAAGGGCCTCACAACCGCCTCTTTCAAGGCGGCTGGTAGGAACCCCTCGCTCAATGAAGCGTTCACTAGTCCCAAGAGCCAGCCTCGTGTAACCTCCCAGGATGCCAGTACAAGCCAGGAGGGACATGGGTCCAATAAACATGTGGTGGCTCGCAGTCGCCCACGCAACCTGTCTAAATTATCGGTGGCAACTGAGTCAAACTCCTCCCAGAATGGTCTCTCAAGACTGGCCTCGGACGTCTCCCCTGGATCACTGAAGGAGACCCACTCCCTCCGTATCTGAGCGATTTTATCCTGCAGATATTCCCCAAATTCCTCTGCCCTACCCTGCAAGGGGGCTTCCCACGGCCTCTGTGACAGAAGGGAGCGGGTCACCCGAAACAGGGCGGCAGGGCAGTTGTCTGCGGATGCAATGAGAGCGGCACAATATCGATGTTTGGCCACTCTCAATGCCACAAGGTATGTCCTTAAATAGGTTCTTACCTGTGTTCGGTCAGATTCGGAGCGAGAGGATCTCCATCTGTTCTCTAGGCGTCTCTTGTGGCGTTTTATCACCCTCAGCTCCTCAGTAAACCAAGGGGCCAGGGTGGATCTTTGCCACAGGAGAGGCCGCAAAGGCGCAACCCGGTCTACGGCCCCGGCGGCCGCACTATTCCATGCGGCTACCAGGTCCTCCGTCCGGGAACGGGTCAGGTCGACAGGAAGTGGCCCAAGCTCCGTCTGGAACCTATCCGGATCCATCAGGCGCCTGGGGCGGAACCATCTAGGACATTCCGGTTCCGCCTCCCCGTGGTGGGGGGTAGTGCCTGGGAAGTCAAGCCAGAGAAGTGAGTGATCTGACCATGACAGGGGTGTGATGACTAAGTCCCCTATTCCCAGATCACTCGTCCACTGGCCAGAGACAAAAACAAGATCCAGTGTGTGGCCTCCCTCGTGCATGGGGCCCTGAATTAATTGAGTCAGGTCCATGGCTGTCATGGAAGCCATGAACTCCCGAACCACCTTGGATGCTTCTCCCATCGATGGCAAGTTGAAATCCCCCATAACTAACAGTTTGGGGGTCTCGACTGCCATCTCTGCGATCAGCTCGAGGAGTTCGGGCAGGGCCGCTGATGTATAGCGAGGAGCCAAGTATACAATCAGCAGGCCCAACTGTCTGCCTGGGCCCCATCTCACGCCCAGAGACTCACACCCGGATGTCTGTGGCACAGTGAACTCTCTCGGTTCCAGACTCTCCCGTATGATCACCGCTACCCCACCACCCCTACCCTGGGCCCGTGGCTGATGGAATACACGGTAGCCCGGTGGGCACATTTCCACGAGGGGTAGACCTCCCTCATGGCCCAACCAGGTCTCCGTTATTCCTGCGAGGTCTGGCTCCCCCTCTGAAATCAGATCTTTTATGAGGGGGGCCTTGTTGACAACCGACCTCGCATTACACAGCATCAGCCTCAGGCCCTGGCTCTGTAGATCCTGACCACCTAGTATGCGGGGGTTGGTGCAAGTGACCGGGCGTGTCCAGCGACCACGGTCTCCCAACCGACTGCAAGCTTTTTGTCTGTCCTCGCACCCACCCCTCCCTACGACCGTTGGTATAACAAGGCCCTCTGTAGGAATGTTATTTCCCCCCCTCCCCCGCTCCGCTCGCTCCCCTCCTGACCACACCTGTTCGCCTGGCACTAATCCCATTCCTGGTCTGTTTAACCCTCCCCTCCCCTTTAGAGCCCCTTAAAACTGTTAAAAAACTTTTTATTAAAAAACCCCCTGAGCTTCCGTTTCCTCCACCTCTCTGGTTTAACAAACCCGTCATCAAGGTGGGCCCTTGAAAGGGCAGAGGGCCAGATCTGCGAGAGGGGGGACTCTCGCAGCAGCAGCAGATCTAACCTCGAATAAATCTTGTTACACACAGGGCCGCATACGTTTTTGGGTGCTGTGGTTGTTGTTCTGGTTTTATAGGCCGGGATTCCCTAAAAAAGGGGGGGTAGTTGTCCATCCAAAGGTGGAAAGGATGGGTGGTGAGTTCACCAGCTGGTCTGCGAATGGAGCTGAGGTGCAGTTCATAATGGGCGGTAATGGTAAAGCCCAAAGTCAGAGTGGTAAAGTTGGTAAAGTTGGTAGCTGAAAATAAGCGTGCGGAAGAAGCAAGAGGCAAGTTCTCCGGAAAGCAAAGCAAAAAACGGCGGGGTGAGAGTCAAAACCTTCGGCGTATGGCCACTCGCTTCTCCAGCGTCTCCCCTTCCACAGCCTGCCTTCGTCGCGAGTGGCCCTCCGCCTACTCGGCGACCCAAAGCCGTGTTCCGAGGCCCGCAGGACTGTTTTAATCTCCTCCACAGTCCTCCAAAGCTCTCCACAGTTCTCCTAAAGATCTTCCAGCGCCGTCCTGCGCCTCGGGCCTCATCCTCCCTCTCGCGGCCCACCCCGCTGGTCTGGTGCTTATGGCGGCCGAGGAGTTCGGCGCTCGGCGTCTCCAACCGCCCCTGCCCCCGCCACCTCCATACCGTCGCCATTTGGCCGCTCGGGTTGTTAGGGTCGCCCCCATCGCCGCTCCTGTCCTCATTGATCCTCCGCTCGCTCTATTTCTCTCCGTTCCCCACCACCTCGCTCAGAGACGTTCAAAAACGCTCGGAAAACACCAGCTCCGAACGCCTGCTCCGAACAGTGATCCCAGGTCCATCTCCAGCTGGGTGTTTTCCTACTCCCATCCGGCTATCCGACCACCCCGGTGTACCAACCTGGATCCAGGATGACGCCAGGGGTGGTTGCCAACAGACTCCCCCGACCCTCGAGGTAGAAACAGGGTCGGCAGCATCCCTACTTCCCAAAAAGCCCCCCGGATCCTGCGGAGCTTAGAGGCAAGCCGCCATTCCCCCAGGAAGCTCCTCCTCCAATATCCGGTCACATGGTGACCTGCTTTATGACCATCGGGACTTGCAATCAGAATTGCCAAGCTCAATTACATTTGTAACTTGAGGACTACCTGCACTCTCCTCTCCAGAAATGTCCTACCTTGCTGCAATCCTGTAAGTAAGTGGGTGAGTGTCTTACATTTATACTACTTACGATTCAGAATTATATATATTTATATTTAGTTATCAAGATTGTAGGTATGTATTTTATCTATAAGAGTTCCCTTGAAATGTTGCCTTTCTAGGTAATTTCTAGGATAAGATTAGGGGAGGGAAAGAGGGGAGAAGAAACAATTTGTAGGATAGAGATTGGCATGCAAGAACAGTTGGCCTCCTCCCTCCTTCCTAGTGTGGGGTACAATATAAGAAGCTGTAATTTTCCATAATATAGACTAGTATATAGCTTATTAAAAACATATTATACAATTTATATAAGGTTTATTCGTTGTTCAAATTGCCTAAAGTTAGTATCTTAACATATAGCCACACTACAGCCATGTTTACATTTTCTTACTGATAATTGCATGCCTGCCTCCCTCTCTCCTTCTCTCCACCAGAATGGCAGGAGAGTTTAATATATTGTAGCGTTTTTAGCTGCTCTTAAGTCTCCATAAACAAAGAGAATAGCCAGGTCTGACCTTGGGAAGGCTAAGAATGCATTTAATCCAAACTTGCTTTGACGTCTCTCTCAAATGTTTCTTTTACTTGAGTGATGCTCTTTTTTTATGGCTATGTTATAATTCTTGTGAAGCAAGGTAACTGATAAGGGAGTATCAAAGAAGTAAGAGATGAGAGGAGTGAATGTTTAGCAAGGTTGGGTGACAATAAGAGCTTACCAAACTTTAAACATAACAGATTCTAGGGCAGCGCAGAAAGCATGTGACCAGACTGGGGCTATCAACTTGGCCTGGAAATGAATAATGTGGCATAAGCTGACAAGGGTAGGATGATTATAAAAGTATGCTTTTTCATTACTTGGGTGTTGTCATTTGCCTGTGTATATTGAGGACTGTGTATATTGCCTGAAGCTTTTGCAAAAGCTTCAATAAAATTCTTTTGTATTCCAACAACTTTGAGTGAGTTTTACTCCTCACACTAGTGTTACCATTAGCATTAACTTTTAATTTAATAGCTAATAGCTAATTTAACTTTTACTAGGGTTTCCTGATACTATAATTCCATCACCAGCCATACTGCAGTTTTCCTAATTCTTTAAACCAAATGTCTAAACCCAAAGGTAAAAATACCAAATAAGTTTGAATGGGATCAAATGGCAAGTAATCAATCAAGATTACTCATTAATCTGAATGATTAATCATTCAGCTAACGAAGGTATGTAGGAAGCACACCACAATAGTAATGGGAGAGTTTAACTACCCTGACATCAACTGGGGAACAAACTCTGCACCAAGTGGAAGATCCAACAGGTTCCTAACAAACCTAGCAGACAACTTTGTTTTCCAAAAAGTAGAGAAGGGAACAAGGGGATCAGCCATATTGGACTTAATTCTCACTAACAGAGAGGAAATGATAGAAGGTGTTGAAGCCATAGGAACCCTTTTCCATTTTCTATGGAAATTACATTATTGACCAGTCACTAATATGCTAAAAGTGTTCAAAAAATTGAAACTGATCAACTTTACATATATTTGAATATGAATTATGGTTTGAACTGAATCCCCTTCCCCTCCCTCCCCATCTCTCCTCCTTCATCATATTCATCTTATGCTATGCTTATTCCTGGAAATCCTAGCAGCTTATAATATGCACAGAAGTGTATGCAGTAACTAACCTCTAGTTACACAGACAAGAAGAATCAGGGTGGGCCAGTTTTAAAAGGCAGCACTGATTAGCTACTTGTTTTCAAGTCCAGTTCAAGATACAAGAACTTACTTTTAAAGAACTGAACAATTTTGAACCTAAATGCCTTAAGGAATATCTCTCCCTATATTTTTATACATCCAATTAAAATCTACTTTGGCAAGGAATTTAAAATGTGAAGTCCACACATCTTAAATTGCCAAGGTTGAGAAAAACATTGTTTAAGGACAAAGTATAGAAGTTAGCATTGCCAACATATTTTTATGGTTTGGAAGCTCATCATCTTATTATATAAATATTCTATTTTTTTCCTATTATTACCTTGGATGGGACATCTTTTTTCACTGAAGTTGCAGTATTTTCCTTGTCCTGTTTAAATTTCTTGACATCTTCTGCCTGTTCTTTTACTTTCTCAAATGTTTTCTTTGGCTGCAACAGAAGAGTCTCACATGATGGACATTTATTATATATAGACATTCTCTTTTTATTGTTCTGGCACCTAATGACCAGATAGGTTATTTAGGATTCAAGACAATAAACACAGTCATAGAACAAAGTGCTTGAAAGTTGATTAAAAAGAATGTATACCCATATGTCCTTCCTGCTAACAGGAACTGTAAAAAGGATCCTTTCTCATACCAGCTGGAACACTGCACCTCCCAGGTAGTTAGTTCTACAATGGAGTTCCCATCGCATCCTAGCTGCTCTTGGCTTACATATGTTTTCGTAAGTGAGGGAGATTAATCTGATTGCCTGCCCAGAACAATGTGTTTTTTCTTGGTATCTATCAACTCATCCTTCCTTTTGACGTCATGCATTTGTTCATAATAATAAGGACAAGATAAACAGCATAAAGTCTAGGACATAAAATGCATGTCAACTTTGAAGCTGGCCTGATTGAGGCAACTGGGTGTATGTATCAAGGTCAGTGCAAGGTAAAGCTGCTAGTAGGCGTGCAAAAGAAATACAGAGTGCAAAGGCAAATGGGTGATATAGGATAATATAGAGTTTATATAAGGTTATCAGAGAAAAAGTAGATCACACCACTATGTGCCTCCACACCATTACTTTCTCGTAAACACTACAACTATACAGGTAGTCTTTGGCTTATGACCCCAATTGGCATTAGAATTGCCATTACTAAACCAGGAGGTTAAGTGAAGCTCACCTGATTTTATTATCTTTTTTGCCCTGGTTGTTAAATGAATCACTACAATTAAGTGAATTACATGATCGTTAAACAAATCCTGTTTTCCCTCATTGACTTTGCTTGTTGGAAGCCAGCTGGGAAGGTCGCAAGTGGCAACCACCTGACCCGTTAAGGATATAACTGTCAGATTGAGTTTCTTGGGGGGATTCTCGCCACCAGTGTGGAAGCTGCAAAAAATTTTCTGTACACCCTTTTACCCTTCCCTATATATTTTAAAACCAATAAAAATTTTGCAATAAAAAAAGGATATAACTGTCATAAATCCTTGCCAGTTGCCAAGTGCTCAAATTTTGATCACTTGTCTATAGGGATGCTGAAATGTCATATGTACAAGAACCAATCATAGGTCGTTTTTTTTCAGCATCATTGTAACTTCCAACAGTCACTAAATGAATGGTTGTATGTATTATAACCACAACTGAGTCCAACATTTCCATTGTTAAGACAAGTTATTAAAAATATGTTGTCCATTTTACCACCTTTCTTGCCCCAGTTGTTAAGTGAATCACTGCAGTTTTTAAGTTAGTAATATGATTGTTAAATGAATCTGGCTTCCCCATTGACTTTGCTTGTCAGAAGGTTGCAAAAGGTGATCACATGACCCGCAAACATCATGAATACATGCTAGTTGCCAAGTGTCTGAATTCTGATCATGTGACCACAGGGATACTGCAACAATTGTAAGAGTGAGAAACAGGTGAGAAAAGGTAGTAAGCACAAAGACTGATCTAAGTCACCTTTTTCAGTGCCATTGTAACTTTGACCGTCACTAAACAAATGGTTGTAAGCCAAGGACTACCTGTAATCTCTTTTGCTTAGGCCTTTATGTCTAGCATCCTTAAGTGAAATAGTTGTTTGGCTTTGCTTGTAATTTCCAAACATTAAGACACATAATTATTTGAGGCACAGAAACAGGGAAGTAGTTAAGAAAGCAATAGTAACTGCTCTAAACAATTATTTAATGATCACAAGCTGCCATTATAATACTGTATGTATCTTTAAGCGGCATTTGTCTTTGTTTGTATCTTTTTGAGTGCTCCTCACTAAGACACCAGCACTGTATTTTCCTTCATGTAAGAGCAAAAGATTGCTTGTTTTTCAACTGGCATACAACGGTGTCCACGACAAACTTCACTACATCAAAATGAGGTGCAAATACTGCAATTATATAACGGCATAATGAGACTTGAGATATGTACATACCATATTTTTCCGAGTATAAGATGCACTCCCCCCCCCCAAAGAGGGTGAGGGATGATTTTCATGGGGGCAAAAGAGGGACTTGGCACCGAAGGCTCCACTCTCGTCTTCCTATCTATAGCCGTAGGCATTGAAAGCCTGGCTTTCTCACAGCAAGGCCCGATAGAGACGTAGCACTTCAGTCCTCCTGGACGCTGCCATCTCATAAACACGCTGGCGGGCTTCCCAGCAAGCCCCCTCCGGCTTTGCTGCCTTGGTCTGTTTGCTGCAAGGACGCTTGCCAGATGAATGCCGATGGATGCTAATAGGCAGAGGCAAAAAATTTTTTTCTTGTTTTCCTCTCCAAAAATTAAGGTGTGTCTTATACTCCGAAAAATATGGCAAATCATGGCAAAAGTATGGTATTATCATGCATATCTCAGTATTTGCTCCCCTTTCCTCCCCAGATATCCATGAACGTACATACAGTATGAGAAATTGTCTGGATATATTTGATGTAAAAATACACACTGTTCCTGAAGAAGAATTATTATTTATTTCTTACCGGCACATTGTTTAAGAAGCGAGAACTTGATGGGTTTTGAAAATTACCTCTTCCTGCAGAAAGAGAAACAGTTAAATGAAATTAGGAAGTTTCCAATGAATTCTGTGAAGTAAGAGAGAAACATTTGGAAAAGCTTTGTTTGACAGTATTTTTCTTTTCAGAGTACCTGAAAGAATACTGAGGTCTCAGTCATGCACATGTATATGGTTGTGCTGAAAGTTAAATATAGTAGAGGAGAGGAAGCATCCAAAGAGTTAAAAGAAACAGATTTAAATTTTGCTGGTTTTTTTGGCTACTATACTGGAACCATGAAAAGGAAAGTTCCTCCCTTAAAACATAAGTGCCGCTTTCCTGAACAGGAGATTGTTGGCACTTTTTAAAAATTGAATCCTGGATTGAGAAATCATGGAAATAATAATGGACAGTCCATTAGAGCATGTGCTGTAACACCTACTGGTTTTAAGGCAGTATCTGCTATATATTTGGTAAATAGATTTCTATAAAGATCAATTTATATTTTCATTTATCCTCTTTGACATTGTCTACAGATTGTTTATTTTCATTACATTCTTATCCATGGTTAAATGAGCCATGGTTGACTCGGTAGATAGATAGATAGATAGATAGATAGATAGATAGATAGGTAGGTAGGTAGGTAGGTAGGTAGGTAGGTAGGTAGGTATAAATAAATGATATATTTTGTTAGTGATTATACTTATTCATAAGCTACATTTTTCTGTAGCATTTGGAGGCTTCCTCCTCTTTCATTCTCTTTTGCTTGGAGTTCGTACCAGTCTTTTAACTCACAAACCTTTTGATGAGGTCTTTTTAAATCTTCTAGAAGGACGACCACGGTAAGGACGCCTACGGTAGGAACCTTGGGTGTAGCTATCAAAACCGACATCGTAGGGCCTGCAGAAGTACAAACAAACATAGGCCTCATTCTACAGTACTTGCCTTCATTTCTTTTAAAAATGCAGGTAGCCCTTGACTTATAACCAGTCACTTAGCAACCGTTTGAAATTATGACAGTTCTGCCAAGAGCAACTTATAAACCAGTTTCAAAGTTATGACCACTGAAGTTTTTCCGCAGTTGTTCACTCATATGACTGACGTCAGGGACACTTCCCCCATCTATCTCACCCACCCATCCCACCGGATTCCTGCAGGCCTTGGTCTGTTGCCAACGAAGCACTCAAGGGAGGCCAAAGTTGCGTAGCAGATGGTAACGGCACACAAAGGACAGTTGCAGCTCATAGGACTCAGCATACCTCTCATCCAGCCACCCAAGGGCTTCCCTCTGTCCCTCAGGTTCCCCACAGGCCTCAGGCTGCTCCCAACCCAAGGGAGTCTAAAGCCAGGGTGCAGACTCTTCTGAAACACAGTTGCAGCTCATAAACTTCAGCCTACTTTCCATCCTTCCAAATACTTCCAGGACTCGGCCTGCTGCTCAGCTAGCTCCATGGACCAGCAGCAACTTATCTTTCTGTTTTTTACAGAGGTGCCCAGCTGATGTGATGCAAGGCCCAGCTTTATCACAGATGCTGCCTGTCTCATGGTAACTTTGTGCTATTCTGCAAGCAGGTACTTTGGTTGTCAGCCTGTAGGGGACTCCTTTTTTTAGGGAGTCTCCAGTTTGTGGAGTTTCTGAAGCCTTTGAACTACAGGGTCTTCTCGGTGTAGATTACTGCGTTCACAGTTCCTCTCAGATTAATTATGAAAAATCCTTACAATCTCTCTTTTACCATTTTCATAATTTGTTCCCAAACTTTTACTGCTATTCCCAATTACATATGCTAAAAACTAGAAGTAAAAACTAGAAGTTCAGAAATGTTTACTAAATGTCTTTTTTCTGGAAGACTCACTAAATGATGCCTTTCAACTTGACACATAATGGTTCTTATACACGATCGATGGTATTCTTTCTATAGGGTAGAGATTATGTTTCTTGAACTATACCACATTGCTCAGTTTCTGTCTGGGTGTTTGAGCAACATGGTATATGCAGTACAATACAGTGAGCCACGTGCAGATCTGTACATTGGGGAAACAAAACAACCACTTCATAAACGCATGGCTCAACATAGGAGAACAAACACATCAGGACTAGATTCAGCAGTCCATCTGCATTTTAAAAGACAAAAGCCACTCTTTTGAAAACAACAAAGTCCATATTTTGGACAGAGAGAAATGCTAGTTTAAAAGAGAGGTTAAAGGGGCCATCAATGTCAAAATTGAACAGCCTTCTCTCAACAGAGGAGGAGGGATACGACATCATTTATCTCCAGTCTACAAGACAGTCGTTTCAATAGTTCCAAGGTGGCTCCACACACATTTGCACCACTCAGGTGACCCTGATGACACAGATAAACTTCCAGGTGACCTTAATGTCCTTCTAAAAGAATGCAAATTACCAGCTGTCTGCAAGGAGTATAAATCCCTCCATTCCCCACCATCCAGTCAGAGTTGAAGAAGCTTCTTGGATGAGAAGCAAAATGACTTCAAAGAAAAACCAGAAAGTCCAATTGCTTCTTGAAAAAGCACCTTTGGGACAACCATGACCTGGATGACTACGAATCTCCATAGACACTCTCTAGTGCAGCGATGGCGAACCTTTTTTGACTCGCTTGCCATAAGCGGGGGAGCGCAGGGGGGTCGTGCACAGGCGTGCTGCGCCCATAATGCAACGTGCAACCCACCCAGTGCACATGAGGTGCTCCCCCCCATTTTGTGCATGCTTTGTCGCCCTCCCTAGACTCCAGAGGCTTTAGAGGAGCCTGGGGAGGGCGAAAACAGCCTCCCCCTGCCGGAAGCCCTCCGGAGGCTTCAGGTACCTTAAGGAGGCTTTCCTGAAGCCCCCGGAGGACTAAAAATGACCCTACGAGCAAACCAGAAGTGACTTCCGGTTTGCTCGTAGGGTCGGTTTAAGTCCTCCAGAGGCTTCAGGGACCTTCAGGTGGCTTCCCTGAAGCCTCTGGAGGACTAAACGGCCCTACGAGCAAACTGGAAGTCTGTTCCCGAACTTCTGGTTTGCCCATAGGGCTGGGTTTTTGCGCTCTGGAGGCTTCAGGGAAGCTCCTGAAGCCTCAGGAGGGCCTCTGGGGAGGCGTGGGAGGCTCTTTTCTCCCTCCCCAGGCTCCTATAAAGCTTCTGGAGCCTGGGGAGGGTGAAAAATGGCTTTAAAAAAGGCTGAACTCAGCTGGCCAGCACACGCATGCGCACTGGCCAGCTGACAGGGCAACACCTCGCGTGCCCTGACAAATGGCTCCATGTGCCACCTGTGGCACACGTGCCACAGGTTTGCCATCCTGGCTCTAGTGAAAAACTATTTGCCAATGCTTGTTAAATAAATAGTGCTATGTGGCTTTTATTTATTTATGCTTTACTGCTTTTTATTCTGCTATTTTTAAGAAATTGAAAGTAGCTTCATGCTTTTTTTAAAACAACCAACAATAACCAAAACTACCTAGAAAAGATGTAATTAAATAATGTAAGCTGAAGAAGTAACATACCCCTCTTGCTCTGGATGGTGTTGGTTCCACCATGGAGGGGGTCCCTCTGGAAACTGATTCTGTGGCATGTCCCAAGTATCCAGCCAAAAGTTTTCATTTGGCATATGCTGGGTAATTAAAAAATAAGTATTATTCACAATCGTGATTAATCTAGAAATCTTTTATACAGGTAACAAAAGTCATATTATTGAGAAAATGGCAGATTATTATTTCTGGTTGTCCAACAAAGTAGCAGTTTCAGCTTGACAGTATTATTGCACAATGCAAATATTCAATAAGCAATGCTTATGGCTCAGGCGTAGTCTATTAAATTAACTGCTTTGAAATGCTAAACTCCTAAAATCATATTGCTACTTGAGGGCCATAAATTACAATATTAACTAGAAGTAAACAACCTCTGAGGGAGTGATGTATAAATTGAAGAGAAATTGGTGGGTTGAGAGCTTTTTAAAAAATTAGGCAAGCCTGTATTTCTTACCTAAAATAGTTTCTGGCTACCAGTAGACCTTAAATTTCTAATATTTCCTCTCCAAATCATTGCTAAAAGATGCCATATTGTAATAAGGAATCTTATTTCTTCATTTAGGAAAAATTACAAACTAAACATCAGTATGAAGTCATAGTGTAAGTGATAAACTTTTGTAACACAAAAGGGAAGGAACTGTACTAGCAGCAAGAACAGGTTCTCAGAAAAGTGTTTATTGGGCTGAAACAAACGATTATGACACATGGTTTATATAGTAATATGTGAGATATGCTCAATATGCTTGTCTGGATATGTTTGCATAATTTAATGAACAATTTATATTTTAATTAACTTCCAACAAGATACAGTGCCATTAGCAATTTAAGCATGGCATCAACATCAATGTTAGCATTGTATAATTTTATTAAAATTACTCATAATATTCCCTACTGCAGTGTCATATTGAATGGCTTTGAAAGGGTTAACATTTTAGAATACATAATGTCAGAAAATAAGGGTAGAAAACAAAACCAACATCAACAAAACAGCTCAAGAAATAATTTTTTGGACATTCACATCTTATCACTGGCATATCAAACGCCTGCAAACAGGAAAACAGATCCTTGTAAAATGAGGATGCTGACTGGAAAGACAAACATCTTACAATGACAGCTTTGAATTGTGTAGGGCAATTTTGCCAAACAACTGGCAAACTGAAAAAGATGTGAAACAAAACATTCCAGTGGAGATTCTCTATCAGATAGAGTGCTCTGAGCTAGACACACATCACCAATTCTAGTTGTAAGAGTCAAATGTGTGAGCAGAGGAATGAGCATGAGGGAAAGTGAGAGCACAAATGTTTCATTCCATTGAAGTTTTGTAATCTCTGGAGGCTCATAACTGACTAAAAGATCATGCCATCAATTTTGGGATGACTTTTAGTGACCAAACAGATTTTCTCCATCATAATCTGCCTCTAACCTAGTCTTTCAATTTTTCCAACAGTGCATTTGTCATTACTATACTGTACTGGGGAAGGAGACACTAAGACAGGTAATTTTCTTTAGTTCTCCGTAATGTTGTCTTCCAATAATAATATCCCATTAAGTCATCATCTACAAGGAGGGTTTATTTTTTGATCACTGAGTCTCATTTCTCATATCTTCTCTGCAACTTCATGGCAGTGATATAAGTCACTGGTCTTGGAATGGAATCATTCTGATATCTTTTTCTTTGTGTTAGATTTTTTCATTTCATTCATTAGTTATGTAATAAACAGTCACTGGGCTACGTTACTGAAGGCTGATTTCTGTTCAAGACATACACATTGTTTGGTCAGATTCTGCATTTTTGCAAAACCAAGGAAAACCTGCCTAAAAAACTTTGGTAATTCCGAATTGATATAGGGAATGGCTTTCTTCTCCACTTATCACAGCACTAGACAAGTAAAAAAAAATCTTAACCCTAGAAAACTCTACAATGCCTTAATGTAGTCTCAAATCAAACATCTAGTCACTATAAGCAAAAAGATCATAGTTTAAGCAATTAAACTAAATATCTGTGAAAACCTAGTTTGAATTTTTAAAATTTTCCCAGAACTTTCATCACATAGATCTATTGATGAATTTGAAATAAATTGATCCACTGTTCAGAAGACATTGTAGTTATGTATCATTTGCTGTGAAAAATTGCCAGAAGATTCTCTTGCTATGTGTATGTAAGAACATAACTGAAATTCCATTATATATCTGAAGCCTATGTGGCACAACAAGAAGCATATTCTCTACTCTCACTATTTCAAAAAGATAGAAGACATAAAAGAAAGGAATGTATAGATGTACAACTGTCTTCATATTAATATAAAAGCAAGTTGAATACCATAAATAATTTTCTCTTTGCTAAGCAGAGAGAAAACAGCAGCGGAGCTGTTGTGGCTATAGTTTTTATCACAGCAGAGTTTGCACAGGGTGGTACACCCAAATATTTTATCTAAATCTAAAACAACCTTGAGAAGGGGTAATATTTATCTTATGTTACTGCCTCCTGCCACATTGTTTTTTAAAAGGAGCCAGCAGCACTCAAAACATTAAATAAAAAAGCACTTGCTATCACAAAATAGAAATATTATTACATATTTATACTGTACATCACCATTAATTTGTAGAACTCAAGTGGATAACTTATATATAATATTGCCATCTCATTCTTTTCTCTATCATACAACCTATGAAGTGGATTGGGCTGAGCGAGTGACTGGCCCAAAGTTATCCAGCTGTCTTATATATAACAATAAGCCAGAATTGCTGAAAATAATGGCTTGGAATTACTGAATGTCATGCAGCTGCATTCTACGAAAACTGGTACACCTGAAGTAAATTATAACCTATCAAAAATATATAGCTTCCATACTACATCTCAGCTTAGATTCTGAGAGCTTTCTCCTCTAATAGGTTGAACTTCAGAAGCCAACATCAACAAAATATGTCAGATTCAAAATAAATGGATTTGAGGTTATTTTCATGGCTATTCTGAATCTCTGATATGATGTTGAAAATCAGTTCAAAACAATCTCTATAGGAAAACTCAAGGTTGAGAGGGGAAGAAGAGAAAGCATCTTAAAATGTTGAACAAGTGCCCTGTGTTCCACCAAATGTTAGAACAGTGATAAGGAGTCTCTGAGCCTCAACTAAATGTGTGTGAGCAGGCGCAGTACATCACTTGCTGATAAGGCCTATGACCTGTGCAGTAACTCATTGGTTCGGCTAGCAAACAACGCAGTGACAGTCCAATCTCTTCTTGAAAGACTCAAGTGATGAAGCTCCCACAACTTCCAAAGACAAGCTGTTCCATTGGTTGATTGTTCTCACTGTCAGAAAGTTCCTCCTTATTTCTAGGTTGAATCTCTCCATGGTCAGTTTCCATCCATTATGAAAACTTACATTCTGGTTAAACCACTGATCATGATATCTTCTACGGAGCCTTGGTCTTCGTGGGAAAAAGCCCCTGTCCATATTTCAAGGCCTGTGTGGAATTAAAAATAATACCGTTTATCAGCATTATATTTAGATACATTCTGTTTAGAAGTCTTCTAAACAGTAATGCACAGGAATTTATGGCTAATGTCACTACGCAAATATCTTTCTACAGCAGTGTTTCTCAAACATTCTGTAATCATGGCCCAATAACCATACAAAAAATGAAGGACCCCCCCCCCCCGATTAAACAATCATCCATCTCCCCACATATTGTCCTTAAGAAATGTTTACTTGTGTATAGTATGCCCTGACATCTTCTCCATCTTAAAAGGCTTTTTAAAATTAAATTTTATACCAAAACAGTCAATTCAAAATTAAATTTGTGCCTCTTGAGGAAGGCTTGTAGCAGAGAGTGGATGCTAGTTCAGTTAGATAGGCGATGGAAGTGTGGGGGCTGAGACAGAGAGTGGGCTCTGCTCTTGATAATTAACCATTGGTGAACACAGATGTCAAGAGCTTGGAGCCCCTGCCAAGGCACATAAGAAACTTCACACAGGAATTATAGTAAAATTACTGTTATTTATCATCATGCAATAACTTGAGCTTGTTATATGCACATATTCACACATTTAACGTGTTTACTATTTTGTGCTCAAATATCACCACACTTAGACAGTACTCATGATGCTGTGGGAAACCCTCATTCCTGAAAGAATGAAATATTTTGGGAAATATTTTAAAAGGCACAATATTATTTCCCCTAAAGGAGAGATAGGGAAACATGTTTTTAGAGGCAGAAAGCAGCCACCAGTCTTTCTTAATAGTCCACAGCAGATGCCAGCACTTAAGGAGATAAAGAGCTTATTCAAAGAAGCCAACTATCTGGATGGCTCCATTCATAAGAAAAGCAAATATCCATTCAAATCCATTCAAGACAGGATATTTCAAAACTCCTTGCAGCAAGACAGCTAACATAAGCAGAATGGTAGGATTACAACAAGCAGCCCCTCGCCCAAGATCCAACACAGGACAAAAGCCATTAGCCACAATAGGAATTGCCCAACACCCTTTCAGAACACAACCCCCTTCATTGCACCACACCCAGAGCAATCCAAACCAAGTCACAGAAGCATATAAAGATCAATTCACTCATTCAACCATTTGGTCAGCTACCCCAGAACCACAAACCCTGGTGGTTCTGTTCATCTATAAATGGACCTTCTTTCCAATCAATTTCCAGCCTTCATTTTATCTCCAGCGTCTTTCTCCCAGCTTGGGAACTGAACCAGATAAATTTTCCTTCCAACAATAGTTTAAGTTTAACAAACAGATTGTAGGAAGTTATCACCCTGTTGTAGAAAAGAAGGGACTAGGCCAAGCTCTTCAATGCAGGAAAGGTTTTATTATGCATAGGTTCAAACAGCCATAACATAGCTAATCGTTTGAACCCCGAAGGGTTTACAAAAGCATACTCTTATACTCCAAATTGCGTATACATTATCTGGGTGTTACCTTTGACATATATGGTCCTAAGAGGAACTGAAAAACGCCTAGTCCAGACATTTGGTTAAATATAAGACAAGAAAAGGGAGTTACACGCATCTCAAGGATTGTGCAGACATTATTATATTCTATCCATGGGATTTGGGGTAGAAAGCAGAAGTGAACAACAGGATGCATCCGTCTGGGTCAGTCTGCACTGCTATAAATAAAAATACCATATGTCATCTCAGCAACTCCTTCCTGGTAGAAGGAGGAACTTTAGCCTTGACCAAAGTCCGGGGCCTTTAATAGCCTGAACCAAAGTTTTGGCCTAGCTCAACCCAGCCCACTCCCAGAAAAATGAAATATCCTAGGAAATATTGAAAAGGCAGAATATTATATTTTCCTGGATGTGAAAAAGGGAAAAACACATTTTAAACACAAAGTAAATTCCTGCAGCTTCCTGCCCATCCCCACTTTGTCAATGGGCCATTAAGAAGGCCAAGCTAGTCCACTTTACATAATAAAGAGTTCTCCCCATCAGCTTCAGGGGGATGGGAATGAAGGCATGATAATATAAGCCTTTACTCAACTGACCACATGGCATCTGAACTCAACAAAACCTGGATTCAAAACTCAGCCTAGAGGGTTGCCCTTGCATGGGCCCATGTGAGTCTGACAACCAATCAGAATACATTTCTTACACAGGAACAGGAAACAAATAGGTGGGGCCGAACAGATTATAAAAAGTTCTGCAAGACCTTCTTCAGTCTCTTCTCTTCTTTTCCCTTCCCTTCTCTTCTCTTCTCCACCAACATTGAAGCATGTGATCACCTTTTCTGTTCAGGACTCAAGCCATGTGGCCCTGTCCACCATTAAACCATCTTTCCAAGCAGCCTCCATGTCTCCAGTCTCTTTTTCCCTACTTGGAGCCGAACCCAGAAGGACATTTCTTCCAACAAGATCAAACAGAAAAACATGGTAAAAACAGAAAATACCTAATTTACATGAAGATAAGTGATGACCACAAGGTCATCATTATTAAAGGAACTTAATAATTTTAAATTACTAAAGTAACATTTCTTTAATAATTATCCATTAAAGTAACATTTCCTTTCCATTCTCTATTTCACTGTGTCAAGATCACTATTATCATTTTAATCACGTGGACAATAGAACTTCCTTAAATCTATTTTACATTTGTGGCAGAATTAATGGATTTGGTTTTCCAAAGTTTCTAATAAATTAGATTTTATAACCTCTTTGATATAAATAGCAAACCTTCTCCAGTGCCTACAATCCTTTTCTTTTCATTCCACAATTCCCTCCCTTGCATTCCAAATCTACCTCTCCCCCGCAGTGTTTCTGTTGTCTGCTTGTGAGGGGTGTGTGTGTGTGTGTGTGTGTGTGTGTAGGGAGTCAAGCATGACACAGTGCTTGTATCCAGGAATGATTATGTCCTACTGGTATTTCCATTCCATCAGTTTTCCATCATATATTCTTGTTTATAGCCAAATACTGTAATTACTTAGCATTGAGAGTATCACGCATGTACACAGTGCACATTTTCAAATATTGCTGGTGTTGAGTTTTATTCACAGCCTTCACTATATTGTCATGTACACTGAAAACCAATTGTTTTCTGTACTGAATACTTAGTGAAACACTCAATAACTGCTGAAGTTCAAGGTTACCAGGGAAAGAAACAGATACTTCTATGCTCACAATCAACTATTACATTTGGTTTCATTTTTATTTGCTGCCACATTTATTATCTAGCAGTTAGATAATACATTCTAGTCAAAACTATATCTGTGGGTGTTCTGCCAAATCCTATCTTCAGACTTGCATAAAATCAGGTCTGAGTTTTTCTGACAATTTCTGGTCAGGATGTCTGACATCCTTTAACCTACTTCCAGTATTAGCCTTCTCCCTTATGATACTTTCCAAAATAAGCTACACAATCCAAACTGGATGCTCTCTAGCACTTTCAAAGTTATGCACTAGCAACTGTTTGTATTTAAGTGCAAGTGGACACCATAGGTTTCTTCCCCAAAATTCCCAGTTTCTAACAAATCTAAAGACCTCTACCTACAGGTAATCTTCAGCTTACAACTGTTTGTTTAGTGGTCATTTGAAATTACAATTGCAATCAAAAGAGAGATTTTTGACAGGTCTTCAGAGTTACAACCATTGGAGTATCTCCGTGATCATCAATTTGGGTGTTTGGAAACTGGCATGTATTTATGATAGTTGCAATGTGCCAGGGTTGTGAGATCACCGTATGTGAGCTTCCGGGCTGGCTTCCGACAAGCAAAGTCAATTGGAGAAGCTGGATTTGTTTAATGACTGTGTGATTCACTTAATGAGTGCAGTGATTTTCTTACCATGTCAGAAAAGGTCATAGCAGTAAAAATTCTGGTCCCAATTGTGGTTGTAAATTGAGAATTACTTGTACTACTTCTCCCATGTCTTGAAACCTCTAAGCTCTGTCTGTCCATCTAAGCCAGGGGTCTCCAAACTTGACAGATTTAAGACTTGTGGACTTCAACTCCCAGAATTCCCCAGCCAGCCAAGCTGGCACTGCCATGCGCAGTGCCATGCGCACGAAGGACAGCTGATTGTCACACACGCATGCATATCAGAAACCCAGAAGACAAACAGGTAAGGCCGCACGTGCCGGGTGACATGGCTTTGTGTGCCATTTTGAACATGTCATAGGTTCGCCATCACAGACCTAGGTACTCCAGACTTCAATCTGCTACGTAACCACCTGAATTTGGGTTTCAGGACTAGCTAATTAATGTTCCAAATATCTCCGATGGCAACATAGACCAGAATTGATGCTCCTCCCTGATACTATCAAGCTAATTCCCTAGTTAAATAAACCAAACTGTAACTATATATATATATTCCTGCCTACGAAGGAAGCTTTATGAAAGAAGGACCACCACTGAAAGGGTGTCATGCCTTGGGTGAATGTGCAGGGTTTAGGCAATCTAAATAAAACTATTTGCAAAAGTAATTCTATAAACATAAAGAATATATTAATATATTCTTTATGTTTTCTAATATATTCTATAGTAGGAAACATAAAGCTTACTTAAGAATTCCATGAACAAGTTTTAACCCTCTGCTGAAATTGATTTGACTATTTAGGAAGGGGAAGGCTTGCCTCAATGGGCTAGAAATATTTTAAAACAGACTACACTGGGGAGTTAAATGCTTAAATTTAAATTACAAAAAGAAATATAGAACCAACTTAGAGCAGATAGCCTGTTTTCATCATATTCTATAAAAGCAAGGGTTCTTAAGACAATTAAAAAAAAATTCATCCAGAACTATTTAGATTAGAAAATCCATTAAAAAGGGATAGAACATAGTAACTCCATTTGGTATTATGTCTAACTATATCTAATAATACTAAATATAAGCAAAGTAAAAAGTGACAAAAAGTGAGGAAAGTCCTCTTAGGGGAAAAAGTCACTACTATAGACTAATAGCTATAGAAATCAAGTTGATTATCACACATTCTCATTTATAGAAGAAAAAAAAAGTGATATGCCACCATCTGGTGAAGATCTTGCAAATAAAACAGAAGCAATTCACACTTTCTTTCGTTTAATAGGAATTTTGACAGGATAAGAAAAGCAAATATAATCTAAACATGTTAACACAATACTCGGGAGTGGAAATATCCAGTATTAATGTTGCAGCATAAAAGTTACTCAGTTATCTTTCTAGGTGCACATTGTTTCTCAAGATCTTTTAAAAAAAAGATTCACTCTACAAGTCTAAAAGGGTATTTTCAAAAGCAAAAGTTGCACAGACTTTAAAGGGAAGGAAATGGTGTAAAAATACAAAGATAAAGTTACATACTTACTTCTTTCTTTATATTTTTTTATCTATCCCCCACTATTTTTCTCTGCACTTCTTTTTTTTTATTAGTTTGCATTACTTTTTATCCTTTTATTTTAAACTTTAATAAAAAATATTTTAAAAAGTGAGGAAAAAGGGGGCTGGCCGGGAGGTAGTGCTAAAAGTCAAAGAAAACTAACAGGGTGAATACCAACATAGACAAACCAGCCCTAACAAACCTTTTCTTATGCTCTGAGGATGACTTTAAGTAGTTTTCTCCACCCCGGTGCTCTCAAATCTCTAGTAGCTACAACTGGGAATGTACATTCATATCTTCCACCTTAAGGACTCTAAATAATGGAAGCTGTTTACAAACTAGTTATTAAAACCTATTATAGGAGGCAGCCCCTTATTCCCACGAAGTGACAGGGTAGCCACGAGCTGCCTGCTTAAAAATAGTCGCCATCCACGCGTAAACCGTTGAGCCGCATCCACCTCACCGCGCGCAGAAGGCGTAACAACTCAGCACGGTTTTCGATTCACCATCCGCGGCACAAAAGAGGCGTAAACAAATATCAATCTTTCTCCACACACCCCGACTATGGTGTCTGTCAACACATTTTGAAATAGGGCTGAAGCAATAAGTAGGCACTTCTTGTGCACAAGTAGACCCGTAACGTACTCTTTTTGATCACCAAAGTGAAAATCTATTTTAAGAGTCTTCAAAATAGTCAGAAGAAGGAAGAGAAATCAAGAAATAATTACAGTAATATTAATTACTGTAATTGTAGTAACTCATAAAATTATAGAACATTCTAGAACATGTGTGTAACCATAAATATAATTAAACCACTCTTGAGAAAGCCTGCTCTCCCCCTACCTTGCTCCCCCCTACCGGCTTATATTGCACAAAGTCAACAGATTCACCTTGTTTCAGAATCTTGTAGTCATAGTTTTAAATAATGCGCAATATTCAATAGCAGTTACTTTGGTTTCAGGGCAGTCTTGCTTCCTCATCGCTTGTCCAGATGTGTTAGAAAACCAGTCCTGGAAAACTTACCAAGCCAGCGTCTACTTCGGCTCTGTTTTAAAACGGGGATCCAGTCCAATTCGTCAGCTCACCAGAAACATTAAGGGCTGACTGTAGTTTTACTAAAGTAAGATTTGAGATGCGTGCTGATAACGTCCAAGTCTCCGCGCCAACGGGCTCAGAAGGGAAGCGCAGTTGAGCAACGCGGAAAATAAAGTTATCGGACCAAGCAACAATCTTCTTAACACGCGCTTCTTTTCGGCTTTGCAGTTGCAGGCAAGGCGGCGGCGGCGGCGGCGGCGCACAACAACTCCCGCATTTTCGAGAGCAAGGAGGGACCAAACGTTTCAGCAGACGTTTCCTTTGGCAATTGGCCCAGGCCAGGGAAATAAAACCCGTGAGTTAACGGGCAAGGATGAAAAAGAATCGGAGCGGTCAGATGTGTTTCTTTCTCTCTTATAATAAAAATGCAGGTAGAATTTTAACCCATTAATTCACATAGTCTAGTATTACGCCAAATGCATAAAGGGGTGTGTGGAACATAATATAATAAGTTTTAATTTTCCATTTAATACTGTATTTTATCATTTATATGGGGTTTGTCCTTTGGTCAAATTACCTAGAGTTAGTATCTTAACGTATAGCCACACCGCTACATATCCAAGACACAACCATGATTCAAATTTCAATGGTATACATTGTAGATACCACTTTATGTTTAGCTGTTCTTACGTTTCCACGATCAAAGAAAATATTTAAGTCTAACTATTATCTTGAGAAGGCTGAGAATGTTTAGGTGACAAGGGCTTAACTAATGTTGGAAGAAAAATCCATCTTGTTCAGTTCCAAGTTGGGAGAAAGGCACTGGAAACAAAATGGAAGCTGGAGGCTGATTGAAAAGGTCCATTTGTTGGTGAACCAAACCATCTGGGTTTGTGTTCTGGTGCAGCTCACAAAATGGAGTTGAGAGTTGGGTGGGTTTTTATACCTTCTTTGAGCTTTGTATTTGAGCGTCCTGTTGCTGTGCAAGAACATATCTTTTAATATTCTATTGGCTGTTGTCAGATTCCTGTGGGGGTCATGTAGGGGTCATAGCTGGCTCTATAGGCAAAAGAGGAAATACAAATCCTAGGTGTTTGTTTGGGCTAATTTGGTCAATCTGGCATATTTTATATCTAAGCTCCCAGGTTTCTGTGACTTTGAAGTTTGGACTGCTCTGGTGTAGGGTTAATTGATCAATCAGTAGTTAGCAAACCACATTGATTAAATCAGACAAAATCCACATTCCTTCCTCTCATAATCTTTTGACGCTTAATCTCTTATGCTTACAAAGAGACAATGGAATGTACACGTAGACATCACATTCCATGCAGCAAAATATTAACTAGAGTCACTATCTATACCATGAAGTGTTCATGAGGTGTTCATGAGGAAAGCATGCATCTGTAAACCAATCAATAATTCCCAAGTGTATTTTCTGTCCAATGAGCTTTTACTATTCTGAGAAGTTTGACAATAAAAGGGAGCCCCGAACAATGTTCTGGGTTGGTGCCCTTTGGGGTACCTTCCATCGGGTGGCCTTCCCAGCACAACCTTACTCCTGTCTGCGTCTGCTTTTCTACGTCACCAACACTCTGGGGGTGGTGCAATGAAGGGGGTTGTGTTCTGAAAGGGTGTTGGGCAATTCCTATTATGGCTAATGGATTTTGTCCTGTGTTGGATCTTGGGTGAGGGGCTGCTCTTTAATCCTACCATTCTGCTTATGTTATCCTGTCTTGAATGGATTTCTCCATTCAGTATTTGCTTTTCTTATGAATAGAGCCATCTAGATAGTTGGCTTCTTTCAATAAATTCTTTATATCTTAAGTGCTGGCATCTGCTGTGGGCTATTAAGAAGACTTGGGAGCTGCTTCCTGCTTCTAAAAACACGTTTCTCTATTTCTCCTTTAAAGAAATATAATATTCTGCCTTTTTTAATACTTCATTCTTCTGGGAGGGGGGCTTCCCACACTACTTTTAAACATTTAGGTGTGATAGTAGTTTATAGAGGTCGGAAAGCATGTGACCAAACGGCCTGGAAAGGAAGGATATGGCATAAGGTGATGGGTGTAGGATGATTATAAAAGTATGCTTTTTCATTACTTGAGAGTGGTCTCTTACTGTGTATATTGAGATCCACCAGCCTTTGCAAACGCTCCAATAAAATTGTTTTGTATTCCAACAACTATGAGTTTGAGTTTTACTTCTCACAGGGGGAAACAGGCATGGAGGCTTTTAAAAAGTTTGCAATAAAATTGGGGATGGGAAATGGAAATCACCACAAGTCATTCAAACTACATTGTTTGGGGTGTGATAGGAGTAAAATGAATGGTCTTCAAAAAATTGTAAGAGGAGGTAGCTATCTTAAAGTAAAATAAAACCAACCGAGAAAGAGGAAAGAAAAATAACTGAATTGAATAACAGGAAATTAAAACTGAACTGAAAATAGGAAAACTAACTAAATTGAAAAACTAACCAGGAACTCAAAAACAAGGCAACGGAGCATGCTCAAAATCCTATTGAATATTATTTGACACACCTTGCATACATTATGTTAATTTAAATGCACATGTAATGTATGATTTAGTATGTTTAGGGAGGGTAGCAGGAAATATGTAGAAGGCAGTCGAAGGGAGTGTAATCTTACAGTACCTCAGCCAATGGGGTATAAGGAGGGATGTGAAGGGTGGGACAGGGCTGTATAAAAAAGAGAATGTTTGAGTTGGAACTTTGGAGAGAAACAAGACTTGATGGCTTCTCTCCCTGCTTATTGCAATAAATGAAACAAAAGGCCTTCACTGTATCTTAGCTGGTTATTGGTCAGGCGAGCTTGCCACTGATTGCAAAGGAAAGTAGCCGGGGCATATAACAGGTGTCTTTCATGAACAAATACGTAAGTGTCTTTGTATTCCAAATAAGGCTGAGTGATAGATAATTTACATACTGTTTCAAAAGCCTTAAGAGAAAGGTGAACTAGAAATGCCTGACCTCAGAGTGAAAAGGTTTTACCAGCAGCTGGGAAAGGTCAGTCTTTTGCAGTAATAGTACTTTATACCACACATGTATAATGTACATTATCATGCAGGCCTGACAACCCAACAAGAATACGGGCTAGTTTCTAAGAAACTAAGGAAAGTCAGAAGCTTAGAATAGGAAGACTCTTGTGAGGAGTAAAATCTCGACTCCAAAGTTGTTGATAGGTCCAGGTCAGTCACATGCTAACAATCTGCCTATAATTTATTACCATATATAAATGTTTAAGATTAATTAAGCCCATGCTATCACAAGCATTTAGCCCCTTTTGTTTTTCTGCATTATATAATACCTGCAGGGTGGACTGTGGCATCGGTGAGGGGAGAGAGAGAGAGAGAAAGGAGGGACTGAGGATGGATGACTGGGCAACTGGGCGTTCAGTTAACAGTTGGCTTCCAGTGCTGGAGAGGGTGGGAAAGAGAAGTGGCTGGGCTGCTGCTGCCTTTCATTGGGGTGCATGGACCGAGATGGGGCTCCTCTTGCCGTCTCTTCTATCCCCTCGTTGGACATGGTAGAGCTTCCTGCCCCTCACTTAGCCACCTGTCCCCTTTATTGATGCAATTTGGGGATGGCAAGTGGGGAGGGGTGGGGTGGGGGAGGAAGGCTATTCCTGACTCCAGGGCTGACTGGCTTCTTCCTGGCATCTCTTTCTCTGCCTTTTGGCGTCGGCTGTCAAGGATGAGGTTTTTGTGGGCAGAAGAGCTTGCCCGACCCACTGCTGCCAAGATGCCCTTGCTTCCCCCAAGCATTTGTTTGCCTACCTGATTTCCAGCTCTGTCACATTTCTCCGTCGCGTTTCTCACGTGTGCAGGGAAACAAAATTTTGTGGGACTGAAAAAAACAAAAGTTCAATCAACCAATTTGAATTTCTCGTGAAAAAAAAAAAGATCTCGCAAAGTTGGAATTGATTGATTGAACTTTTTTTTAGTGCCACAAAATTTTGTTTCCCTGTGTACGACGGCAAAAAACGCAATGGAGAAATGCGACAGAGCTGGAAATCAGGTAGGCAAAAAAATGCTTAGGGGAAGTGAAAGCATCTGGGTTGCCCTGCCATCCTCCTCAGGTTTGAGACGCCACTGAGGAAATGTGCTGACAACCCCGTGGGCCTCTCTCTCTCTCCTCCTTCCACCACCACCCAGAAGCCCTCGCTTCCCCCAAGAAAGGTGGTCAAAGCAAGCACCTTTTCTAAAGCCTCTGGTTTGATGCATCAGTCCACTCTGCCTCTTCCATCGCTTGCTCCCTCCCTGAACATGGGCAGGAGAAGCACACTATTCGGGGGAGGAAAAAATACTAGTGGAAGCTGCTCTCATGTTTCTTCTTCTTTCACTTTGTTGGGCCTGAAGGTGCTCACTGCCTTGAGTCGCCCTCCTCGCTTTATCCAGTGACAGAGATGGCATCTTAAGAAGCCATGGTTTAATTACAGCATTCAGCACGTGATGGAATCCTCTTTCTTTGACCACCTTTCTTGGGGGAAGCGAGAGTACCTGGATGGTGGTGGGTAGGGTAGCTCTGCGGCATGGCAGTGCAATGGAGAAACGGGCAACGGAGGGCTGACGTGACCCTGGGTGAACCGGTTGTTAAATTATCCCACCACTGACATTAGCATATGATTTATGCTAAGTAGCTTCAGTCAGGGCTAGGCCATAAATTATTTCATATCCTCTATGCTATGACTGAAGGCCAAATATGCTCTTTAGGCTCCTGCCTCAGCATGCATATTTTCCAATGAGACAGACCAATACATGAAGATCATTAATTACAATTTATTCAGAACATTCTGATAAAAGGGATTCTTCTCATTCAAAACTCATCTTATATTCCTTATTATAGTCAAGACATCAAAGAAAAATGCAAGAGAAAAGGTGATTGGATAGGACAAAAGTAACTTCCCCTTTGCATAAGAAATCATACATGTTACATATTTTCAACATAATACCACACAGGTTCATTAAAATGAAGTCTGATGGAATGACCCTCCCCCCTGACATTCGAACTACCACCGACCTCCGTTCCTTCCGGCAAAAGTTAAAGACTCACCTATTTCAATCAGCTGGCCTGGCACTTTCTTAGTTCTACCTCCCGGGGATTTATTCATTTTAATTGGGTTTGGGGTTTTAAAAAGTTTTTAATACACTATATACTATATTTAATATTTATTATTCCATGTACAGTCTAGCAACCTCCTCCACCTACGTATTTAATTATTTAACTGTTTTGTATGTATTTTATAACGTATTTTAGTGACTGTACACCGCCCCGAGTCCCTTTCGGGAGAGGGGGCGGTCTATAAATATGAATAATAAATAAAATAAATAAAATAAATAAGATGACAGAAGGGGCATAAATTTTAAGATGTTGATAAGGAAAAGGTTTGTTTGGAGTTCACGAAGGGGAAGCCAGATATCAATTAGTGATAACAAGCTTTCTCTTATCAGGAGACATTGTCCAGGAATCCCATCCTATCTTACCTTTCAGTTTAGGAATGTTAGAAGCTATCAATCAATCCAGTCTGCAATAGTTTGAAAACATTATTTAAAAGAGAGAAAAATAAGTCAGATTAAAATACAAAACAACTATGTTTGTTAGCAAATATAACAATGCTACATTGCTTTTTGGTACTACCACTTGTGTGGTCCTCAAACTAAGCAATTTAGGTCAGATAAACATAAAAGCTTGCCAGCAGAACTGAATATTATGATATTAAGCAAATAGAAGTATTAGGATATTGAATTTAGTAGTCGGAAGAGGTAAAATGTATAATAGGCCAGAACCGGTAGTGGTATTAAAGTAGAATAAAATATGGATTAAAATATAAGAATGAAGACCTGGCATAAAAGGAACAGTTAGAAGCTTGTTAAAGGGACAGGGAAATGTCATCAGCTTTCAACCACATGTTCCAGCAAACGTCCCTATGTCAAAAGTCCAAAACCACAAGGTTCAATTGAAGTTCGCATAAAGACACATAGTCATGTCACCTATGGCCCAAGACAAAAGGAGAAGACCCCATGTCCTTAAAAGGCTTTTTCCTCAAGGTAACCAATAAGAAACGAGTTAAGTGTTTCCATGTTACGCTGCCTTTGAAAATGTATAAGAATGCGTGCTTCGATAATGAAGGTTGTTCAGAACTTGCAATGCTAGCCATGGGCTAGCTTTCTGAACCTGGCTGCCAAATAAACTCTTCCTGTATCCTGAGAAGTCTAAGTCTGTCATTTTCTACAACAGTATGGCGGCCTGGATTGCTGGAACCGGCAGCGGCCAGGCGTGCCACACCCCCAAACTGGTTCCCTGGTCGCTGCCATCACCATCACCATTTTTTTTAGTTCTGTGCATACAAAAAACAATTTTAATTGAAAGTGCACATCAAGCATGCACGCGCACGAGTAAACCAACATTAAAGCCAGCCAGAACCCACCCTGCCCTCAACATATGAATACCCGTGCTCCACTAGGAAACTGATTGGGCTTGATAAATCGAGACTTACAGCTTGAAAATTAATGAGTAGTTATGAACAGCCTCTCTTCTCCCCTTCTCTCCCTCAGGCTTGCCCCACAGAAGCCTCTCCTATCCTATCCCCTTCTCTCCCTCAGGCTTGCCCCAGGGGTGGGTTTCGGATTCTTTTACTGCCAGTTCGCTCAGGGACGCACTTTGTGCGCATGCACGCATGCATGCACAGAAATTTAAAAATTGCAAAAAACAAGATGGCAGCATCATAGGCGCGGCCAATAGACCCAGCTTGGGCGCATGCATGGCCAAGTTACTACCTACTCGACCGAGCTGGGCCAAACCGGTAGGAACCCACCTCTGGCTTGCCCCACAGAAACCTCTCCAATCCTATCCCCCTCTCTCCCTCAGGCTTGCCCCACAGAATCCTCCCCTATCCTACCCACTTCTCTCCCTCAGCCTTGCCTCACAGACACCTCTCCCATCTTATCTCTTTCTCTGCCTCAGGCTCCTCTCCAAATTCCCAGCCAGCAAGCCGGATGAGTCACGCGCTGGCCATGCGCAAGTGGCTGTTTGAACCGAGATCTTTTCAGGTGGGTTGGCGGGAGTAGAACTCCTTAGCATCAGAGGATGTTAATAATAATATAAGAAATACTAATGATCTGATGGTCATTTCAAAAAATCCTTTCTAGAAGAGGAACATATATGCCACATTTCAAGTTTGTAGGCTTTACGGTTCTGGAAATTTCATGATCCAGCATGAGTGGTTTTTGTTTTTATATATATAGATTTTGATAGACGAGACTATTTGTAGTTCAGAGTTCAACTCTGGGATCCTTGGTACTATTTTCTCGTTTTCCCTTCTAGTAATCTATACCCAAATAAACAGGGTGTCAGCGTTCCAAATACCATGCAGAATTAAATCAGAGCCCAAGGCAGAGCTATCCTTAAAGTTCCAATTTAATAAGACAGACATGTTGGCATATCTGTGGAAATCCCAAATCTAAAAGCTTCCTGGGATTCCACCCAATTGAAAGTTCATGATCTTATTCCCCACACCTATAAATCCATCACACAGTCCAATCTTCTTCAGCCACGCTGGCATCTCCACCCAGCTGGTTCCGGTCAGATGCAGAGGTGCGGAGACAAAAGATGACCTTGGGATTCTAGAAAGGAATGACAACAACACATTCCACAATTCTATTCCTTTCTATTTCCCCTCCCAATTACTATACTAATGAAACAGCATAATGAAATAATAGAGAGTGTGACAGGCCTGACACAGGACACAGGGCACAACACTAAATAAACAGTCAAAAGAAACAGTATCCTATCAAGGAACCATCAAGGTAGAAGTTATACCCTCACCAAGAGTGATAGCACAATCTACTATATACAGCCAGCAAACCCCACTCTCTGCTGCACTGATTATGATACCTAGAGTAGTAATGAAATATCTGCAGGAAAACAACTTAGCACCAAGAACTCAAGACATAAGAAGCAATTGACAAACACTCTCAATTTCCATTCTGAGATTTGTAGGATGTGTTTGTAGGTCACTAATTTCTTAAAATTAGAAACTGAACTCTGTTTTTCTTTGAAAAGTGCATGTCCTTAATCTCATAAAAACCTTTCCCCCTTATTTCTCTATGTTTGATGTGTTTCTGGTCATAGCTACAACAAAATGTGGGCAATTCAATTAAATCTAGATTCAGAAGGAGATCCTGCAGCTGAAGTTTTTTTTTAAGTCACAAACTCAGCTGCAAATTCTACCTCTGAATTAAGACTTAAATGAGCTAGCGTGCTTCCTGTCAGTTTTGCAATCCCTTCTAGAAAAAGGAAACATCTGGTACTTCACAAAACTTTAGTTAACACTGCTATCCTCTGTACACGTAAAAAAGAAATTGGTTCAGAAGCCCTAATATCCATTCACAGAAAAAACCAACAGACTATTACCGTGATGGCAAACCTTTTCGGCACCGAGTGCCAAATTGGAACACGTGTGCATGTGTGTGCATGTGCCAGAAACCCAAAGACCAGCTGGCTGGTGCACATGTGCACGCCGTCCAGCTGGTCTTTGGGCTTCCAGCACGTGCATGCACGCCGCCTAGCTGGTCTTTGTGCACGCCAGAGCACTGGAAACCCAAAGACCAGCTGGACAGCATGTGCATGCCTGTTTTTTTTACTGTTTTTCAGACCATTTTTCTGGCTTTTTTCAGGCTGTTTTTTATGTGGTTATAATAGTCCCATGATGGCAAGCCTATGCCATGCGTGCCAGAGGTGGCAAGCAGAGATCTCTCTGTGGGCATGTGTGCCATCGCCAGCTGATCTTCTGGTTTCTGGCATGTCAGCTGGTCTTTGCAGGTGCTGGAGTGCCGGAAACTGGCCTGAAAAACCAATTTCCGGCACCAATGGACCAAAGAGGTCCAAAAACTGGCTTGTTGTTTGGCCATTTGTGGCCATTTTTCAGGCCATTTTCTGGTGTTCTGGCACCCACGAAGACCAGCTGGCACATCAGAAACCAGAAGAGCAGCTGGCAATGGCACATGTGCCCACAAAGAGGGCTCTGTATGCCACCTCTGGCACACGTGCCATAGGTTCACCATCATGGGACTATTATAACCACATAGCCTAAAGCCCTCTAATGGGAAAAATGTGTATCCTTTCAAAAACAGCATATTTCTTTGTTTTTTAGTCAGTGATTTTCCCTTGATGATAGCACTAGTTATAAGATCTTATCAATGGAATACATCTTTTCTAAACAGTACTGGACAGGCTTCATAAACTGCTGTTATCTGATTTCATTTGGAAGGGGTGAGACACTAGCAAGTTAAAAAAATTATTTCTTCAGGAAACCCGTCATTAAGAGGTTGGAGTTACCATGCTAAAGGGAAATGACAGAGTAGCAGTTACATAGATTTTGGGAACCAAGTTGGTCCACTGGTTCTGAATAGCATCTGTAAGGGGTTTTTTCTTCCTCCACTTTTCTGGAAATACTCTGGATAAGATCAATGGAAAGGTGACTGGCCACATCATTTTCAAAATTTCTCTACTCATCCCTTGTTTCCACACTTATGTAAAGCTTATTCCCATACTAGTGTAGTAAGAAAAAAAGTCTGGAAAAAGTTCCTTGCAGCTGAGACAATGTGATCAGTGCTAATGAACGAAATAAGAAGCAGGAAGGGGGGGGGGGTATTTTGGAAAGGTGAGCAAGATGATGTTTATAAAGTTTGGGCTTTTGTGACTGAAATGCCTGATCTCAGTCTTTGATTAGTTTCACAATGTGTCTTTTGGTATTTTGATTGCCCTTCTAGGTGATGGGTCAAGTCCAGCCTTGGGGAGGGGAGGAGAATGTAAATTTAGTAGACTTTTGTGTTTTACTAGCTTAATCTTGTCAATTTGGCTTTTTTCTTTCTTTCTTTCTCCTACTCTTCAGGAATGACTCTTTTTCTTTTCCTTATGATTCTTTCTAGCTACCAGGGTTGTTGTTTTTTGCTTCCAACCTCCAGAAACTCAGTTGTTAATACTCTAGCAGCACCAGCAGCAGCATCCTCCAACTCCTGCTTCCAAATACCTCCCATCCCAGGAAATGAATTGTAATCATTGTAATCGTAACCCTTTTGAAAGATTAACAGGAAGATTTATTAGTTCTTTTTGCTCACACGGCAGGCTGTTACAAATTCTTCTGGCCCAGACATTTAAATTAATTTCCATACAGTATTTAACACTAAGTAAGCTGAATTCTTTTCAGAGATTATAGCCTCATAAAAGAAAATTATAATATCAATGCACAGGTAACTGTTACCAAACCCAACTGATTCAGGGGGTAGTTATCACTGGCATAATCCTGCAAATACACTTGTTACTCAGTTCTGAAATGAGAATTGTAGCAGCAACTGACAGACAAGCATTCTCAGACTATGAAGCATTTAATATATTTGTCTGAGATTTAAATTTCTCAGTTTGAATCAATAGGAGATACTGAACAATACAAAAGCTTTATTAGAACTTTTGCAAAAGTTGGCCTTCTATGCTCATGTGGATAGAGCCACAGAAGAACAATGATACATATGAATGCAAGATTTAAATAGTTTCAAAAAACCCCACCCCATCAATGCCCCTCATTATCATTGGTCATTTTATGTGAGATAAGTTTTGGCTTATAAATCCAATAAAACAAACAATCCTAACAGCTGGTTTCCCAGATATGCCATACCCGATAGTTGCTGTATCTTGATCATAGCACTATTAATTTGAGCATGGCAGCTGCTTTCCTGCCAATGTTAGCTTGACCTGGCCTGGAATGTACTAATCAAATCACTAGCCTTATTTCCCAAAACCTCACATTCTTACATAATTCCATAGCTACTGTCCAAAAGCTGGTGTCTTGGGTTATACAGCGTTATTCTTGCTCTTTTCTTTACAGGAATAATTCTAATTTATCTCAATTTGTATGGCCACTCCTCCTATAACAACTTTGAGCAGCTCGCAAGGGGTAAAACAAGTACTATCAAACATAACCATAACAGAGTAAAACTACAAAATAAAAACCCTGTGCCTTAATCATCTTAGGATGCACTGCAGCAAACTCCAATTACTCTCATTTCTATTCTTTTTGTTCCATTATATTCTGTCTCAGAACACTAGTTTAAAAGCCAGATCTTGATGACCTTCCAAAACCTAGAAGACACACGTGTTTGTTTGTTTGTTTGTTTGTGTGTGTGTGTGAGTTGTCAAATCAAGTGGGGAAAGGTGTTCCACGAGGTACTGTAGGGGCAACCACTTGGCAATTTGAAGCTTGTGTATTTCAACGCGCAGAATTCCTCAGCCAACATGGAGTTGAAGTCCACACATCTTAAAGTTGCCAAGAATGAAAACGCCGGGAATCGTTTCTTCCGCGCATCTCGCGCTTTTCTTTTCCTCGCGCCTCCGCAGCAGAGAAAAGAAACAAGTGCGACGTCTCTCCTCCTTTAAAGGGCTCCGAAAACAGGAAGTGACGTAAAGGCCGCGCGCCGGCAGTGACGGTTTTTTTGGGTTGCCGGCGATATTTCCTCTGCTTCAAAGAACTCGTGCGAGTCTCTGCCAAGGAGAGTCCGGAGCCTTAGCTATGGTGACAGGCGGTCAAATAGGCTCTGCTGGCGGGAGTTCCGGCGCGGTTACCCCTGAAGGTCTGCGCGGCTGGATCCGAGGAGCTTATCGCTTTGCCACAGACCGCAATGACTTCCGCAGGTGAGAGAGGAATTGAAGAGCTTCGGGTCTCGACCAGAAACCTTACTGGAAAAAAGAGGGAGCGCCTTGCTTCTCGTGTCTTTATAAACTCGTTTTTCCCTACCTGATTTTAACAGAGAGAGAGAGAGAGAAAGAGAGAGAGGCATATACTATAACTATCCATCCATCTATCCATCCATCGTGAAGAATTAAGACTTTCAGGGATTACTGTTTGCTCAGGAACTGTTATTCTTTATGTCCTCCTTAGAAAGTTTCCATAAGTATCTAGTCACTGTGGAACTACCGCTAAATCTGACAGGCCTTGAGACAGTTAAGCTCTTGTGTTCTTAAGGTATACAGAAGAGCTACATCAAAACAACAGGCATCATGCTTCACCTTCCTAGGCATTTTCTTTATAGCAGTATTAAAATATTTTGGGTTAGAAAAAGTCGCCCCAAAGCACTGGAAAACATATAGATAATTTCTGCAACTGAAAAAAATGTTACTTGATAGTGTAACCTAAGAATACGCTTTCAGTGTTTCTAGATAGAAAATTCTATATTAGCATTCTGTATAAGCAGTATCAGTTGTCATTAACTCTCACTTGTATTTGTTACAGAAATCTCATAGTTAATCTGGGACTCTTTGCAGTAGGTGTCTGGGTAGCCAGAAACTTAACAGACATTGATTTGATGGCACCACAACCTGTTGCATAGCAGGTGAGTATATATACCATAGTGTGTAATTTCTTAACACGTTTATTAAGCAAATTATTCATTTATGGCAAGCCCAATTAATTATTAAACTGATTACACTTGTTTTATGAAAGCAACCCAGCTTGATCCAGTGATAATGATATCAGACTAGAAACCAGAAGACTGAGTTCTGGTTCTACTTTAGGCATGAAAGCCAGCTGGGTGACTTTGGACCAGTCCATCTTATCTCATGGTGCAGGTGTAGAAAAATAGAAGGAATTTTAGATATGTTTGCTGCCTTAAGTTATTTAAAAATAATAAAGACGGGATTAAAAATTTCTAAGAACCCTTGTTGTTGTTTTTACCAAACCACAATTATGCGAAAATGACAATATCCATCTAGTGACACATATGTACCACAATTATATATTTGGGTCCCAATATCTCATGCAAATATATAAGTCATAAGACATAAAGCATGTTTTGTTATTTTAAGTCCTCCCCTTACCCAATTTTGTATAAAATGTGCTATATTTATGATCTTTGTATTGTTTACTTTAAATAACCCAGTCCTTTTTTATTGTTTGTCTTAAAATTGAGATTAGGCAAAAATTGTCCAGTTATCTTTTAAGTTTAAAGAAACTATGCCTTTTCTAATATTGTCAAAAGTTAATTTAGGGGCAAATAGAATTTTCTCCTGTCCTTGAGATGGGAATAAAGCATAGTGTTTAAAACTCACAGCTTTCACAGCCTATCTTTTATCAGACCTTGGGAAAAGATAGTTTAGCTGCCCTCACCGAAAATAGCATGGTTCTCCAAAAACAGCTGTGTGAAGGGTCCTGCCAACCCTGAACAGATGCTCTGTCCTGCTACAAACAAAACAACTTAGGAAAATTACATAGCCCTAAGATGCAGATGGAAGTTGTGATTTCAAAGCAATATTCTGCCTCCCTAAAGTCAGAAATTCTTAATGAAACATGATTGCCTCAGCAACTAAATTAGCTCTTCTTGGTGGGGAGAAGCAGCCACTCAGTCTGAGCCTGATCATTATTGGTGGGCAGCTTTCCAAAAGAGCTTGCTCCAATCTTTTTTTATATATTTGGTATCGGTAGTAGCTAAAGGAGATTCAACTTTTCCCAGTCTAGTTTCTGGTACATCCAACGGCATGGACAAAATTTGAATTCAGTCCTTACTTTTTGCTAGTTGCGCCAAACTATTCTTATCTCGACCAAGGCCTTCATTCCTTCCTATTCTCAATGCCCCATGTTTATTATTCAGTGCATGGAATTTCCATTGTGGAATTCAATGGCTCAAATGCAGCAAACTAACAACTGGCTATATCCTTGCAAAAACTGTAAATAACAAGCGTCAAATGTAATTCTTTGCAGAGGCAGGAATTGGTATTAGGTCCTACAAAGCCATTTGACTTGTGTGCTATATTAATATCAACCTCCTAGTAAATAGGTAGTTGGTATTTTAAAGTGAATCATTTTGAAAACCAAAATTAGGCAGTGCCCTTTAGCAGGAAGCACCTCTACATCCATGAAAATGTTTGCATAGGAGGTTTTCTTCCCTTTTCCCAAGGAAAACTATTTTCAACTTCAGCCTGCTCCTCCAGTGAGATGGAGGCTCTGCTATAAGGGTATTTCCTCAGCAGATGGTAAGTAGAATGTCTTCAACTGAGGCAAGGAGGCTGTGTATTTGACTCCTCCTATAAAAACCCTTCTACCAAGTTCTTATACCACAGCCATTTTAACATAAGGGGGTGGTTACATTTATTGTTCTTATTTGAAAATGCAGAAGAAAAATACTACCAGTGTACAAATGTGTACATATATAGCCATTAAACCTGTTTAGACTTTGTAAGACAATTTGTTCACATTCTAGAATATTGTAAACATACCTAAGCAGGCATTTTGGCAAAGGTTTTCTAATTCTACTTGAACTTGTCTGCAAGAAATAAATTAAAGAGAGATATTTGATAAAAACGAGTATTTAGTGGTATTTGGAAATCTATTAACTATTAAAATGATTACAGTTATTCTTGTATCCCTGAAACTACATCTTTGAACATACAACAAATGTGAAACTATACCTAAGAACATACAACAAATATGATGTCTTTTCAATAACTGGATTTGAAAGTTTAACGTGAGATTTTAATTCTGTAGCCTTCATGAAAATATGAAAATGTACGATCTTTCTTAAAATCTTCATTTATCACTAATCACTAATCACTTATCACTAAGCAATTGAAGCCATTTTCTTTTGCCCCACGAAATATGGCCTTGGACTTATTATCAGGGAGGGCTTATTGTTTTGGGGTTGCTGGGCAGCTGCTCCCTTGTGAGCGGACTGTAACCACGCTCACAAGCAGCTGCCCGGCAATTCCCCTCCAGCCGGGCAGAGCGCCATTCACTGACCAAGGGGGTATCACTAAGGCGCCAAGCTACGTGGCGCTCTGCCCACCCCCCAGCTCCTGTGGCTTGGCACATTCGGGATACCCCCTAGGTCAGTGCATGGAGCTCTGCCCAGCTGGAGAGGGGGGGGGGTTGCACGAGTGCCTGTTCTGCCCCCAGCCTCACCAAGCCCTTGCGCAGCTCTCCCAGGGCACCGCCGCCACCGCCACGCTCTGAGCGTAACTTCCAAACTCCAAAACTCGGCTGCCGAGTCTTTCAGCATCGGCAACTCTAGGAGTGCTCTCTATGGTGGGCCCGCTGCCTGACAGAGTCTTCCAGACAGTCTTCCAATCAGCCCACCATAGAGAGCACTCCTAGAGTGGCCGATGCTGGAAGACTCGGCAGCCGAGTTTTGGAGTTTGGAAGTTATGCTTGGAGCGTGGCGGCAGTGGTGCCCTGGGAGAGCTGCGCAAGGGCTTGGTGAGGCTGGGGGCAGAACAGGCGCTCGCGCAACCCCCCTCTCCAGCCGGGCAGAGCTCCGTGCACTGACCTAGGGGGTATCCCGAATGTGCCAAGCTGCGGGAGCTGGGGGTGGGTGGGCAGAGTGCCAAGTGGCTCGGCGCCTTAGTGATGCCCCCTAGGTCAGTGAATGGTGCTCTGCCCGGCTGGAGAGGGGATTTGCCGGGCAGCTGCGCGTGAGCATGGTCACCTCATGGCTGCTTCGCCCCTGAAGCTGTGCCCGTCTCTTCGGGAGCCCGCTTGCAAGGGAGCAGCCACCAGCAATTCCCCCCTCCGGCCAGGCAGAACGCCACTCCCCAACCTAGCGGTATCCTGAAGGCATCAAGCAACGTGAGAGCCCGGCTCCCGCAGCTTGGCGCCTTCGGGATACCGCTAGGTCGGTGAGCGGTGCTCTGCCTGGCTGGAGGAGGGGGGTTGTCCAGGGGGTTTATTTTTGGGGGTGGGCTTATATTTTTGCCCACATGAAAAATGTGGCAAGGCGTTAGTTTCGGGACAGGTCGTATTTTCCGGGAAACACGGTATGATTAGCTATAGAATTCTAAAATCTTTTAGGATTTATTTTGCATTCTCCCAGAATAAGAATTTGAAAATGAGAGTTGTGTTGTAAGTTATAGATTATGTATATTTGTGGAAAGGCTATATATTGCTTTTTTTGTTCAGTTGAGCAGTGCCATCAACCCTGTAATTTTTTTTATCATTACATTCTTTACAGATTTTATAAATCTGAACTTCCCTCTACATGAGAAAATGGCAAGAAGAATTGGAGAAAACAGAGACAATATTTTACCTCTACATCATTCTTCACTATGCTTAATTGATTCTTTGGCAGCATTAGGTTTTATACTCAAATAATAATAATAGATAATGGTATTCTATTGTTTTTTTTGTTTTGTTTTGAAGAAATGTTTTTTATATATGTACATTATTTTGCAGAATTGAACTGTTAGATTCTGACCTGAAATGTGAAATAAAGACATGCCAGTGCACTGGACTTTTTTCTTTTTTAATAGGAAATTTCAGCTTACAAAACAAGGTAAAAAGAGTAGAGATTTACAAAATCATAAAAACATGATTCATATTTCACTTTTAAAGAAGTAACAAGCCCCAGTCCTGTGTTTAAGTAGGACTATTAACTATTGAATGGAAAAAATACATTTTAAAAAGGCCTAGGTGAGGGTTAATTATGGACAACTTTCAGCCGATATAACAGTTGTGTGGTACTTGGAGTTGATTGTATGTTATACATGGAAAAAGAATTCTGTTGCATAGCATTTTGATTCCTTGAATTGCTCTATGTGCCTTTCAAGTTAACTGGACACTATGAAAGATGTATTTTTTTTAAGTTGAGATGTTTTGCCTCTTTTGGAAGATTGCCACTGCCTTTGCAAAACATTTTTAAATATGTTAGTTAGCAAAAGCAGAATGATTTTTCATCAGAAATATTTTTCAAAATATGGATAAAAGATAGCTTAATCCAAAAGAAACACAAGCCAATAAATCTACCAGCAGTCATCATAGATAAAATTAGAGGACGAAAGGACAAAGAATGTAATCCTGTCAGAGCTGTACTTAATGGACAGAAAATGTCATTTTTCATCTTTGTGTCACTAAAAGTTCTTGCATTAAAAACACTTTAAATCCACATATCAACATATCAGATTAGATGAAGTTTAAAAACAGATTGACAGACTGCTGGATATTGACAGGTCTGTCCTCTTTTATTCACTTCCATTCTACAAAACCTTGTAGGAGAGGCAGTATCATATACACCACAAATGTAGAATAAGACCACTTTGATAATTAAGATTATATGAGTAGTAAAAAGTGAAGCTGTAAATTACTACTCATAACTCTTCCAAAAGTCAAAGTTTTAACAACTTTTGCTACTCTTAGAATAATATTAGCAGTAAGAAAAAAGTAGAGAATCCTTGCATTTAGGAAATGCCTTTAAAATTGACTTTTCAGTGTGAAATAGGGTTGTTTTGGTGTCAAAATATATCAATTCTCAGAGAAGACTTACTGAATTTTGTATACTGAAAACCCACAATCTAATCCAAGCATTCAGCATACTTTTAAGTAAAAGCAATTTCTATACAATTTCAAAAAGTAGAAATAAAGCCTACTCCTTAATTTTAGTCTAATAAGGCTAATATACTACATCTTAACATTTTATGGAAATAAATTCTCTCTGAACTGATTGGAATGGGAAAAGAATTAAGTTTGTTTGCTGGCAGAATACTATCTGCTGCTGGAATAACATCAACTCTAAACCCAGACTGCTTCAACTACCACTTCACTTAGGAGTTAAATTTTTAAGTCTCCCAATTGTTAATGATTTATTCTGCAGAACTGCAGTATATGTATTGGGCTTTCCTAAGTGGTGGTATTAGATCACTATTCATCTTATATTTTGCTGGATTCCTAAGTAATAAAATTGATTTTCCTTAAATGTAGGATTATAGCAGCACCAGGAACAAGTTTATATTTGTGTTCAGTTCCAATGATTTCTTATATGCTGTATTGGATTTGTAAGGAATTTTACAACACACTATGTATTATGAGTATTACATAGCATCCACAATAGTATAATTTTACTATTAAATGTATAGGTGTAATAACATTTTTTCACCTTACTGCTGGGTTGAATATGTAGAAGAGGCCATTCTTATTTTACTAAGAAACAGTGGCAATTGAGATGTGAATTTTTAGATTCAGCTCATCATGCATGCATATATGCAAACCTTTCTGTTCAAATGAAATATTTTAACACTTGGTAGCGTATTTAACATCTCCATTTACAATCCCATTTAAAGTGAATTTGAAGAGCATAGTTCAACCTGCATCAGCATTGTTGCATACTCTGCATTACAAATAATCCAGAAGTCTTGACCCTATTGAGAAGTGCTACAACTCAAAAGAGGCACATTACAGCTATGCAATAGTAACCATGAATAATCTTATTCAAAGTACTGTATTCAAGAATGCATTAGAAACTAGATGTTAGGTCTTATTTCATGAAATAGTATATGGTTGATCTGTTAATCTTTTTTATACTGAAACATATATGCCTTATTCATACTATTGAAGTATTATCTGCATGAAGATATGTTGAGTCATTATCATCTTTTAACAGAAGAGAAAGAACATCATGGCAAAAGAGAACCATTATCATGCAAGGCACCAATCAGTAATTTAAGAGCCTTTTTCAAACTGCTTTGTCAATAAGCTGCTCTAGGCATTCTTACCATTTGTGTTTTAATTACGAATTACTTGCTTAAAGAGGAATAATCCTATCTAAAAACAATAAAAAAATACCGACAAAGATTTAACACAAAACCCAAAATGATTTACTTTTGAGCAAACCATTTGCATCATTAGAAATACAGTATTTAGACATATACAATAAAATACATCAAGTTGCTGGTAGGAAACATTTTTCCATTCACATACAGATAAGAAATGTTTAAAAAAACCCAAACCTGCTACCTAAGTATTGTAAAGACTCAGATCTGGGAGTGAAGAAACTAAAAACTTGTGTCCCATGCAAAATATAGTTAGGTACAAGGCACCATTTTAAACTTTAAAAAATTGTTCATAAAGTTTTATCAGGAGGGAAAATTAATCCTATACCCAACTTTCACTCAATCCATAAACATAATAATCAGCAATACTGTTGGATGCGGCTGCAATTTGTGCTGGGGATTATTATTATTTCAAAATTAACTCGTTCACTTTCTTTCCTTAGATATAACATTCATAACACATGGAATTTTACAATCAGAGATTGTATATATAAAGACATGCTTTTTTCTTAGCATCTCCTTATGAATCCATACAACACATTTACTTGTGCATTTTAATTTCTGTGTATAGAAACTTTCCCTGAAGTAAATGAAAACAGCTCATTCAAAAGCAACAGCAATAAAAAAGGTCTCCATAGTTCAGCTTTATCGTACAATGAAGAAATATGCTAGGATATTGTCCTAATTAATTTGCTTGATAAAGTTGGTAATATTTTCCATTGTTATCTAATAGGAAAAAATAGCCATTATTTTCTTTTCCTTCTTCGTATACATTTATTTTTTATTAGGAGCTGCTTATTCTTCTGCAAATTTTAGAGATACAGGTATATCAAATTAATAAAATCTGATTTATATCTGATTTGATAGCTTTTTAAAAAATTGTGTCCTGAATTGCTTCACTGAACTTTATTTTTCATCACTAGTTTGGCAACAGGCACAAAATTAGCTGATTAAGTTTTAAATGTAGCCAGCTTATTTTTGTGGGTAAATTAAAAAGTTGTTTCCCAAAGATGTTTATGCAGAAGTAAATTACTCACGTTAATGGGCTTGCTCCCTAGTTAGCATTCTTAGGACCATGTAACTCTTAACATGACTAAACTACTTGCCATGGTTTAACAGGTACGCATATGCTTTTAGTCATATCTTTGCTGGTACACTATGTTTTGTGTGAATGAATCACTTACTCTATGATAAATATTTTCAAATCAGGGCTGGTTGATCCTGTCAGCCCTGCAATTAATATATATGCAAAGAAAGGAGTTGAATGTGGCTAGAGAAAAAAATAATAAGGGAAGACATGGTATCATTTATTATTCTGTTAGGCTTCGATTATAATGGCAATAGATAGAATTATCAATTATTTCATTTTCTGCCAACCAGGACACTTTAAAACAGTGTACAAAGAATAGCAAGAACACTGCTTGCAGCAGATATAAAAGAAACAGCATAAAAATGCTATACACTATCGCTTCCAAATAAAAGCTAATATTACAGAAACCTCACAGTGTTGGGAACAGCAAGCTGAATTCAAAAGTAAGTTACTTCCATCGCTCAAGATAACTCTTAATTGCACATTTTTATATCCCATGGCACTATTACTCACATGAGAGACTGACTTTTCAAATCTTGGGAAATGTAAAACATTCATGGCTATTAATACACCCACCTCTCTATTATCTTCCCCATATATCTCCTATAAGTGTCAGATGTTCCTATTTGCTCAAATATGGATGTAATACTCAAACAGCATTAATGGAAGCTGTGCCAGCTTTTGCTCAATCTTTCTACGTTTACTTTTTCTGGAGGTGGGTAACCTTTGAGGCATGTACAGTTCTGAATACCTCACAATTATAAATTCTGCATCAGCCATTTCCTGCAAGGACAAGAAAGAAGGCGATGGGCACATAAGAGATCTCAAGAACTCTAATCTCTCATAGAATCCATGAATTAGAGCCACTGAGAACCCACTCAAAATTGTTTAGCTGCCAGGCAGTATTTTGTTTTATTTATGAGAGTAGAAACAACTGGAATCTTACACGCAAGATATTCTTGGTCATGTTTTGAATTATTGGGGTGTAGTGGAGTTGGGGGAGCAAGATATTTTATGGCACTCAATGAGGAAAACAGTAAGAAAACAAATAATGGGAGAAAAAAGAATGGGTGAGTGCAAATGGCAGTGGCTGAAAGATCTTGATTTATAAAAATGGCCACCTTTCATTTTTGTTTTGGGATTCTTGAATAGAGGAATAACCTGAAATAATGATAATATTGAAGCAAAATAAGTGACGCCTGCACGTCAGCCCCAACTAACTTTCCTGGAGATAATCCTTACAAAGCTTTTCATGCTGTAAAAAATCATTGTGCTGATTTTTGCACTTTAATTCACCAAAGTCAATCCTACCAAAAAAGAAGCTCTGCTCCTTGATTCAAGTTATATTACATTCCTTAAATGTCTATTAATAATTACAGTAGTTGAATTGTGAATTTATTATCAAGAATGCTTCTGCTAAAAGAAAACTTTATAGAAAAGCAATTATGTTGTTTTATAAGTCACATCTGGGCTCTGCGTGTTCCTATCTGTCTGACTGGAGACTATAATTTGATAGAATCAGAAAGCGAATCATAGGGTCAAGACTAACACTGCATATAACAATCCCATGCACTTCCAATATTGTTCCCTAGCAAGATGAGAAGAGACAAGTCGGTAGGTTTTTCTTTAATTATTTTCTGATTCAATTTCATCAGGATTTTGCTGAAATACAGATTCAGAATTACCACATTAAAGCACATTAAACACTTCATGTGCCAGAACCATAAAAACTTCCAGCTTGACACTACCAAATTTGAGTTGGGCTTGTTACATATCTCCATAGACATTGATTTCTCCCACCCTGCTGAAAGCTGAATCTTATACACAACAATTTATATTCTTGGTTGGCTAGTACAAATACAGTCAGCTATTAAAGCTCCTGTGAATTTTTTAAAGCTTTGTACAAACCAGCAAAAGAATCCATTTCATGTATCTTAAGTGAATAACATGGGATTTGTATGCTATACATCAGTATTTCTTAACTGAAAGGCAGCAAGCTGCTTAGCTGCAGTGAGGTCTGTATTTTCCAAATATGCCCTTCACAAAGAACTGAAATAGTGATAATCATGAAAGGTTAACAGTGAAAAGTTAAATTGGATGTTAGTGTGATGTGGTCAGGGGTTTTTCCTTTAAGATATACAGTATGCTAGATTTTTACTGTTAGATTTCCAGAGCTGTATGTGTATTATGTCTCCGAGACAGCAAGAACAGCAACTGAGGGAAAAGAGAATATAGATGCACAATTTAGGTGCAATCTCTTTTGTCGTCAGACTCCAAAATAAACCTCTGAGAGACTTCTCAAAAACACAACAAAGGGAAAACTGAATGGAAAAATGGTCATGAAAAGGAGATTATTAGGGTGAAATAATCTTGTTACTAATAGCTACTATATTCCTCACCATTTTTTCTTGTATATGCAAATGTTTTATGCATTTAGGGAAAGAGTTGATTTTAAAAAAAATCTGTGTTTGTTGAACAATGCGTCAGTAGTACTAAAAACCTAAGCTTCACTGTGAACCTGAATGGATTCACAAGTCCTATTCATGCACTGATCATCATAAGATAAACAGTAGATGATGAAAGTCTTGAAAGTAATATATCCCATATTAACTATTATAATTACACAAGAAAAGGTTGCAAATTCAGTTTACGTAGCTGTCTTGTTAAGATTAGGTGGGGAAGAAAAACAGTACTTGTAATTTCTAGCACAGGTTCAAATTGAAGTATGCAACAAATTACTCAGATGTGTATATAATTTCCACTTTTGTTCTTTCTAACAGATTGGAGTAATTGTAGGGTACAAACATTTGTTACCCGAAAGATATAAACAAGGACCAATGAGCATATTTTCCCAGTTTAGAAAAATCATTGTTAAGCATTTTAGAGTTTTTGTATAGTACAATTCTATCTACCTAAATTATGTTGGTTGGAAAGAACAATGTATGATAATTGGTGAGTCATTTTCACCAAGAGGTGCAACAACAGTTCACCACATCAACAGAACAGAGATAGAATTCTACTATTCATATATTTTCTTAAGCAATGTATAGATTTATGGTCAGTTTAATGGCTTTGTATCCTGGCTGTACACAGAAGTTTTGAATGTACCTACTTTTTCATACCACATAGCAATTCCTCTTTGAAAGAAGATAAATGGTCGTACACATTGGAGGCTGTTACTCTTTGTTTGGAGGAGGAAGGGTTTACAAATGCATCTGCCTTTTTAAAAAAAATAGATGTTCTGCTACAATCTTATAGAACAAAGTTGCACATAGTAGGACAAATTTTCCAGAAGGTGGATCCAAAATTCTTGCAACAGTACTTGTTCCTGCCTAGCTGAATTAATTCCAAAGGCTTTTGAAAAAGAATCAGTTGATTGAGAATAATGTCTCCTTTCAGGGGAGTGTCAGTCTTCTAACATTGTGTTTAGACAGCACCTGAGCTTGAAGTTGTGTTTCTGAGATACTTGCTCTGCCCTGTATAGTTCTTTGTGTATAAAAAAGAATGTATGCTTGGGTTTTGCATACCTCCTCCACGCTACATACATTCAGTTTGGAGTCATTGCAGTGGACCCAAAACCCTAAAAATGAGACAAATAAAATAAAATATTAATGGCAAGATTGTGGTCCAACAAATTCTTTTAAAATAGTCATTGGGGAAAAGACATCCAAAGAATAATGCAATCAATTCCATAAGCCCAAGAGAAGGTTTGAGATTCTGATTGTGCCTTAAAAAAACTCTCCTGATCTCAGTTTTTCTGTTTCACGGATATTTCTGACTGATATTTAAGAGAAAAAATAATTCTAATTCTTCCTACAGAAGGTTGGAAAAATGTAATACAAGCATTTTACAAAGAAACACAATAACTGATTGGAGATGATGCAATTAAATTCTTCATAGCAGATTTCTCAAAAGTTTTTTTTCAGCTTAAGTAATGGAAACATCAATCGCTCTGATTCTGTCTCACATGCACATACAAGCAAATAAAATGCGAGCCTGAGAAAGAGAGAAAGTAAACTCTTTTTTGAAAAAAGCAAGCAATAAAGTTTCTCCTCATTGTGCTTAAGCTACAGAAACCTAACAGATTTTTTAATTCTAATGTTATCAATGCACAGTGAAAGCTGAGCAATATAAACTCTACACAAAACAAATATGTTTTTATGGAAGAGATAAATTTATAAGATGCATTATTTTTTTCCCCTGTAATAAGGCTCACGCACCTCCCTCTGTGTTGTAGCAATATGCCGTGTAATGTCCTGAGCCAAACCCTTTCCCGTGATGCATCACCACAGCCGAGAGGTCATAGACAAAGGTCTCTTTGTCAAGAGAGGAGAAAGTATCCCTGCAGCAGTAAGGTTCCATGTTTAATACCTGGTCAAAGAGGACATGGACCCCAATCTTCTCACGGTGATTACGTCCAGACCACCTGCAAGTTGAAAACATTTAATCAAAAGGACTTTTAAAATGAAAAAGGATCTGATGCAACGTCTTTGAAAAAAATGTAATATACTAATTATTGTCATTATTGTATCCATTTTCAACTAATATTTTTTCAAATTTAATTGACATTCATTTAATATGTGTTTTTAAAACATCGTTATTACCTAACTTCTCTGATATAACATTTGAAAACTATTCTGCTTTTCTTCACCAAGTCCTTTTCTGAAATGGATAATTAATAAATGTATTTATGCTAGGGCTAAGGTTCTTAATTGCTAGGAAACTACCAATACTGATTATGCTGCTAGATGTAACAAATTTATTGTTGTTTTAACCATTGGTTATGTCCTATTCTTGGCAACTTTATAGGAAGGGCTCTCCATTACACTCTGCGAAGCAAAGGCTTCTTTCAATTGTTGCAAGTTCAACTTTGTATTAGATCTGATGTTATCAAGCCAGCGTGTTCTTTGGGTGCATTCTCTTCTTTTTGTTCCACTAACCATTCCTAGCATCATTTCCTTCTCCAATGCCATAGCCAAAGTAAATCAGACGCAGTCTTATGATTTTAGCTTCTAGTGATATGTCTGGGTTTATACAATTAGCACCTCCCTGTTAATTACTCTGGCTGTCCATGGTAAGGTATACTCAATAATTTACGCATCACAGTTCAAAGGCATCAATTCTTCTTTGATCAACCATTCTTAATGTCCAACTCTTGCAACCATACATCATTATAGGGAAAATGTTTGCTCTAACTAGCCTGCTTGTTGTATTTATATCAATATCTCTGTTTTCCCAGATCTTATTCATGTTAATCATTGCAGTGAGGCCTACGGTTTATCCTGCATTTGATTTCAGGAGTAGAACTGCTACCGTGAACAATTTTGGATCTAAGGAAGATAAATTCTTGAAATAATTCAATTTCCTCATTGTTGATTTTAAATGTCTCATGTCCATCTGCAGCTGTTGTCATTAACTTTGTTTTCCTGATGTTAAGACTCGATCTCACTGTTTCACTTTTGTCCTTGATTTTCCAGATCACTTTTTCCAGGTCTTCCTTATTTTCAGCCAATAGTGTTGTATCATCTGCATACCTCAAATTATTTATGGTTCTTCGCCAATCTACACTCCAACATCAGGCAATTTGAGATCTAATTTCCGCATGATCAATTCAGCATACAAATTGAACAAAAAATGTGATAAAATACATCCCCGTCTAACCTTTATGGCAATAACTCAACATAACTCAGATAACAAATGTAGATATTGGAATATACTTCCTGGAAGGAAGGATGTTTCTTTTTCTGTTACAAACCTATGATGTATAGAACAATAGCATAGTGTCTAGTCACTATCAACCAGCTCTACAAAAGAACTCTCATTACTACAGGTTAATACTACAACAAACTTTTTTCTACTATGGCTGAATCCAAGCACAGAAATGTTGTAAAGAAACTTTTCAGAATCTTCAAAGAAATGGAAGCAACAGAATTATTTTTTTAAAATTATACAAATGTAAAACTTTCAAAGGCCAGAAGTAACTTTTCCTTTACTGTAAACTGATCATTAAAAGATACATCATGCTAATGAATATTTTTCCTAATTTTGCTAATTATGTAATTCATTGCAATCTGCTTTGAGAGTCTCCTGTTTGACAAACATCAGCATCCACAAAAGAAACAGTAGCACTATTATGAGTTGCTTCCCAAATAATGTTTCACTTGAAACACACGAAGAGCTGCAATTATATTACTAGCATTTTCAACTGCTATGCATATAGACATACTCCACAGACAGATGGCAAATGGCTGAAACATTTCCTATCAATTCTATACCTTAGGTTGACCCTAGTAGATTTTAATGTCAAGTTTTGGAAAGTCTTCCTTTAAATCACAACTTAAAAGAATTCTAGCACGCAATAATTTTAATCCGTATACAGTAATTAGAAGACGAATCAACATTTTTTTTGCAAATATAGCAAATGTTTAAACTTGAGAACTCTCTTTACAAAAGTGAATATACATGAAGAAAGAATATAATGGGCTTTTTTCAGAATTGCTCAACTGCAAAGTATACTAATATTTTACTATGTACATCATATTTTTACAAGTACCTACTTTCTTTGTGCTCTGTAATATTTCTTTCAGAAAAATAAAAAATAAAAATAAAACTTTCTTCCAATTTCCTTCAAAAGTAATATGACATATAGGTGTTATGTTTAGTACTCTAGAAATAGTATAGTAATAACTACACTGCCATTTCAGATACAAAAATGACTCCACATTTCTACCACCTTCTATTCACCTGAATCGTTTAAGGTGCAGCCGGAGGACCTGAGGTAGTCTGTAGATCATTAACTGCTTTTTAGCTTCACTTAGAATAAGAGGTTTGGGAGAAGACTTCCGTCGTTTGCCTAGGTAACATTTAAGAAAGAACATAGATGTCATGCATTAAAGGCTTCCATCTTTCAATATAAAAGTTGCAGCCAACAAACAGAGATTTAGATTCAAGATTATGGCTTGCTGAAAATGGAGACACCATTTTCAGCAAGCCATAATCTAAATAATAAAGGTGAGAAGGATAAACATTCCTGGAATTTCTGCTTATACCTTTTTAATTTTTTAGTTTTGGTGGTTTGTGGAGTTGCTTTTTAAAACTTTAATATGCCTATTTTTATGGCTATGCTTTCAGTTTCCCACATAAACATGGTTATATATTTTCGTCAAGGAAATTGCAAGGACCACAAAGAAGGTGCTGAAGTGAGGCCTTAAGCTGCAAGTTGTTCTCTCTTGAAATATGGAATTGTAGCCCAATTTCTTTAGCTATACACGGACTAGTTATGGATTTCAAAACCAATTTGGTTCTCATTTCATGAAAAAATTAGCAGAAGAGTTATAAAAAGAGAAATCACTTACCCCAATTTTTTTTTAAATACCAGTTAAATGTTAAACATAGTGAGAATAAAAAATAAGAGACAAGCAATAAAGTAGTTTGCTTTGCTTTGCTATTTAAAGGATGGCCTGTGCCCAATTCAATGTTTCCCTTTTATAGTTGGTCTCTGTGGGAGCCAATATATATGCACTATTCTTTTGAGCTTGTGTGTAAGTGCAACATGAGGCTTGAATATATGCATTGCACTACTGCATTGCTAAATTTAAAGTTCTAAATGTGAAAAATTCAAGACAGTATCTCAGTTCAAATTTGAAATCTACCTGCTCCTAATCATCTATATATACTGTATTTCATGTATGTATAGAATTCATGACATGACTAGAAGTATTATTCTCCTTCAACCATTACAGATAGTCCTCAACTTATGACCACTGGGTTCCGAGACCATTCATAGTTAAAGTGACACTGAACAAGCAGTAGTTATGATTGGTCCTCAAAGTTATAACTATTGCAACATTCCATGATCACCATTTGCAATCTTCCTTGCCAGCTTCCTACCAGCAGAGTCAATGGGGAAGTTGGCAGGGAAGATCACAACTCCCTTCTGCTGCTCTTACTCACTATGAGGTGTAAGAAGAGGAGCCTTACTATGAAGTCCCCAGAGCTCTCAAACTCTGAAGAACCCTCTACCAGTTCTCTGTAGTACGTGCCCACTGGCAGCACCCCTTGCTTTGTAGTGTGAATCCCTGGCAGCATCCCCCACAGAACCCATCCCTTAGTGCCTCCCATGGCTTCTGCTAACACATCTGTGATCCCAACCAGCCCACCCACACTTCATAGGGCCTTGCTTATGGCACTCACCACCACCTCTGTACCCCCCACACCCCTATGATCCTTGCCTGGAATGTCTGCTTCTTCCTACTTAATGAAACATGCTCCTGGGGTTATAACAGCAATCAGGATTTCCAGAAGTACCATCGCTAAGTGATGTAGTCACGTAACATAACACTTTACAATGACATCACTTATAGATGGAAGTTCTGCTTCCAATTGTCATCATAACCCAAGGACTGCCTATATTGCTTTCTCCCCATATGCCATTCTTTTATTTTTTTGAAGGTAAAAAATTCTAAAACTGGGGTACACAACTTTATCTAGGCCATTGACTAGATATGGGCTTTAGAGGTATGTCAGTGATTGAAAATTAAATTATAATGCAACATAATTATTCCACAGAAGTATTTAATTATTTCTCCTAGCTCCTAAAAAGTACAATTTGTTAGCAACATCTGGAAGATTTCTAGGGACAATTACAAGGATTGTAGGGTAAGGTTGGGCAATGTTTTAATGACCAGTGCCATTGTACATTTTTTAAGGGAGCAAGATTATAATTGTTGATCAGTGAAGCAAAGTGGGCAAGATCATGCATATATTCTTTTTGGACAGTCCAACATTTTTCTGATTTTCTTTCCTTTCTTCATAGGATGGGAATTTAGGATTTTTAATTTGCTTTATTTATGCCTTAAAACATACGGCTTTGGTTGCCCCCTAAAAATGGCAATAAACAGTATCTCTGGTTTCTGACAATAGTGACTGAAAAAAAGATTCTGGAGATCCCAAAACAAAAACTTAATGACTCCATGTAATTTTTGGACCTCATCCACCCATTCCTTTTTAAGGGATAATAATCTGTACAATTGTATTCTAAAACAAGTATTTCTATCTTTTGAGAGAATGCAGTCTTTTTCAAGAAATTTTGTTATCTTGTATCTCCAGCATATCTGTTAGATATCTCAGCAATCTGCCAGAAGAAATGATAAATTTGTTTTCTTTGCTTTGTTTTGGGAAAGAGAGATACAAGACACTGCGATCTGTAGACAGTTCTATATGAGAGTAAAATTTTTACAATCTATGATCAATTGTTATTGCGGATATTATGTAAACATAATTATTAATAATTTTCCTGAACTCCTTCACAGCAATTTAAAAATAATGAAAGAAACTATACCAGCTTTACTTATTTGGTATTATCTAGCTAAATCTCCAGAATTCCCATCCAGCAGGACTTACGACTGCATTGACTGGAAATTCCATGATTTCACATGCCATACATCTGGAAGCACCTTCTTGGAAAAAACCTGAGCTTTAAATTTATAAAGGACATTTCTCAACAGATTCAAGGAGAACACATAACAAAACAGATTTTTCTTACTGTTACACTGGTCACATGCATAAATTCTCCCTTCCAAAGCTTCTGTTTCTGTGAATTTGGCCAACATTTCAGTCAGCATGCACTCAGTTTGATTAAGAGGCACAATCCCTTTATTGATAGAATGATAACGTTCTGGAAATTCCAGGGAAAGATCCCAGAAGGGTTCCACAGTATTGGATTTATAATTACATGTTATACAAGTCACCTGTCAAGGAAAAAAGAATATCAGAACATTCCAATAGAGACAAAAAATATTATTCCCATCGGCTTATTTTCCAGTCTAAAATGACCCAAATCTGTAACCATCCATAGGATATTTTGTTTTAAACTTCTCAGATAGAATCATTTTCAAAAAAAGCATCATGTGATTTTACTACCTTCATACAATTCTCTAGTATAATAATCAGTTTTACTCTATTGGATTCTCTGAATAACACAAAGACTATTCTATTAGCATAAAGTTAATCAAATGTTAATTTTAAAATATTGCTTTTAAAAAATCCAACTATTTTACAATTAGGCAGGAATAAGATGCTTAATTCCAGATCCCTGGAATCACCAAAATATTGCAGTGCTGAAATGTCAATATCTCTCTCTCACAACAGTCAGTGATATAAAACAGATTAAAGAAAGAAAATGTGTTATTCAATTTGCTAGGTTTATCAAATTAAGAGACCAGTTGCCACACTCCTCTATGTAAAAAAATAATGATTTGACAGTATATGAGCTTCAGCTCTGAGCAAGCCCTCATTATGACCCTCTCCCACAGTTCCAGCATTAGGAAAAGTGGTGGTTTACTACAGATAGCATGAATAAAAACATTAAGAAAGAAATCAGAGATTGTGAAAGGTAGCAGTTTGTAGCTCTCTTAGCATAATGCCAAGGATCACAGTTGCACAAGAACAAATTCATATTTATAGAATATATAAGTAAGAAAATAAAGTATGAAATATTATTTTAAGAAAATATTGTTTTGACAAAAATTCTTTATGGCTTAAAATATAAAACCAGTCTCACTCTATCAAATATGCTTTTGAAGAAATGATAAAGTTTATAAAAGACATATCAGAATATACAAGGGTGTATATTCAAGGAAAGAAGAAACAACAGTCCCACCTATACTGGTCATAAAACTCCTTAACAGAAACAAGAATCTGAAGAGGAAGAATCATGTCAGTCCATAAATACACACAGAATTATGTGCTAAATTTTAAAAGCTCACCTTTGGCTGCAACTAGAGAAAAAGAATCATGGGACAACTATACTGCATTAGAAAAATATGTGGATTCTTTTTCTATGTATGTAAATGAGTATTTCTGGCTGGGCAAAGGATTGGATAACATGCATACCTGACTGAGTAGCTGCCCATGGAAAATGGTGTTCACCACTTTCAGGACCTGCTTGGTGAGCTTCCTTTGTGGAAAAGGGATGAGGATCCTGCGTTTTGTTCCTTCTGATTCCAGCTCTTGCTGCACTTTGTCCAACAATTCACAAAGAAATTCCTGAGCATCTTGCTGATCATAACCTCGAAATGCTGGAATCAAACTCCATACAGAGTGCAGCATGGCAAAAGGAGACACTGAAGCCCACTTCCCAGACCACATAACTCTGAAGAGTGTGTGCAGTTCATGACAGAGAGAGATGTGCTTTGAACTTGGTTCCTTGGGCTGTATTAGTTCTAAACTTTTGCTTATTGAGGACCCACCATTTAAACCAACAGATAGGCTTTGCCTGCCAAATGAACCCAGTTGATCATTTCTGCCTGACTCTGTTGGAGTAGATCCGGTGACTAGCTTTCCAGATATTCTAGATTTTCCAATTACAGTCTTAGCTAAGAGTTCTTCAGTTTCACAAAGGTCCAGTGTCAGGAAACATTCTCTAAATTTCTGGAGGTGACTTAATACTTGAAGGATAGAGTTCATGTAGCATGTATTTCCTAAATTCTTTAGTCCAGTCACACCAGGAGTCATAAGAGGTTTACGCTGGATGGAATAGAATTGTTTGAATTTGCTACTCTGCACTCGTCTTGAGGTAGGGGAACTAGCTTCCATATCTCTGAACTTCCGCGGAATCAGGTTCTCTCTGTGAATGTGCGATAAAAGCCTGGCACTTTTTCTTGGAGGAGTGTTTGCCAGCTCCTCTAACAATCTCCGTTTCATCTCTTGACGTCGCTGCCTGGCCACTTCCTTTTTCCTCTCCAGTTCTTCCATTTGCTTTTTTTGTTCTAATTTTCGTTGGCCTCTAGAACTTTTATCAAACCATGTTCGCAATGCTTTTGCAAGCAACGATCGCCGTCTATACCAGAGAGCTGTAAGCATCTGAGGTTGTCCCTGAGGTGCTCTTTGATGGTTGCAAACATCCTCCCCCAAAGCCATTGACCGCAAAGTCCTACCACTTCTAGCAGAAGGATCATGCTTCTGACTTTTAACTGCAGACAAAGAACTCCTCAGTAATTTTAGGTCACCCTCGGGATTATCATTCAATACATAGTCTTCACAAAGATAGCAAAATACATACAGATCATTTACTTCCATAGCCAAAGGATGTCTGGTCTCTTCAAAGTGTTTAAGTGCATGGTCCTCAATATATCTTCCACATGCCACATGGGAACATTTTAGGCAAGCCCAAATGGATTCGGTGGTGTTACAGTCCATGCAGTACCACTTCTGGGGGTTCAGAATGGAATGATCCTGGGCAAGTCTTAGCCGCCCAACATGTTTGCATCTATCCATGTCTTACATAAAACTCCGCTGCTTTAACCTTAACAAAGGAGGCAAAAAAGAATGTAATTGTTGCACACAATCAAAAATGTACAAGTTCTATCATTTTCTTCAGAGTATCACATATTTGTAGAGCTTAATATGTTAATAAAACAGGAAAAAGAGATTGAATACGTTCCAGGCATGCAATTTTTAAAAATTAATTAATTAATCTGATCACTACACGTTTGTTTTTGTGGTTAGAGTAAAACAGCCTGTTGGGAAACTAGTGCACTTCCTTGAGCAGTTGGTTGGCCACTGTGAGAACACACTAGATGAGTGAGGAGTCTAATCCACCCGCACAAAAGGCGACAGTGAGCAAAATTTAGAAAGTTATAATAAAATTTATTTTTGCTCTTCAGCAAGTCACTAAAAGTATAAGTGTGGAAATGAAGTTTTTTTTTACATTTGTCGTTTTAACGAAAACATATTATAATATGAATAGGCTTGAATTACAGAATGCTTTGTAATAATATGGAGATGAATGCATTCTTGCTAAATGCAAAAAAAGTGATATTCAATGAAACTGAAACATCCATGGGAATTAATGGAATACTAAGCAAACTGTTCAACACTGAGCAAGGAATTAGAAAAAAGATAGATGATACATTACTAGATAATTTTCATCCAGTGTCCAACCTTTCCTTTTTAGGGAACTTTTGAGAAAGTAGTAGATACACAGTTTCAGAGGGCCTTGAAAAAAGTGGATTATCTGGATCAAGATAAGGTATAATAGTGGGACAGTACTAGTCATATTTGAAGTTGATCTTTGAAATGCTTGAGATGAGGTGTACACCCATCCTTGTCTTTCTAAATTTCTCAGCAGCTTTCCATAGTATTGCCATAGTATCCTTCTGGACCAGCTTCAGGGGTTGGGAGTGTGAGATACTGTTTTGCGGTATTTTCCTCCTTTCTCCAGTTAGTGTTGGTGATATAAATTGAATGCATATTATGAGAGAAGAATAGCTAAGTCAACAACAAGTGTTGTTAACTGTGTGCAAGTTTGCAGAAAGATACCCTTAAATATTTAACTTAACAATTTGATTTTGTAAAAAAAAAAACAATGTTCAGAAACTCAGGATTCTTTGCTGGGCATTAAAAAAGCATTTTCATGTTTTGTACAAAAACTGGGATTTTGGTCTACTGTATATTTTTTCTCTCTTTCAAGATTTAAGATATTATCAGTATTATAAGGTGATTTCATGACACTTACATCTACAATCAAACTGCTAGGAATTGTCTCACTAAAAACCTTGGCACAGAAATCTAAATAGGTGGCCCAACGATCAAGGGCACTTTAATTCAAGCAGGTAAATACAAACCAAAAATTAATACCAGAAATTAAGCAAATAATGTCTGGAGATAAAAAATTCTAAGTAAATAAGGTGATGTTCTATTGGTAAAATTATTTCATTAAAATATTTTAATTATTGATGTCATTTTACACAAAATGCTTTTTAAGTACAAATTGTTGAGGAAGTTTTTAGCAGACTGCTTCTACTCTTGTTATGATAGAAAGTAGAAGTAAAATGTGCAGATTATTCTAAAATACTCTAGTTACATTGAAGAATGGCATTACAAGATTCAAAAGAAAGATAATGTGTATTTTTAGGATGGAAGCAAATATAGACAGCTGTGCCAAAGTAATAAATTATAGTAAAACACTAAACTGTATTTAAATATTTATCTATAATTCTGAACACTTTCAAGAGGAACTGCATTTATAAATAAGCTGTTGAGTAATAATAACATATGCAAGAAAAATGTTTATCAGAAACAGTTGAAGCTTGGAGAATATAGAATTAGTACACTATAAATGCACAATATCTATTTTGAATCTATGTTTATTTATAATAGCCTTTTAAGATGCCTAATTTCTTTCTCAAACTTTTTGTTAAACAATAAGTTGGTCTCCATTATACTATTAATGGAAAAACATTTAAAGGTCTACTACAAGAACTGAAATTGGCAACATGGGAATCAATTATTATCAGGCCTGAAAGAATTGTTATAAAAATATGGAACAAGTGTCTCTAACTTACAAGATTTAGAAAAGATTAACACAAGTATTTTAAAAGGTAGGAGGAAAAGGGCTAGAATTGCAAACCAAGCTTGACATTTTAACAGGATTTTATTTCTGTTTTGCAGTAGGTAGAACCTACAAAATATGGTACATGAATTGTCAGTAACATAACAAAAAACATGGGACATATTAATGAGCAGCATGTAACAATTTATGCAGTATATCAATAATAATGGGAATGAAATGCAAGTAATTGCAACAAAAGAAGCTTCTCATACAGTAATGATTTATTACTTTCGTGAGTATTGCTGAAAGTACTTTCTCTGTACTTAGTGATAAGACATGAGTTCTGTCTTGTTCAGGTTGAAATGTGGCATATGCTTTTTCAAGGAGAAAAAAGAATAGGCCAGACCGAAACATAATTTAAGACAAGAAATAATACTCACCGATTCATATTTAAATATTTTCGCAATTCAATAATCAGTGGCCGGAACATCCCCATTTCAGTCAATAGGAGGTAAATTTTCCTTTCAGCAGCTTTGGATATTCATGAGAAAAAGAAATGTAATATAAAAGCCCTGAAGAGAGAAATATCCTCATGAAACAAATATAGTATGCAGCTTTTTCATTAAACTTTACATGAAATATTTTTATTAAACAAATGAACAACTCTGCAGTTTTAAAATTTGAACTATTTCTCCATTTTCCTTAAGAAAAATGTAATTGAACTAACAAAATACAGATAGTCCTTGGCTTACAACCATTTGTTCAGTGACAGTTCAATGTTATAATGACACTGAAAAAATGGACATAGTTATGGTTGATGAAGCATCTTTGTGATCATGTGATCAAAATTTGGCACTTGGCATCTCGCCTGCATTTACAACTACAGGGGTGCTTCAACTCTCCCACCCTGATTTATGCTCTTTTGGCTGCCCTGCACCCTGCTTCACAGTCTCTGAATCGTGTGGCTCTAAGCCTGCTTGCCATGCCCCAGGAACCCTCAGCCTGCCCCAGGAACCCTCAGCCTGCCCCAGCAAGCATATCATTCATCCACCTCTTTCTCTCCCAGGTCCTTGCACTGATCTTTTGTGTCTTCCTGACTTCTTTTCGAAGTCAATTTCTCCAACAAACATTTCCTATTTCCCTACTTCTATTCCTTCTTTCTAAAGGCAGTGCTCTTTACTTAAAGCTACACTATCTTTATAAAGCTTTGTAAATCCTAGTCTCAATTGTAGTTATAAATGAAGGGCTATCTCTAAAGCTACCCGGAAGCCAGATAAGTAGAAAACGATGAAGGAACTTTACACAGATTTTTTTAAATGCAAACCTTCTGCTCTATAAGCATCTGCCAGCCATAAACTCTGGCCAATTTTATGAGTTGCAATAAACTATGAGTTCCAATGAACTATTTTGATAGGAGATGATTGAGAAAACAGCCTTTGCTAAAAAATTCTATCCTAACTTTAGCTTTGGTTATTTTATGATTTTGGATTATATTGTGCCTGTATAATTACAATAAGGATTACTCTTCAATCAGATTAATAACACAGTACATTGAGTCCCATTTACAATGGCAAAATATTGTACTTTTGCACAATAATAAACAAAACAAATTAACAGCACTAGCTAATGAAAAGATTCATCATTCCTCTGCAAAACAGTTATAGATGTGTCTGATGGGCCTTGCTAAGGAAAAGAATCCCCCACGCCAAAAGCATCTTTGATAACATAGTAAATCATCCCACACATTGTTGTGTGCTCACAACTAACAGAGGCTATCTTTTCCTGGTTGATCCTTTGTCCTGGAAACAATCTAATTTATCCTCTGACATTAGCCATATGGGGAATCTCTCTATTTACATGGGTTTGGCCTCCCATTAAGCATATTTCAATAGGAATGAAATCCCAATTAACCAGAGTAGGGATTCTGAGAACCTTTCATGAATTTTAGCAAAGAACAAAGAAACATAAGATAATATTAAGCCAGTGGGTGCAACTCAGAGGTGGGTTGCTGCTGGTTTGGCCCAAATTGGCTGAACTGGTAGTAGTGGCAAGGGGAAGCTCCACCCACTCACCCGGAACTTCTGTGCATGTGCAGAAGTGTTACATGTGCGCCCGAACCAGTAGTAAAGAAATTGGTAACCCACCTCTGGTGGAAGTGGAGAAAGAACAAGGACCGCTGAAGAACAAGGAACGCTGACTATTTTTTTCTGAGATAACGAAAAGTATTTTTTTCTTTCATGAATGTAACTATTTCTTTAAAAATTAAACTATGCAAGAGATAATCATAGATATTAACAGGCATTTAATAACTTCTGTGTACAAAGCAAATCATATTACATAAAGTCTGTATTTTAGTCATTCAACTTATCACTCCCAATGAAATAAAGCCCTATGCGTCTTGAGAATTGTCATATGCAGACAATCCTCGATTTACAACAATTGAGCCCAGAATTTTGTTGTTAAGTGAGACAATTGTTAAGTGAGTTTTGCCCCATGTTATGACTTTTCTTGTCACAGTTGAATTATTAACATGGTTGTTAAGTGAATCTAGGTACCCCACTGACTGCTTTTCAGAAGATCGCAAAAGGTGATCACATGACCCTGGAATATTGCAACCGTCATAAATATGAAGCATTTGCCAAACATCTGAATTTTGATAATGTGACCGTGGGGACCCTGCAATGGTGATAACTGAAAAAAAGGTCATAACCTGTGCCTGTCAGTTGTTCTCTTGCAGTATTCCACAACTACAGAAGAGTGATCTGTTATTTTTATTTACTAAAGTGTCATATACTGCATATTAATGACAATGTGTAAATAATGCCTCTTTGTGTGTGTGGTGGTTTTTTTTGCTTAGACAAATAAGAATTACATAGTGAATTGAAATCAGTGGTGTACTGGTTATTAGTTGGTATCAATTATTTCTCAGAATATTACAGATACTGCTTATGAAAACTTAAAAGTTTGCAAAAGTAGACTACATTGAGTAACCTTGTTCCTAAGTAAGCAATATAGAATTTATAATCCACATGAATACATACATATGCTGGAGAAATTTAGTAGAGTTACATAGAAGTAGAAGAGCTGTTTTTTTCAAAAATAAGCAATAGACCTCACACAACAAAAGATTTTGCCCCATCTGTTGGTGAAAATAGAAAGTCTCCCAGATATTTCTGTGTTCTTCCTACAATATGGTACACAAAGTCAACATTTAAATGCCTTAGTCATTTGATCAAAATTCAGATGCTTGGCGTCTCATATTTATGATGGGAGACCGGGGCCGCTGGATACGCCCGGTCGCTTGTACCAACCCCCGCAGGCTACGTGGACAGGATCGGCAGAGCCTGGGCCTTAGGCTGATGTTATGTAATGCGAGGTCCGTGATTAATAAGGCCCCCCTCATCAGTGACTTGATCACAGAGGGGGAGCCGGACCTCGCAGGAATAACGGAAACCTGGCTGGGCCCGGAGGGGGGGTTGCCCCTCAGGGAAATGTGCCCTCCAGGTTACCGTGTATTCCACCAGCCACGGGCCCAAGGTAGGGGTGGTGGGGTAGCGATAATCATCCGGGAAGATTTGGCACCGAGAGAATTCACTGTGTCGCAGATATCTGGTTGTGAGTCTCTGGGCGTGAAATGGGGCCCAGGGAGTCAGCTGGGCCTGTTGATAGTATACCTGGCTCCCCGCCATACATCAACAGCCCTGCCCGGGCTCCTCGAGCGGATCGCGGAGATGGCGGTTGAAACCCCCAAGCTATTAGTGATGGGGGATTTCAACCTGCCATCGACGGGAGAGGCATCCGGGGCAGCCCGGGAATTCATGGCTTCCATGACAGCCATGGATCTGACTCAAGTAGTTCAGGACTCCACGCACGAGGGAGGCCACATACTGGATCTTGTGTTTGTCTCCGACCAGTGGACGAGTGATCTGGGAAGAGGGAATTTAGTCATCACGCCCCTGTCATGGTCAGATCACTCACTTCTCCAGCTGGACTTCCCTGGCGCTGCTCCCCACCGCGGGGAGGCGGAACCAGACTATCCCAGATGGTTCCGCCCCAGGCGTCTGATGGAACCAGATAGGTTCCAGGCGGAGCTTGGGCCACCTCCTGCAGACCTGCCCCGCCCCCGGGCAGAGGACCTGGTAGCCGCGTGGAATAATGCGGCCGCCGGTGCCTTGGAGCGGGTGGCGCCTTTGCGGCCTCTCCGACGGCCACGATCGACCCGGCCCCCCTGGTTTAACGGGGAGCTAAGGGCGATGAAACGCCTTAGGAGATGCCTAGAGAGCAAGTGGAGGTCCTCCCGCTCCGAATCCGACCGAGCACAGGTAAGAGCCTATGTAAGGACTTACCTTGTGGCAATAAGAGTGGCCAAACGTCAGTATTGTGCCACCCTTATAGCGTCCGCAGAGAACCGCCCTGCCGCCCTGTTTCGGGTGACCCGCTCCCTTTTGTCACAGGGGCAGCGGGACCCCCCATTGCTGGGCCGGGCAGAGGAATTTGGAGAGTTCCTGCAGGATAAAATCGATCGGATCCGAAGGGGATGGACCCACCTCAGTGCTCCAGTGGGGACGTCCGAGGCTAGTCTTGAGAGACCATGCTGGGAGGAGTTTGACCCTGTTGTCACCGAAGATTTGGACAGGTTGCGCGGGCGACTGTGAGCCACCACATGTTTATTGGACCCGTGTCCCTCCTGGTTGGTACTGGCCTCCTGGGAGAGCTCACGAGGCTGGCTACTGGGGCTGGTGAACGCTTTGCTGGGTGAGGGCCTTTTACCAACCGCCTTGAAAGAGGCGGTGGTGAGGCCCCTGCTCAAGAAGCCTTCTCAGGACCCAACGGAGCTAGCAAATTACCGTCCTGTCTCCAACCTTCCTTTCTTAGCGAAGGTTGTTGAGAGTGTGGTGGCTCAGCAGTTTCCGAGCCACCTGGAGGAAGCTGATTATCTAGACCCGCGCCAGTCCGGCTTCCGACCCGGTCACAGCACGGAGACAGCCTTGGTCGAGTTGGTGGATGATCTCTGGAGGGCAAAGGATGGGGGTTGTTCCTCCATCCTTGTCCTATTAGACCTCTCGGCGGCCTTCGATACCATCGACCATGGTATCCTATTGCGCCGTCTGGAGGGGTTGGGGGTCGGGGGCACCGTATTACGATGGTTCCGCTCCTACCTCTCTGGCCGGACGCAATGTGTGTTGGCAGGAGAGGAGAGGTCGACCGCGAGGCCCCTTATCTGTGGGGTCCCACAGGGGTCGATCTTCTCACCTCTCCTGTTCAACATATATATGAAGCCGCTGGGCGAGATCATCCATGGTTTTGGGGTGGGATACCATCTGTACGCTGATGACACTCAGCTGTACATTTCCACCCCAAACCACCCCAACGAGGCTGTTGAAGTGATGTCCCGGTGTCTGGAAGCAGTACGGGTCTGGATGGATGACAACAGGCTCAGGCTCAACCCCTCCAAGACAGAGTGGCTGTGGCTTCCGGCTTCCCGGTTCAACCAGCATATGCCATCGCTGGCCATCGGGGACGATCAATTAGCCCCGGTGGAAGAGGCACGCAATTTGGGCGTCCTCCTTGATGCCCGGCTGTCTATGGAAGATCACGTGGCAGCCGTGGCGAGGGGGGTGTTCCACCAGGTTCGCCTGGTGCGCCAATTGCGGCCCCTTTTGGACCAGGAGGCCTTGCGCACAGTCACTCACGCGCTGGTGACGTCTCGCCTGGACTACTGTAACGCTCTCTACATGGGGCTCCCCTTGAGGTGCACCCGGAGACTGCAGTTGGTCCAGAATGCAGCCGCGCGGGTAATTATGGGGAGATCGAGGTTCTCCCATATAACACCCATCCTGCGCGAGCTGCACTGGCTTCCTGTGGCCTAACGGGTGCGCTTCAAGGTGCTGGTTACCACCTTCAAAGCGCTCCATGGCACAGGGCCTAGTTACCTGCGGGATCGCGTCCTGCCCCATACATCCCTGCGACCCGTCCGCTCACACAGAGAGGGACTACTCCAGGTGCCGTCCTCCAGAGTGCCAGAGGGCGACGCCCAGGAGTAGGGCCTTCTCTGTAGTGGGCCCCACCCTTTGGAATGACCTCCCCCCAGACATCAGGACAACAACCGACCTTCGCTCCTTCCGTATGAAGCTGAAAACCTACCTGTTTCGACTAGCTGACCTGGCATAATACTACAATCTCTCCAGCCCAGGGCATTTTTAATTGGTAATTTTAGTTTTTAAGGGTTAATTTCACTGGGGTTTTAACTTTTTTAGGTATTGTAACTTATTTATTTATTCTTACCTCCTCTGTACGCTATATAATACTTTTGTACGTCGCCCCGAGTTCCTGTGGGGAGAGGGGGCGACTAATAAGTTCAAGTAATAAATAAATAAAATAAATAAATAAATGGTTGCGGTGTCTTTTGCGACCTTCTGACAAGCAAAGTCAACGCGGAACTCAGATTCACTTAACAACCATGTTATTAATTTAACTACTGCAGTGATTTACTTAACAACTGTGACAAGAAAGGCCATAAAATGGGGCAAAACTCTCTTAACAAATGTCTCACTTAGTAAAGTAATTTGGGTTCAATTGTGGTTATAAGCCGAGGACTACCTATAAACAAAAATTCCATAAAAATGGAAAACAGGGGTATGTGCAAATTGTGTTATGATTAACAAAACTTTTGTAAATATGAGATTAGGAAATAGTCATCTAGTCAAACTTTTGAAAACAATTATGTTTATTGGAAGAAAAATATTTTTATCTTGTTTAGAGAACTGTCTACTTACATTCATTCATTTGAACGTTATTTTGTACAATTGGTGGAGGCAGCTCATCATACTTCTGACTATTATTTAATTAAACTAACTTCTGCATAATGAAACTTTGCCTCATTTTGTTTTTTGGTTCTATTGGTCCAATCTCAATCAATAATAGAATTATACTACAATATATAGCCCATCACTTTGTCTCCCAGGGTTGACATTGTAAGGCCAATGTTTCAATACATTTAATGCTTACTTAAACTTCTTAAATGCATGTTCAACATATAAGAGGAATCAGACTTCCGGTTGTTCCTGGTGCCGATGGCAGGCTTTTTTTTGAGCCTGTCAGATCAAGAGACAGTTAGAGGTGTTTTTTTATGATCTTTAACACCTCGGACACTCGTAAATTCTTGGAATTTATGAGGGAGAGATTCAGCTGCTGGGTTGAGCCCTCGTGTACCCTCCGGAGTCCGGAGTCCGACGAGGTTTGCCCCCCTTCGCAGTTGTTGTATTCTCCTGCCTTTTTGATAACCTCTGCTAATTAGCAGAACCAGTCACCGGGAACAGCCTTAACATCTTAACATCTTAACATCCCAAGAAGAAAGCAAGACTTTTGCAAGTATTTTAAGTTTTAATTGGGGGAAGGAAAAAAAAATCTCTTTAAAAAGAACGCTACTGCTGAGTTCGAGAGGTGTGGGCTTAGAACAAAGGATTCAAAATGGCGTTGATTTATAGCTGAAAACCTACAGAAAACGAAAGCTAATTACCTGCTGATAGCCGGGGCAGTAAAGGCGGAATGGCTGAAACAACCCTAACTATTAACAATCTTTAAGCCAGTTTACATAACCTGAACTACTTAAATGTCAAAGTTTTAATTTCGAGCAACTTATAAAGAAACATTTGCAAGTATTAATTTACAGCTGAATACCTAAGGAAAACGAAAGTTAATTGAATGGTGACAGCTAGAGGCGGCTGTAAGAATTATTAATTATGGCAACGGAACAAAAAGCCTCATCGGGTGCTACAATAAATTATCAGGATTTCAAGGACTTTATAAGGGAAGAAAATGCTTTTTTACGCAAAGAAATTAAGGAGGTTAAAGAAATGGTTCAGGATACCATTAAAAAACATGATCAACTTGATAAAAAATTACACACTTTAGCCACA